>NW_024412404.1:32143933-32146181 GCF_014898765.1 Herpailurus yagouaroundi | reverse complement strand
GTCAAATTCCTCATACGGTATTAATAACATATTAGCAGCAAGTGTTATATGCTCCAAATTGGGTGTATGGGTGAACAGAACACTTCATTCACTGTCACATTAATTTGTAAACCTGCTATGGTGTCATTCAGGAAAATGACAAATTCATCCAATCCTGGAGCCTTAACTCTCAATTCTACAAGTGACACCCAAAGCGGTTAACTCCAGTTTTGATAGCTTTACCTCTTCAGTAATGCAGTTTAACTACCTGCTTGACTTCTCTATTAGGAGTCCTTACCAATACAAGTTACAAGATTCAAAATTGAAATCATTATCCTATCAAAATGCTTCCTATTTCCATTTTGTACCCTGCATCCAGTCAGTGAAATCAAGTTGATGTCCTTTTCCGTTCCATCCATAGCCACCCTATTTGAATAACACCTCTCCACCTGCAGTCCATCTTACATTCTACCAGATTTAGTTTATTCTATCACATTCGGGTCCTCTTTTCAAAGATTGTCAGTGTTCCCTCTTTACAAACAGACAGACATTTACATTCCTTAGCTTTCCATACAAGACCTTCACAGGCTGACCTTAGCATACCCTTCAACACTTTTCTTCAGGCACAGTGAAAGGATCTCTCATAGTCCATTTTGCAGGCTCTATATACCCACTGTCCAACAAGCCCTTCCTCTCCTCTAAATCCTACCTGTATCCTTGGAAACCCTTCTCCAAAGTTATGCTCAGTGTACTCTCTTCTCGGGTTTAACCCTTACTGCTCTCCTATCACATCTTTCTTTTAATTTATAGTTCCATTCATTCTTTATCTCTTCTATTAGACTGCAAATTCTTTGATAGAAACTGGTCACATTTAGTAAATGTATAACTTGGGCGATGTTATTTATCCGCTCTAAATCTCAGTTTTTAAACTATTAATGAAAAGAGTGCGCGCACCCTAGAGTGGTAAGGATTAAATAAGACCATATACATAAAGCTAGCACACAATAAGAACTGAACGTCATTAACTTTTTTTCCAGAAATGTTTAGCACAGTTGGCTGGTCCGTGGAGTTGCTGGAAAAAAAGTTTTAAAAGTTTCTTACAAACAAATGTGTTCTAGGAGAAAACAGCATGAAGGAAGGTACTGATTTCCTAAGTTAATCCTATGAACAGGAACTTTTCTCCTATCTTAGTGGTTAACTCACAGGTGAGTATAAAGCAATGGGAGAGGTAAAAGGCATCACTCCATTGACACATCGCCATTAAGAATGTGCACGGTACAGGTTCTGGGGGTGTCATCCTATAACCGCTCAGGAGAACTGTGTCGAGGGTGTAACACAAAGGGAGCATAAATAACAGCCGGCCGGGGCGGGGGGGAGGGGGGGGTCTGGTCTGCGGCCCTTTATGACCTTCTGCAAGGCATTTAATATCCGTGCCTGGGTCTCGGCTTCTCCTGTACACATTGGGACTAAGGGCCTTGCCTTGTCCACAGGTTTGCCAGGAAGCTCCAAAGTTAAGAGAAAGTCTTCTGAAAGAGGAAATGCACGGTCCCGATCTCATACCACCCGAGCCACAGAGTCCTGTCACCACGACGGTTAAAGGAAGCAAGTATTTGCAGTGACGGGGAGGAAGGGAACTTTTCCGCGTCCTCCGGCGGGACCCGGCAGCACGGCCCGGGGCGGTCCAAGCACAAGTCCGCCCCGCCCGCCTGGCAGGTGCGCGGGCCCGGGCCCGGAGGACGCGCCGCTCGGGCCGGGCCGGGGCTGCGCCGGGGAAGACGCGCCGCCTCTCCGCGGCCGAGCGCCGGCAGCTCGCCGCCCTCTCCGCGCCCGAGGCCAGGACGCGGCCCCGAAGCCCCCAGACCCTGGCCGGACACCCCGCCCCCGGCTGCGAGAGACTCCCGGCTCCAGGCGAGGCCGGCCGCGGCAGGTGCCTGGAGGTGCCGCTCCCGCCCCGGGCGCAAACTTAGGCAGGGAGCGCGGGGCGGCCGGGGCCCCTCGGCCGCTCTCAAGCCCGCCCGGTACCTACCCCGCGGCCGCCGCCGCCGCCGCCGCCGCTCCTCGCCCGCCAGCGCGCCGGCCTCAGAGGGAAGGAAAGTGAAAGAGAAACAGCGCCCGCCGCGGCCTGGCCGGTCCCCGCACCCCGTCCGCCCTCCCCCTGCAGGCGGGAGCGCGCCGGCTCCGCGGGGCCACTCGGCTCGGGCCCGATAGGGCGCGGCGGGCCTCGGGGCCCAGAGCCGGTGCCGCCTCCAAGGGCAACTCCACCCCCTTC
>NW_024412404.1:32091304-32143533 GCF_014898765.1 Herpailurus yagouaroundi | reverse complement strand
ATGTCTGGTACATTTTCCCTGGCGCCCGCAGGCCACGCCCGCCTGCCCGCGCTCCTCGCAGGTGCTGCGGCCTGCCGCCCGCCCTGGCCTCCTTGGCTTCAGCGCGACTCGCAGCCTTGGCCAAATTTCATCTCGGTTCTTCTTCTCGCCACCCCTCCCGGTTGTTTTCATCATAACAATGTCTGGTACATTTTCCCTGGTGCGTTTAAAAGCAACGGTCAGTGCTGATAATGAGTCACCCTGTGAAACTGTCTACTCAGCTGCGTCTTCCCCAAGCCAGTCCCACCTGCGCAGCAGCGGGGACGAAGACATTCCTTGATTTACACCTTATGTAAAAATCACTAACGAACTTACTACTGTGGGGTGGGGATCGTGGACAACTGAGCAAGGAGCGCGGTGGGGGTGGGGGTATTAGCAGAAAGGTAAAGAGTTACTACTATTTTCAAGGTTCAAAACAAACAAAAACCCCAGTTCTCTTCGTAGTGGCTTTGAGACCTGCAAGAGACCACTTACTGCAAAAATGTATTCAAAACCATGCATTAAAGGATTCCTTAAAGTCATTCAATCCTATTCTACTGCATTCCAAAAATTTAACAAATTTCTTCTACAATCACTCTTTTGCTAAACATTAAATTAGACCTGGTTCTTTGCTTCTTAGAAGACTGCAACCCAGTAATCCTACGGTGGCAGGCAAATCCGTGTGGTCTCCACCAGTAAAACAAAAGTCAAAGCGAACATCCCAAAGGTAATCAGCAAAAGGTGGCTTCAATTTGTGCATAAGAGGGGAAGGTGTTGCAATTACATCATCTTTGCTTCTGCAGAAGTGAGAGCAGTGGGGGCTAGGGAACTGACAGTTGGGGGGGGGGCGATTAATGCAAAGTTATTTGTTTGATCTCTTGTTGACAGGACTAACCTTCCTTATCACCAGAGGGACAGACTGTGGAAATGGTTCTAGTGGCCAACAAACCCAACAACCACCGGTCCAGCAACCATACAGGTGTTCAAAGATCTATTTCAAATGTGATTACACCAAACAAGTAGACAAAGACAGCTTTTAAAAATATCCAATTTATCATAAAACTTATGTAGAGTGGACATAACATTTAAAAAATACCACTGTTAATATTACAGCAGGAGCAATACATTTTCTCAAACAGCTTTCAATGACATTTTTATCATCCTTATAAGAACCTAAAATATATATGCCAATTTCCATGCTAGGATCCACTTCAATAAGTCACAGCAATCACAATGGGCACATTGGTCAAATGACTTTAGAGCGGAAGGATTACTTTCAAATCTTTCATCTTAGAGACAAAACAGATGAATTTGTGAAAAGTCGCCCTATTTCAAGTGCATGTAAAACATGTAATGGAAAATGTATATATACACACACACACGTATATGTATACATATATGTATATGCACTCGTATATGTATGTATATGTACGCATATGTACATACATATATGTGTGTATATACACATATGTGTGTGTGTGTGTGTGTGTGTGTATACACACACACATACATACCATTTACTGAAGGTCCAGGGGGACTTAAATGTGATTGGTGGTCAATAGTAAGTGGGGTTAATCAGCATTCCCTGAGGAAATGAGCTTGAGGATGGATATTAGGAAGGCTTCTATTAGCAATGGAAGAGGGATGATGAACATGCTAGAGCAGTATTTGAACACGGATGTAGAGGTGGCATTGCCACAATCCGAACCACAAATGGTGGGCTTGGGGGTAACAAAGAATTACAACCTTGGTAAGGAAATCTGTGCCTTGTGTACCCAGAGGTAGCACAAGATGTAGTAAAATGCTCGGTGGTGCCTCCTTTCCCTTCTTCAGCAACCACCCACCTTTCCCAGCCCAAGAAAAAAAAATGCACATGAAAAAAATAAAAAAAAAACCTCAAACATTTGTCTGGTTAAAAAAATTAGTATCAAAAGAAATGGTAAGAGAGAATGTTACAAAGAGACAAGTTTCCGGACCTACGTGTAGGTTCTGAGCATCTAAACATAGGACTTTCGGTGGCTGTTTCCTTTTCTTCCCTGGGAACACTTGCCAGTAACTTACCTCTTAGTTCTTTGGTTCTGACATGGGGTTGGAACAAACCACAGAAGCTTCCATGTGAGCAGGTACTCTGATAACAAATCTCAAGTACCAGTGAGACCCTCAAATAAACAAAGGCCGAGAAGCAATTGGATATACAGGACTGGGGGAGAAAAGGCAGATAAAAGAATCATCGCTGAGAGTCCCCTTATCACTAATCTACTTCAGCTTTCTCATTTTACAAACGTAGAAACCAAGATCCTGGGAAGTGGCAAGTTCGTAATCACAGACCTGCTTTTGGTAAAGCCAACACCTAAACCAAGGTACCGGTTCCATATCGTTTACATCTCTCAAAGGGAATTTCCTAAGTCCAGGATTTTAGGGGAGGTTTGGTAAGAAACAAATGAGCTTACAAGAAAATAAGGAACAAAGGGAGAGAAGAATGGATGAAGGGAGAGAGGGGAACTACTGCCGATATGGTATGCAGGAGGAACTGCCACTGGTGATCTCCTATCAAAGAAGCATCATCCCAAAGCAATAACTTGCTTCATTTCATCATTGATCCAGACTCTTCCAGGGAACCACAAATGGCTCCTGATAACTCTTGGAACTATTTGGAGGTACCTGTATATCTGACAAATGTTTTCATTAGTTTATATTTTATGTCTAGATTTTTATTTCAGCCAAGGCCCGGTAATGGACAAGTAATTCTATACTGAAAAGTTCACATTCTGTCCTTGGCTAATAAATATATCATCAATGAACTCACGTTTAATAGCATAATGTTTATAAATCGGGTTAGAACTTTATTTACATTTCCGCTGGGATATTAAATAAGATGGCTTTTTCATTATTGTAAATTATTTTATCTACCTAAGTATGCTATTTAATCGTTTTATACAGAATATCTCTAACATAAAACTATCCTCTGTAATCTAAAAGTCTTCCTACAGAGATTTTAGGAAATATTCAAATTGAATGTCCCCTTGGGACATTTAAAATAAAATAAATAATAAATAAAAATAATAAAAATAAAATAAATGGGACATACAAAATAAAATGTATTTATTTTATAACCATGGGTATTACAGCTCAAAATCTATGATTACCTAAAATCAGTGACAGTGGAATGAGAGGGGAACAGAACTGAAGGACTTCCAATCCCCCTCAACCACGTCTCTTTTCCTGTTATGCAGCCCTCCCTTATGATCAATAATTGTCAAGGACTCTCTCTACTAAATAAATGCCTTTGAATCCTTCCACTTACCCTGGTTGAGATTGCTACCATGTCTACCTTCCATCACTTCAACGAACTCTTAGAAAGCTATGGCTCTTGTCTGTCAAACCCTTCTCCACAGCATAACCAGAGGACTCTCTAACTACAAATTGGATCGTGTTGCTCCCCAGTTAAAAAAAAAACAACAAAGAAAAAACACAACTCTCTTCTTAGGCTAACGACCCAAACACTTAATAAACCCATCCCAGATTCCCATTCCTTCTACAGCCTCTCCCTTGAAGTCTAGGCTGTAGCCCTAATGAACATTTTTACCTTCGAACTACAGAGGTGGGCCTCCTTTCTTTCAAATGAGCATCCTGTCCCAGTTCCCTCACCCCTCCCCACTCTTGCTAAATCTGGTCAGCCCTTGTTTATCCTTTAGGTATCGGGAAATCTCAAAGGCCACTTTCCAAGACACCCTGAAGGTGCTGAAGAACTTCCATGATATACATACACCACGTACCTACATGACAACTCAGCTTACTCTCTCAAGTCTCATATCACACTGTCTTGGGTTACCTGGTTGACGTGGCTGAGCCCCCTTCTGGATCCATTGCTCGACTGTGCTTCACTAGCACTATGGATGGCAAATGGTAAGCATTCAAATAAACACTGACTGAAAGCTGAATATTTGTAGGCACTCTAAGACCTATTCTGTGTACTCTTTCTCTGGTTTCTTCCTGGAGGGACCTTCCCAAAGATATGTTAGGCATAATCCCTGCCATCTAGGACTACTAAATGAAATCACAACAGGCAACAGAGACTTATCCACAAGAAACAAGTAGGGAGCAAATACACCAAATTTATTAATAAGGTGTTAAATGACAAAAACTCCAGCTGAAAGAGGCACTGCTATTGGAGGTCAAGAAACTAGTCCTACATGCTTATGACTCTACCAGTAATAAATACAGCAAGGCAAAATACCAAAAGCTATGGATATGAAAAATAAATGAGAAAGCCAGAAAAAAAAAGGGGAAATTAAGTCAATATGCTAAAAGTGAGTACAAATAAATAGCAGTAGGTATAGGGACAAGATTAGTCTGTGAAACACAGTGCAACCAGCTAAATATTTTAAAGTGCCTTAAATACACTATGCTAAAGAGACAGACCAACACAACTTGTTTTTTTCCTCTTTTGAGAGGCAGAAAAAACTAGCTGTATTTTCTTTACTGCGATTTCAACAGTTGGCTAGAGCAAGTTCCATTTATACTGGAAGAACAGAGATGTAGCTAAAATAGGTACAGACTATAAGGAAAAGCTGCATTTACTCCAATCATCAGGGCTATGGATATTTTAAAACATCATGACAAAACCACAACTGTTATTTTGGGAGGTCAGATTAAATCCCTGAGGATTATAAATGGACAAGTGACTGACATGCAGAAACTAAGAATATTCCATCAAATCTGAATGTAGATGATTCTAAGTTAGGAATGATTATAGAAAAGTTAGAAAAAAAGCCCTACCAAAAAAAGATATGAAATTCAAATGGGGCAAATGCAATATGAAAATTTAGTGATATAAACACTCAAATACCAGAGGAGACTAGGCACATGATTTGAAAAAGTCCTTATTTTACAGGTAGCTGTGGTTTGGAGGAAGGGACACTAGACCTAATAAGAGAACTTGATTTTCAGTCAGGGCAAGTCACTTAACTTCCCTTGGCTTCATTTTCCTCCTATAAAAACTACGATTAATATTATCATCTTAATCACTGGTCTACAGGGAAGATTTTCTTTATATACTTCTGTGTTATTATAATGAGCATATAGAAGATTAAATGAGATGGTAAGTGAGAAATGTTTTTTAAATTATAAACCATAAAGGACTATAAACATGAAAGGTATAAGTGGTAATCTTGTGGGCCACCAGCACTGAACGGTACCTAGTAATCTTGTCCCACCCAGCAGAGGTCCTGATGCTGAGATATATCCAAAGAATGTTTGTAGGATGAATGAGACACTTCAGGCAAAGCAACGGATCTAGGACACAGCATAAAGTAAGGCACGCAATGGCCACAAAGTATTCCTTCCTCTGAACTCAGTATTTCTCCCACCCAATGCTTAAAAACAAGCCGGGAAACCCTAAATATTTCACACTAAGCAATTCAGTGACATACAAAGAAAACTAAATCCCCAAATGTTTAATAATGTGGGTTAGTTGAACATCTCAGAGGTATGTGTTAAATCTTTATTCACTCCCCTCAAATGAAGGGGTAGCAGAAATTTAAGGTTTTCCACTAAAATGCAAAATATCCGGGGGGAGGGGGTGACAGTTAGGCTCTTATGAGCCACCTCTTAAGCTATGGGTTCCCAGCTCACCAGGATTAGTAGAAGGGAGAAAGGCCATAGGAAGGAAGAAAGGCCAGGGAAGGACAGGAGGCTTTAGTTATTACTTAACACTTTAGCAGGATATTAACTGTAACACTTTGCTGGCTGGGAGGTGGGGGAACCAGTAGGAGGAAGGAAAGCCTAACTGCAAGAGGAGGAAAGCAAACCACCAAAAACAACCTTCTCTCTTGTACTTCACACAATTCTGCCTTGGATCAAAAACAAAAACAAAAACACTCTTGAAAACAAAAGGCAAACTGGTATGTTCACAATGTCTTCAACTATTCAGAATTAATGACTAAGATGCCGATTGCTTTGTGTTCAGGTATGCAGGAAGATAAGAGAACATTGGCCTAAATTAAAGCAAGGGGACATTAGCTATTAGATATTCTTAATTCTTTACCTTCTGGGTGATAAACCCCACAACAGTCTCAGAAGCCATGATAACTTGTGATAGTTCGAGAAGAAAGAAATGATACATTTGTCTTCAATGGTTTCTTAATTTCTGTCTGTTGAAATGGGTTATTCTAGCTGACTGGAAAAGCTTCTACCAGTTACCAAAACTTCCTGATATCTTCTTGATGAGAAGCTGAAAAAAGCACCAGCATCTAAGCATCTTAGACTAGATGATGAAGGAGAATGCAAGATGGTTCACAGCAAAGTGGTTAACAGCATAAGCTCCATGAGAGCAAGGCTTTTTATCATGACTGCTGTAGCCCTTGAATCAAGTCTAACACATAACAGGCTCTCCTTAAATATTTGTTGAATAAATGAATGGACAAATGAACAAGCAAATAAGTGAAATCTGACTTTGCACTCAAGAGTGCCAGTGTTCAAATTTTGGCACAGTCTCTTCCTGGCTATATGTCATAGGGCAAAGAACTATTCTGTGTCTCAGCTTTCCCATGACTTAAATGGATATAATAAAAGCACACATTTTAGGAGTTTTTAAGGGGATTATAGGAGACAATTCAAGCAATGCACTTAGTAAGCAAGCAAATGCTGACTTAAGTTTAAGAATTTCAGATCTATACGCTTCCTTGCTATTTAGACAAAACAACAGTAAAACAGAAGACAGAATTTAAGGCCTGATGACAAACAAATACTTTGAACAAATGCCTTGTACAATTTATTTGCTTTTCAGTCACCTAACTTTCCTGCCAGGTGCCCTTCCTTGCCCTGGAAGAATTTTAAAACAAGCTTACTCTCTAAGCGGCAAATGAGTAAAATATGAAACTCACAGCTTCTATTACTCAAGATGAAATCAAGAAATAGGATGTGCACAGAAGTCTGAAGAGTGTTATGAACACTCAAAATTCCAACTGAGTGATCTGCATATAGTCTTAGGGAGGCAGAACTGAAATGTGACAGTTAGTAAACTAAAAATCAATTATAGTTTACCTCATCTGGAGTAACTTTATGTAAATAGACAAAGGATGATGAACAAAGGGCAAGATGTGACCTGTGTGTAGGCAGCTCTGTCTAGGATAGGGAGACACTGAATCTGGCAAACTCTGAAACAGTCACCAGAGAAGCATGCTCTGATCCTACCCAGCAGTGGTTCCTAAGACCTGAATTACCACCCTTCATCTTTGGCCCTGATTCCAATGCCCACAAAGTTACTTTCTAAGTATGCACTTGTGTTCTCCTATACCAAAATTCTGGAAGCAAATACTTGAACTGTAAAATTAATATTTGTGACTATTCCACTGTAAAGTTTAAGATCTTTTTTTACTGTAACTAATACCATGAATAATATTGTATTAAATTCTTCATAGGTAGATCTTAAAAGGTGCCATTTTAGAGTTGGGGACATGAAGTAAGGTTGGCCAGCTTACCCTGGGCCAAGTCAAGTAAGGGGTAAGGATAGAATTTTCTTGTTTCTGTAAAGCACATTTCCTTCAATTAAAAAAAGTTATAGATGACCCAGTCACAAACAGACAACTATTATATGATTCTACTCACATGAAGTATCTAGAGTAGTCAAATTCATAGAGACACAAAGTACTGTGGTGGTTGCCAGGGACTAGGGGAAAGGGGAGGGGAGAGTTAGGTTAATAGGGACAGAGTTGCAGTTTAGGATGGTGAAAAAGTTCTGCAGGGGCGCCTGGGTGGCTCAGTCGATTAAGCATCCGACTTCAGCTCAGGTCATGATCTCACGGTCCGTGGGTTCGAGCCCCGCGTCGGGCTCTGTGCTGGCAGCTCAGAACCTGGAGCCTGTTTCAGATTCTGTATCTCCCTCTCTCTCTGCTCCTCCCCTGTTCATGCTCTGTCTCTCTCTGTCTCAAAAATAAATAAACGTTAAAAACCACTGATGCTTGGGGGTGCCTGGGTGGCTCAGTCGGTTAAGCGTCCGACTTCAGCTCAGGTCATGATCTCGTGGTCCTTGAGTTTGAGCCCCACATCAGGCTCTGTGCTGACACCTCAGAGCCTGGAGCCTGCTTCAGATTCTGTGTCTCCCTCTCTCTCTGACCCTCTCCCGTTCATGCTCTGTCTCTCTCTGTCTCAAAAATAAATAAACATTAAAAAAAATTTTTTTTAAAGAAAAAGTTCTGCAGATGGATGATGGAGATGGCCACACAACAATATGAATGTATTGAATGCCACTGAACTGTGCACTTAAATATGGTTAAAATGGTAAAATTTGTTATGTATATTTTGCCACAATAAAAAAATGTTAGGGGAAAAAAATCTTTGTTTTTTTAAAAAGAAAAAGTAAATCACAGCAAATAGTTAAGACTCTTGGCAAATCACTTCATGAGCCTTGATCTGCCCATCTATAAAACTGCTCTAGACTTGGGCTACATGATCTCTAATGGCCCTTTGGAAGCATTACCTAGAGCAGAGGTTGGCAAATTTTATCTGCAATGGACAAGATGGTAGATATTTTAGGCTTTGTGGACTACATAGTTTCTGTTGTAACGCCACTCTGCCTGTATAGGGTAAAAGCTGCCAAAAACAATATGCAAATGAATGGCTGTAGCTATGTTCTAATAAAACTTTATTTAAGAAACAAGCAGCAGGGGCACCTGGGTGGCTCTGTCACTCAAGCGACTGACTCTTGGTTTGGATTCAGGTAATGATCTCGAGGTCTGTGAGTTCGAGCCCCACATCAGGCTCTGCGCTGACAGCGTGGAGCCTGCTTAGGATTTTCAATCTCTCCCTGTCTCTGCCCCTCCCCCATTCACGCTGTCTCTGTGTCCCTCAAAATAAATAAATAAACTCTAAAAAAAAAAAAACAGGCAGCAAGCCAGATTTGGCCTTTGGGACTGCTGTTTGCCAATTCCTGACCTAGAGCATATATCTGTGAATATGTATAGAGGACAGCAGTTAAAATTCTTCTGTGTCCCAGGGTTGATAATGTTTACAATTCCAATAAGCTCTTGTTTTAGTGTAACAGTTTAATGTTATGATTTCTATTTTCCAGGCAGTGAGTAGAATGCAGTGGCTTAACTACCAAAAGATGGTGGTAGTATCATCATCGTCATCACCACCAACACCACCACCATCAACAGCTCAGAGAGTTAGAAACTATCTTTCATTCTTTGTAAAGGTTTACCATAATCATGGGGCACCTGCGTGGTTCAGTCGGCTAAATATCCGACTTTGGCTCAGGTCATGATCTCATGGCTCTTGGGTTCAAGCCCTGTGTCGGGCTCTGTGCTGACAGCTCAGAGCCTGGAGCCTGCTTCAGATTCTGTGTCTCCCTCTCTCTCTCTCTCTCTGTCCCTCCCCCGCTCATGTGCACGTGCTCTCTCACTCTCTCTCTCAAAAAACAAAAAAAAAAATTGTTTTTTAATTTAAAGGTTTATCATAATCTGATCTTTCTCCTATGTCACAGTGGAGAAAATCTACCAACAAAGAGAAAAAGAATATTAAATAAACACATTCTGTCCTGTTTGCTGAAGAGCAGACTTAGTCTCTCATCTCTGACTTAAAGACACCATATGGCATTTATTTAATTATTTATATATATATATATAATATATATATTTTTATATATATTTATATATATTATATATATTATATATATATAATATAAATATTAAATTAATATTTAAATGTCCCAGTGGCATTTAAATGAAAAATATTTAAGGGGCGCCTGGGTGGCTCAGTCGGTTGGGCGTCCGACTTCAGCTAAGGTCACGATCTCGCGGTCCGTGAGTTTGAGCCCTGCGTCGGGCTCTGGGCTGATGGCTCAGAGCCTGGAGCCTGCTTCGGATTCTGTGTCTCCCTCTCTCTCTGCCCCTCCCCCGTTCATGCTCTGTCTCTGTCTCAAAAATAAATAAACGTTAAAAAAAATTAAAAAAAAATATTTTCCCATTTTACCTGAGATTCTAGAGTGCTGATTTAAGAGAAAACACAGGGCTTCAAGGGGTAAGCTATCTGCTTACATACTTAGAGACAGTGCTGCAAGCTAGCCTGACCTGGGCAAGTTACACTGCAATGTGTGTGTATGTCACCGCCAGCCTCCCTGTGGCCAGCTTTGGCAGCCTGGATCCTGGTCTGAGAAGAGGCCACGAAGGACCGGGTGGGAAGAGTTCACCATCCCATCTCCTTTGAAGAACAGCAGCTCCAACGACAGAGGGCACATTTATTTACTATTATTTTAAATGTTTATTTATTTTGAGAGAGGGGGAGAAAGTGTGCATGTGCATAGGGAGGGGCAGAGAGAGAGGGAGAGAATCCAAGCAGGCTCCATGCTGTCAGTGCAGAGCCCCAGGCAGGGCTCGATCTAATGAACCATGACAGCATGACCTGAACCAAAATCAAGAGTCAGTAGCTTAACCAACTGAGCCACCCAGGCAGCCTGAGAGGGCACATTTAAAATGAGGATACTGTGGGAACTAGATCTGGCCTGACAACCTAAGGAGAAGGAGGGATGCTTCTATTCCTATGATGCAACTGATAGGTCAAGATGATATTCTCCCCTTCTAGCTTTTTTGGATGACTGTTACAGGCAGATCAAGAAGAATCTGCGAAAAAGGTAAAAGAGTTTAAAGTACTTTTCCCATAAGTCATCACAACTGAGGTCCATTCACTACTATACTGCTGAATTACAAGAGGAGGCTTTGCTATTGGATCATTTGAGTACTGGCATTTTAATTTACTAAATTAAGAAAACTGCAGAAAAATCAGAAGAAGAGAGGTAATTACATGTATTCACTTAACGCTTTTTTTTTCTTCCCCAATAAGAAAATTACTCTTTTTATTAAAGGCAACCTGCCCCTTTTTTTTCATCACTACAATAGCAGATTGTGCAGAAGCAGAACATCATAAATAAGGCTAAATGGTGGTCACACAGAAAAGAGGCAGATGAATATAGAACACAGAACTCTCTTATCAGAGATATCAGATCAGGCTCCTAGGCTCAAGTCATGATCTCACGGTTTGTGGGTTCAAGCCTCATGTAAGGCTCTGTGCTGACACCTCAGAGCCTGGAGCCTGCTTCGGACTCTGTGTCTCCTTCTCTCTCTGCCCCTCCCCGACTTGTGCGCGCGCTCTCTCTCTCTCTCTTTTTATATAATTTATTGTCAAATTGGGTTCACTTAACGTTTTTCAAAGGTAAGTTTTGTCAAGAATTGTTGTTCTTGATTTGAACAACTTACAGTGGTACTTCACTTCCTAAAAATTTTGGAAGGATAATGCTTATCACAAATACTGACAAGGAGGTTAATTGGAACTTGATAATTATAAATTAGATCACCATTTCCTTTACAGTATTTCCTGAACAATTTATTTTTTAATCATTTTTTTAAACCAGTGAAGTCTGAAGTTTTAAGTGGAGTACTCATTTCTGCTAGAAAAGGAAAGAATTTCTGTAATTAGAAACCGAACTTACATGCATAGGCATGAATGCTTGCATGAAGACTTTACGTTATATAAGTTAAATCACGTTAGAAGTATCCAACAAGAAACTAGTCATTGATAAAACTGAATAAATAGAATTTGTTTTAAAAGTTAAAAAAAAGGGGCGCCTGGGTGGCGCAGTCGGTTAAGCGTCCGACTTCAGCCAGGTCACGATCTCGCGGTCCGTGAGTTCGAGCCCCGCGTCAGGCTCTGGGCTGATGGCTCAGAGCCTGGAGCCTGTTTCCGATTCTGAGTCTCCCTCTCTCTCTGACCCTCTCCCGTTCATGCTCTGTCTCTCTCTGTCCCAAAAATAAAATAAAACATTGAAAAAAAAAACTTTAAAAAAAGTTAAAAAAAGTTTTAAAAGTTAAAAGTTGTATGATACTACAACGCCCATACCCAACACCGGTGTGAATGCTTCACACTTCTGTACCTTGTTTCCTGACTTCGTGATCTTTAAATGCCACATTAAACACAAACTCTTAACACACATGTTAAGGATACATGTTAAACATTACACACATTTATTCTAAATGCCTGTTATGGGTTGAACTGTGTGCCTCAAAAAGACATGTTGAAGTCCTGACCGGGGTACCTGCGTGTGTGGCTTTATTAGGAGGTAAAGTCTTTGAAGGCATAATGAAGTTCCAAGGAGGTCATACCAGAGTAGTTGGGCCTGTAACCCCATAGGACTGGTGCCCTCGGAAGAGCAGGAGAAAGCCAGGGAGAACGCCGTGTGCAGACACAGATGCACAGAGAAGGAGGCCATATGATGACACAGGCAGAGACTGGGGTAGCGGCACCACAACTAACACGCCATAGGGGAAGCCTCCTCCAGGGAGGTTTCCGCCAGAAGGGGGGACCGCGGCTCAACTACCTCTGGGTCAAAGGATTTACGGACACTGATCGAGTTTACGATTACGGCTATGGGAAATGGGAGAGAATTTGTCCCGGCACATATAGAAGAAGAATACAAACAAACAACCCTTCCCACAAAAAACCAAAACCAAAACCAAACCAAAATAAACAAACAAACAAACAAACAAAACCCCAAACAAAACCCAGCAGCACTGAGAACCCAGTTGAATTGGATAACACACTTCTAGCGGTACAGATTTGCAGACAGCCATGGTGGTAGAGAAGCAGCACAGATGGATAAACGGACCGGCCCAAAGGGTAAAGGATTGTGGACACAGTGGGTAGAAGGAAGGAGCTAAGAGAAGGGTCAGGATGATCACACCGGGGGCTGAAGTAGACAAGGAAGGGAGGGATCCAGACAGGGTTGACTGGACTAAACAGAAACGGAGGGGCAGTGAATACCCACTTATATTAACGGATTTTCCAAGCATATAAGCTAGAATATGCTTATTTTAAAACCAATTTATACTGTACTTAATTCTAGACATTCTTTTGGATCAGTTCAAAGGAATCTGATATAGGTTAATACTTAAAATACCTGGCATAGAACTACTCTGTGCTATACAGAGCTAAGCAGTTACAGAGATTACTTGATACGTATATACGTAAACATACACATATATACATATTTGAATACACATATGCGTAGTATGTATTAAAGACTGCACGAGCAAAGAACTAGAGAGATGTGCTTCTTCAAACGTACAGTCACACTCATTTTAACTGATTTTTCTTTTGTAAGGCACAAATATCATCAAGACTAATCAACAACTGTACATGTCAGTACACACCGGGCATTACACTTGGAGCGCTGTACCCGAACTACCAACATTTATACGCCCTGACTCCTGAAACCATTTTTATTTTTTTATTTTTATTTTATTTATTTATTTAAAAAAAATTTTTTTTTCAACATTTATTTATTTTTGGGACAGAGAGAGACAGAGCATGAACGGGGGAGGGGCAGAGAGAGAGGGAGACACAGAATGGGAAACAGGCTCCAGGCTCCGAGCCATCAGCCCAGAGCCCGACGCGGGGCTCGAACTCACGGACCGCGAGATCGTGACCTGGCTGAAGTCGGACGCTTAACCGACTGCGCCACCCAGGCGCCCCCTGAAACCATTTTTAAATTGCACAAAAGAGCACTCCCGACCATAGATGGGACCATCTGTAATATTCAGAATCAAAATATAGACAAGTAGCACTTAGGAAGTAAAACTCACTGTGATAAGCAAAAATGTAAATGTTCTGTAATGCTATCCTTTGAAGATTCTGTTTCTTCATGAAGCATAGTGCTCACGTTGTACATTTTTTTCATACAACTTGCCACCATGACGGTAGGGCCGAAGTGCAACTTATTCATACCTGTACAAAGACAAGCTGAGTAAAAACGCAAACTTCCGACTAGATGAATTAAACTTACTTCAGGCTAAAAACCTGACGGTTAGAAGAAAGAAAAGCTTCAAGGAAAGGTCCGAAACAGAATTTCCGTCTTTACAGAGAGGCCTGCCTTCCATTTTCTCGTCCACCCAAAGTGTAAATACGACAAGCAGAATTAGCATGCATAAGTTATGGACGTTAGGCGCTGCAATTCTTACAGGGATATTCAGAGTTATTTTCCATTTTGATTTATTCAGATTCAATTCTCTATCTTATCCCTGTCAGCACAGCAGCCTCTGGGTACACACTATAAAATATTAACCAAAAAAAGAGCAAGCAAATAAACTTCCAGTTACCTCTGGCTCAACGATTCACTTCCTCTAACTGACCAGCATTAGGAGTTCTCTGTGGTTAGTTATTCAGGGACATTGCCAATTACTCTTACCAAATCATTTTTGAAGGATGAGCAAGCATAATCATTCCTAAAATCTGTGAAATGGAGATGCAGTGGAAGCAGAAAGGCTTTGCACAGCACATCACCCTGTACCCTTTCCTGTGCCTTCCTGTGAAGGCTGGAAATGGTGGGGACAGCTCTAAAATTCCATCTTCAACTCCGTCCAGGCAGGAGGCAATTCTACCCAGCCTCCAAGTTTCAGTCCTGTACCAAAGCTTTATCCTCTATCAAAGTCAGCTCTCTAAGGCATAGCTGCCACTACTTCTCCCCTTGCCAAGAACTAATGACGTCATAAGCCCTACCAAGTACCCAGAACGGTGCCAAGCAATTTGTGTGATTATTACTTCTTCTACTCCCAACAGCAACCCTGCGTGATAAATAAAATCACTGCCCTCATTTTACAGATGAAGAAGCAGTGGCCCAGAGCTTGTGGGACAACGGGATCACAAAGCTGAGGACTGATGGAGGCAAGGGCGGAAGCTAGCAGAGAAGGTCCTGGTGCTGCTGAAACCACGTTCCAGACTACTCTGCTTTGTGGCAGCATAATATCCCTGGAACCTGGACCCAGACAAGCTTTACTACCTTATCTCCGCTCTTTCCAACACAGAACCTCTATGCCACAACCGGACCAAGCTCTCGCTGACCCACAAATACAATGTGAATGCCAACCTCTAGCCTTTGCTTACACTATGTGCCACTAAATGGAATGCTCTCCCTCCTTCTCCTCCTTTTCACCATTCATGAAGGCCAATGGCAATTACACAGCTTTCCAAACTGTTCCTTCTTCCAACCTTTCTACCTCGTTGGAATCTCTGTTTCCTGAAACCTGTGCACCTGATATTTAACTAGTTTAGTGTGAGTTTTAATGTTTTGTGTTTATGTAGTCTGTCAGGTAAGACGGACACCTGAAGGCATGGACAGACGGGGCCCAGCACAGGTCTGTGAACCTAGCAGATGCTCAGTAAATGTTGATTGAATTTATATAACCTCTCTAGCAACATGGGAAGTAAAATTCATGCAGCTCATGCTCATAAAGTAACACTCTAGAAATCATCTCAAGACTTTTTGGGTAAAATTAAAGGCACATATTCACTTCCAGGGTATTCTTCAACCTAACAGCCAATTTCTCCAGCTAATCACATCAACTAAGTTAAGGCATTTCTGTGTTTGGATACAGAGAGTCAGTGTATGCATATGTGTGCACATAAACAGCCAGGGACAGACATTCAAGCAATGTTCAAATACAGCATTAGAAACATAATGAGGGATCCAAGTTTGTTGGAATTAAAATGATGTTTTGAAAAAATTGATAAGATGGGAAATGGAAATAAAAGGCACTCAATTGGCCTTTTTGCTTTGGATCATTTAACAAGCACTTCCCAGTACCTACATGTTAAACACTGTTTTGTACATGGTGAAGGATGCTGCCATCGTCCTGCTGAGGTTTTGTGTGTGTGTGTGTGTGTGTGTGTGTGTGTGTGTGTGTGTGTTGTATGTGTGTGAAGCAGCTCACCCGAGAATTTTTCAATGCTAGAATGAGATATTCCTCTAGATTTGAAGGAGAGAAGAGGTGAAACTTTTCTCCTACTTACTGCCATCACCAGAATTCAGTTTCCAGAGGTTATAAAGATACACAGAGATCTGAGTCAGAATCTGAAACATTTCTGGTTTTCAGTGATTTGTTTTTTTAAGAGTAGCTCACAAGAAGGGCACTGGGTGGCTCAGTCAGTTAAGCATTTGACTCTTGATTTCAGCCCAGGTCATGACCTCATGGTTTATGAGTTCGAGCCCTGCACTGGGCTCCACACTGATGGGGCGGAGCCTGTTTGGGTTTCTCTCTCTCCCTCTCTCTGTCCCCCTCCCCCACTTGCTCTGTTTCTCTCTCAAAATAAATAAATTACTTAAAAAAAATAAGTAGCTCACAGGAGAAAGGGAGAGACCCAACAGCAGAAAGCAGGTGCGGTCTAATTGGTACCAGGTGCCTAGCATTTGAGGTGCTGACGCAGCCTCTCTGCTTTCCACGGGGCCTTGGCACCCGCCATGACCAAGCCCCTGAATACCCTGAAAGTGGCCTGCACAGACCACAGTTCTTCTGGCCCTGACCTTCTACAGCAACCACTGACCCTCTGTGAGGCAATCCATCTATCACCAGGCTAAGTCGATTATAATGTTTGATCCTAGAAATCTTCAGGTTGCATCCTCTAACAAAGAAAACACTAAAGTTGCTTACTTGTTGGTGTATCTCATGAGATTTTCAGGTTAGCTTTTAGACGTAATGTTTTCATAGTGGGGCCATATTAAACACCCTCTATAACATATGTTACTCAGGGAGGGGGAATAAAACCCCCTGTAGCCCCATCTAATTCAATGGACATGTTAGTATGTGCTGTGACCAAGAACAAGATCGCAAGAGCTGTAGCACTTTCTTTTAGAGAAGGAGGCTCTGGGAGCAGACAGATTCTTTGCAATAAAGGTAAGAGTGTCCTGCATCCCTTAGCAGGGAGGTGGGGACTAGCCTTCTGAAAGGAAGTGGGCACTAATAGCACTAATTGGGACGTAGGAAGCTGTGAATCATTCCTAAGCCAGAAACTGCCCAAGTTTTACTCAACTCTACTATTATTATCAGCTATCTATTTAAATGCCAGAGACAGCAGAAGATACAAATGGCAGAGATTAAAACAAACATACAGTCAGAAACAAAACATTGACTTTAGTAATCCTCAGCATCCTGTTAAATGAGTTGCTATGTGCCCATGGGTTCCACACTCACTCCCCAGTGGTGATTGATTAGCAGCATACACACTCAGTCCCTAACACTAGATGGCCTCGGATTTCGGACGCATCCTCTATAACGTCCGCAGAGGGATTCCCTCAGCTGTAAAGCTCTCTTCTTCTAAGGAAGATGCCATGCATTCTTAATAGAAGAAAATAAGGGGAAATAGAAAAGTCAGATGACAGATGGGTAAATGAAATCATGCCAAGGGAAGAAAGGATTACTGATTTAAAAAAATGTAAACAGATTAGACAATATGACTAAGCAATACCAAATTCCATGGACATTTGTAATGTTTATGAATGGGGTGGTTGCAAACTGCACAGGGTCAGAGTGCCAACAACAATCTATCTAAAAATGGCTTTAAAGGGGGAAAAGGAAATTATTTGAACAAAAGCCATCGAAATCTTCCAATGACAGAAAACTCACAGCTCTTGTGGAAGAAAATAAGTAAATAAATAAATATTTATTTTTTGAGGAGGGGAGTTCAAACTGCCTAACTTCCCTGGGTATCAATAAAGTTGGGTCTGACTAATGGAGAACACTGGTAGAAACATCCTCCATGAACGTTGTCACTATTGTCCCCTGATCCCAGGTGTTAGATCCCAGCCGAAGACAGCTTCCTGAAAGGTCAGGATTTCTAGGGAAATGCAAATGTGAGTGGGAATACAGTGTTTCACATTATCATGATTTCTGGGAATCAAGTAGCTGGGGTGTACCTCCTCTCTCTCCATGCCTACCAGAGCTCATACACTGTTCAAAAGATCAGTCTCTTCCATGCTAATGAGGTGAATTTTATGGGGAGAGCAGGATGTATTTAAAGTCTTCCAGATCAGCCTACAGACTGCTACAACTACAGTCCACAGACCATCATCATCAGCATGACCAGGGACCTTGCTAGGAATGCAGAATCTGGGGCCCTAGGTGATTTGTATGCAATTAAAATTTAAGAAGCACTGTGAATGTACTAAAAATATTTCTTACTCCTGTGATTAGGTATTTCTCTCCCCACATGTGAGGGATCAATGCAGTGAGGCCATTTCTAGGACAATCCAAACATCAAGATGAATGACAGTAATGAATTATCACACATTGAATTTAAAGAAATCAATGCTTATAATAAGCATGAATCCATGCTTATAATAAGGAGATAAGCAAATGGGTGAAGTGGATGCTCTTCTTTACAATGGAATGTGTAATAGAATTCACGATTTATAAATATATAAGGAATGAAAGAGTCAGGAACCACCATTTTGCAACAACCACGGTTGTAATGGATTCAGGCAAGAATCTCCAGAGATCCTAAAACCATTAGGTGAAAGTTTCTTGAGGAGTAGGATATATACATACATGTATGTGTATATATACACATACATGTATGTATATATATGTGTGTATATATATACATATATGTATGTGTGTGTGTGTATATATATATATATATATATATATATATATATATATATATATATAGTTTTGCAGTTATCTCTCTGCAGATTACTTCTAAATTACAAAGGGAAAACAGTATCCTGACAGTGGAGAATTCTGTTGGACATTTCCTAAACCAAGTGATTAAATTTAATGTCATCAGTAATGAGACCACCTGACGTCAATGTACCTGCTGAGGTGATACACTTAGGAGGATATGAGTTCTGAGATCTGAGATAGGAGATCACCTGCATAATACTTCTGCCAGGAATGCATAACCTGACTCTAATCATGAGGAAATATAAAATAAGCCCATACGAAGGGGCATTTATTTTATAAGACAAATGGCCTGTACTTTTCAAAAATGTCAATGTCATGAAAAACAAAGAAAACTGAGAAAGATGAAAGAAACTACATAACTAAATGTAATCTGTGATTACAGATTATAGTTTTAGGACTGTTTCCTGGATTAAGACTTCCTTCCTGTTGTTAGATGTATATTGTTATAAAGACATCATTGAGACAGGTCTGCACATTAGGTAACACTACTATTGTATCGATGTTACCTTCCTAAACACGGTAACTGTATCTCCTTTTGAGGTGATACAAACTGAAACATTTAGAGGCCAAAGGTCATATCTGCAACCTACTGTTATTGAGTAGTTCAGTGAGAACTGTAATAATATATGCATATAGAGATACAAAGCAATATGGCAAAATGTTAACAAACAATAAATCTAAGTGAAAGGTATATGGATATTCATTGAATGACTGTAGCAAATTTTCTGTAGATTTCAAATTTGTCAAAATAAAAAATTAGAAATAGAAAAAAAAAACAGTGAAAGACCAAAAAACAATTCAATCACAAATGGCCCCCCAACCCACAACCTTCTGGTAGAAGGATACAGAATATCATAATTAACTGTACCCTCTCCCCACACAGAGCAGTCTTGAAATTGAATACAATGAAATGGCAGGCTGCAAAAAATCACTCTTTAAAAGATTTTTAGGAAAAATCACTTTTTGGGCTAAAAGCCCGCTTTCTGGAGATGCACCGCGTAATTCTTCTACAATGTGCCATGGCTTGTTACCATCACAGGAAATAGAAAGGTGAGGCAGACCAAGAGCCTGTTCTCATGGAGCTTGCATTTAAGTAGAAGGAAACAGACAATAAACAAATAAACGATGTCAGATAGCAGTTAAGTGCTACAGAGAAAACTAAAGCTGAGAGGGACTGCAGGGGAGTGCTGTTTAAAACAGGGTGGTCAGAGGACTGCAGCCAAGGGTCACTGAGCAGAGACCTACATGAGGTGAGGGACTAAACTATATGAGTGTCTTGGGGGAAGAGTGTAACAGGCAGACAGCACAGCATGTGCAAAGGCACGGAGGCACGATCACAGAGTGAGGTGGAGGGTGTAGGAGATGAGATCAGAGGTCAGTATCCCTTACAGGACAGTATCAAGGCCTTCTTGTTTAGTCTGATTGCTATCTCCCACTTCTCCATTTGTCCAGTGAATGTCCTCTGTGCTCTGGCCAGCCAACTTTGCAGTACCACCAGGAAGGGGCCACTGTGGCTAAACAGCTAAGTTTGCTCTGCTCAGTGTGTAGAGCTCCATACAAGCTCCCCTTCTCCATCTCAGGTTATTTCTTCCACGTCCGAGGAAACATACTCTGCCTAATTCCTTCCTCCCTTCACTCTCTGTTAACCCTCAAAGGCCTCAGAAATGTTCTCTTTGGTTTGGGGGGTTAAAAAAAATGAGCCCTATCACAGCTGACAAGCTTGAGAGTTGTATTTACAACATCCAGCGCTGGTTTTCACAGAATCATCGCCCTTTCCTGGATGTGCAGTTTTGAAGGGGACTGAAGCGCAATAAACCATTGGTGCCATCACTATAAAAAAAGTCTTTCACAACACCCAGAAAAGGCTTCAGAAAACTGTGCCTACCTCTCCATTTGCCTTTAACCCAACTCGCTTTTCTTTAAGAGTTCTGCTGTTACGCTACTTGAAGGCAGGGATCACCCTGTTCGCTCTTTTTTTCCCAGTGACAAGCACAAAGTCTGCCACATAAAAGTTCTTCTGTAAATATTTGTGGAACTAGTTTATAGATTAAAAGATTAAAAAGCCAATTTCTGGTTAAGCTTGTTATGAGGGCTGCCAAAATGTTAATACTGTACCTTTCCTATTAACTGTAAATTATTCAGATGCAGTCTGATGCAGGGCAAGCTGCTTGGCACATAGTAGGGACCTTGCCAGGCATTTGGTGGATGGAGGGATGGTTAGATGGACGACTGACCACACATCAGATAGGAGTTGGGAAACCCATCACTTATAATATTTATAATAGAATTTTTAGAGGAAAAAAAAGTACTTTGAGTTTGGTTCATAGCAATTAGTTCATAAATGAACTTTGGATACAATACTGTTACTTGTAATATTGGTTTCTGAGACCACAGGTACGTTTTTACTTACATACTATTGGGGAGGGGTGGCAGAGAGGTGTGCCACATAATTTGGAAACTCAGAAAAAAGAAAATTAATTCAATAATATCCTTTCAAACTATTTGAGAGCAACCGTGCTCAAGAATGGATGACAGAGAATGAAGGAAATAAAGATTCTGCCCAACTTAGTGACTCTAATGAAGGACAGAAATACATTTGATGTTTTAAAAACGATTATATTTAGGGGCGCCTGGGTGGCTCGGTCGGTTAAGCGTTTGACTTCAGCTCAGGTCATGATCTCATGGTCTGTGAGTTCGAGCCCCGCATCGGGCTCTGTGCTGACAGCTCAGAGCCTGGAGCCCGCTTCAGATTCTGTGTCTCCCTCTCTCTCTGCCCCTCCCCTGTTCATGCTTTGTCTCTGTCTCAAAAATAAACGTTAAAAAAATTTTTTTTAAAAGATTATATTTACAGATCTAATCTCACTGGACTGGAAGGACTAGGGTACTAAATCTGTATTCGTTATAATTTGGTTTGCCCACATAATTTTAAAGAATAGTTTTGGGATGCCTCGGTGGCTCAGTCAGTTAAGTGTCGGTTAAGCTCAGGTCATGTTCTCTGGTTTGTGAATTCGAGCCTCGTATCAGGCTGTGTGCTGACAGCTCAGAGCCTGGAACCTGCTTTGGATTCTGTGTCTCCTCCTCTCTCTGCCCCTCCCATGCTCATACTCTGTCTCTGTGTCTCTTAATAATAAATAAATGTTGGGGCGCCTGGGTGGCGCAGTCGGTTAAGCGTCCGACTTCAGCCAGGTCACGATCTCGCGGTCCATGAGTTCGAGCCCTGCGTCGGGCTCTGGGCTGATGGCTCAGAGCCTGGAGCCTGTTTCCGATTCTGTGTCTCCCTCTCTCTCTGCCCCTCCCCCGTTCATGCTCTGTCTCTCTCTGTCCCAAAAATAAATAAACGTTGAAAAAAAAATTAAAAAAAAAAATAAACGTTGAAAAAAATTTTAAAAAAGAACTGTTTTTAGAAAGATTACAAATTTAATACATAATATATCCAATTACATATACATAATATAGATATTCAATTTAAATACACTGAACACACATTCTGAGTTTTACAAAAATCTTCACTGCTGGCATTTTGTGAGAAAGAAGTTAAAACTTGTACAGTTAGAAAACTTTTAACACTGCCCAGATAAAGGCACTCTGTTACATTTCTCAAACTTGGTGGCCTACACAGCACTAAATCAATACCCAGAGCACTCATTTTCAGAACCAGAAACTGAGGCAGTTAACAGGGGAAGGCATTTGAGGAGGAAGAGAGAAAACAAGGACAGAGCAACCATCAATTGGGACTGGGGGAAATTTTGCTATGACAACTAATTGCTTTTACTCTCTGAGCTTTCCGTCTTTGTATTTTTTGGGGGTT
Organism: Herpailurus yagouaroundi; assembly: GCF_014898765.1. NCBI lineage: Eukaryota > Metazoa > Chordata > Mammalia > Carnivora > Felidae > Herpailurus > Herpailurus yagouaroundi. The sequence continues at coordinate 32,121,201 of NW_024412404.1, read as the reverse complement.
CTCATGCTAATCATCTCCCAAGATTTTTGAGAACCAAAAGTTCTACCATTTCATATCAATTTGTTTCCGATGTTGGTAGTTGCCAAACAGGCTAATTAAACAACAATGACAACCAATGCTGCAGAGAATAGAGGGGTTTGAGACGGAGGACCATGAAGAGAACTTGAAGGGTGTGCTGTGTCTCCATGATTCTCACTGCTGGGGAAAGCCCCAGACTACATCTCTAGCCACATTCAGCATGTGGATTCAGCAGGAATTGTCTATGATCGCATTCTAAATCATTTTATAATAGAGTGTATTATAGAAATAGAGAAATATTTTTGCTGAAGGCCTACTGTATATCAGGTACTGTGACAGTTGTCTGAGAACAATGGTAAATTACACAGACATGACCCTTTCCTCAGGGAGCTTATATTCCAAAAGAATTAAATATTAAACAAATATCTGTAAAGTAAGTATTAGTTAAGGTATCTAAGACAGTTGAAAGCAAACTTCTAACAAAAGGAGAAGAGACTAACATGAGAAATTTTTCATGAAAAACTTAGGATCACATAACGTAAACAATCCAAGTGACCTTAAAGGTCACACATTAAATTTATTAACCAATCCTGGCACCCTGTCTAAGACGTCCCTAACAATACCTCTCTTCTATATTGCAAAGCTAGTCAGAATATTTTATAAGGAGTAAAGAGTGGGCAGGAATGTATGTAAATGAAACATTATATTGGTAATTCTAAAACATTTCTTTATAAAAGAGAGTAACTATTTAAAAATGCCTTCTCTAAATTTAACACTATTTCATTTGTAGTTCCAGTTCCACAAAATGGAACATTTTTACAATTAAAAAAACATTTTTTTTTAATGTTCACTTATTTTTGAGAGAGAGAGCACACGTGCTCAGGGGAGGGGCAGAGAGGGGGGAGACACAGAATCCCAAGCAGGCTCCAGGCTCTGAGCTGTCAGCACAGAGCCCCACATGGGGCTCAAACCCACGGACTGTGAGACCATGACCCAAGCTGAAGTCAGACACTTAACCAACTGAGCCACCCAGGCGCCCTGAACATCTTAACAATTTTTGATGTCATGCTCCACAAACTCAATCGACTACAACAAACAGCAACTAGTTGTACAGTCACATGAAAACTATAAAAGCATTACATCAGCTTACACACACTTCAAAAATGTGGATCTTACTGAAATTATTAGATTTGCAATTAAACTTACCCTAAAAGAAGGTTTAAAATTTTTTAACTCCTACACTTGCTTCTGTTCTTCACATGATGCCTTCATTGAAAAAATAAAAGACAGGGGCGCCTGGGTGGGGCAGTCGGTTAAGCGTCCGACTTCAGCCAGGTCACCATCTCGCAGTCCGTGAGTTCGAGCCCCGCATCAGGCTCTGGGCTGATGGCTCAGAGCCTGGAGCCTGCTTCCGATTCTGTGTCTCCCTCTCTCTCTGCCCCTCCCCCGTTCATGCTCTGTCTCTCTCTGTCCCAAAAATAAATAAAAACGTGGAAAAAAATTAAACAAAATAAAATAAAAGACATATAAAATATACTCCAATTTTGAAATTACAATGAAAAGGAAACAAAAATGTTAGGGAAAGTAAAAAAAACAGTAAGAAAGAAAATTTCCATTAATAGGTAGTGTATTTGTTGGCATATAGTTTTCAAGAAGTTAAAAATGTGACTTACACAAATATAAACTGAGCATTTGTCAAATATTTATTTAAACTATTAATGAGAAAACCAGCAGGATGATACATCTGGTTCGGTGAATATATGAAAGACTGGAGTATATACAGTCCATGAAAGAATACAATAAGCTTTAAAAAACAGTTTAGATATAAAACTAGTTAATGTCCTATAGGTCAATAAAACTCTAAACTTTGGGGATTATCTTCTCCATCAGACAAATAATTTGCAAGTTATCTACAATTAACATCTAACTTCATAAAATCTGGGTCTCAATCAACAGCAAACAGTAAGTTACATAAAGGTATGTTTCCCCAGAGAATGATGTGATCCTTGGCCGGGTATGTCTGACAATGTTCCAGTCTAACATGGAAAGGGCATGCGACATCCTTGTGCCTTATTCCTAAGTACTGGATAGCTTTTCTTACGACCTGGATATGCAATAAAACCTTGGGTATACAACACCCTCGTGCAAGGGTTAGTCCTGAAAGTGACATGCTCTACAGACCTTAATTTAGACCTCGAAATGCTGAGTACTAAGGGGCACACTGATGGTTGATGGCTGAACAGTCTCCCTGCCCCCCAAACAAGGCTGCAAAATCAGTTTATCCACTTCCCTGCTTTTTAGCACATGGTTAGTCTCTATTCTTCTGTATCAGAGAATCTGCTGCCTATCATGTGTTGCTTCTACCAACACATTTCTTTTCTGTTTTTCTTCCTTTGACAGTATCCCTTTGTATGAATACTAGTCATATCTACCTTTATTTCATTTTACTTTATGTTAAAGATTTTATTTTTTAAGTAATCTCTACATCCAACGTGGGGCTCAAACTCACAACGCGGAGATCAAGAGTTTCATGCTCTACTGACTAAGCCATCCAGGTGCCCCAATCATGTCGACCTTTTAACCAAAAAATATCTAACTCCTTCAACATAAATACATCTAAACGTTCTAAGTCAGGGTTTAATAATAAACACCACATTACGCGGTATCAATGGTTAATCCCTTTGCCCATGCACTCCTTGTTCCAAAATTAAGAGGCACATTGAAAATGTTTATTGTTTAAGATTAACAACCTCTACTAACTGAAAACCAATTGAGTAACAAGAAGGAACTTTCAAAAGGCTTCTAAGGAGTCAATGTAGTAAAAACTTCCGGCTCTATATTACATTACACGTATACATTACATGTTATATTCAGTATCCTTCATTTAGAGCCTTAATAATTAATACTAATTATGGCTATGACACAATGTGCCAGACACTGTGCTAATAGAGGCTTTACAAATTTTATCCAATTTAATCCTTACGACAATCCTGTGAACTGGTTTGTGTTGTTAACCCCGTTTTTCAGATGAAAAAACTGAATCACAGAAAATTGGTGAAGTTTCCCCAAATCACGATGGTGGTGGGAGTCAAGTTCAGGTTATTTAGCTTGAGAGCCCATAGGCTTAACCACTATGGCTACATCAAAGAAGACAACAGAAGGATTCTAAAAACAGGTATCCTCACCATCATCATCATCACAACAGCACTTACATAGCATTTTTTTAATATGCAGGCATTATTCTAACAATGGACATACAAAAACTTGTCTATGTCTCACAATAAACATATGGGGTAAGTAGGATTATTATTCCAAATTTACAGAAGAAAAAATTGAGGCGAAGAGATGTTAAGTACCTGCCCAAGGTCACTATGTTAAAAAGATGCAAGGCTGGGGGAGAAACCCGGGTAGTCTGGCTCCCAAATCCAAGACCCTCCCTGAAGCCATGGTGCTTCTTGCAACAATTTAAAAAGCAGAGTAAAGTAAACAGTCCTAACTCTTCAGAACCTCTGAGGTTGGAAATCACCACATTAAAGCACAGAACCATAACTAAATGTTCATTACTATAATCAAAAATCATCAAGAACAGATTAAAAGGTTTTCACTCAGCCTTGTTAAGAAGGCAAAAAAGTAACACACTTAAAATTTCAACCAAGATGAGTTTCTAAAAAAATGTTTTTCTGGAAAGCTAACTCAATACAGAACAAATGAGGTGTTACAGTAGCTTTTTAAAAATCCTTCTGTAGAAATTGTTTTTGTTCTCATAGCTTTGGGGTTTCTCAGAATTCCCTCAGGGGCTGTGGGTGGTTGAGGGAGGAGGGGAGAAGACAGGACCTTGCTTCCCCACTCCACCTTCAAATGAGTAGCTGTGTTTATATATTTAACATACTGGGTTTCCCCATAAACTTTCATTTTGATGGGACCTAGGCTCCCATGAGAACTCAGTCTGAGTGGGCAGCCCTTCTCGACCTTATAAAGCCTTCCCCATCACTTCCCCCAGCATCCCAGAGGCTGTACCTCATGGCATGTCTCTTCTCGCTTCTTGAATCTCATGCCCTAATAACTTTCCCACTTGACCTTACCTTACCATTCTTCTCTGTCAACAATTATCACAACCACTGCCAACGTTTATCAAACTCCTTCCCACATGGTAGGCTCTTGGTTCAGTGTGTTTGCATCAATTATTTCATGAATATGCTCTCTATGAATTAGGTTCTATTACTGTCCCCGTTTTATAGAGGAGGAAACTGAGGCTTAATTTGCCCACCATCCAGTGACCAAGAGTGATGGAAGCAGGATGAAAAACTAGACGGCCCACTCCAAAGGCCCCTGACTCGTCACCAGTATTCTACCCTGCCTCTCAGTCCACATCAATCCATGTGCAAAATTTTGACTGAGACTCGTGCCTAAAAACAAACAGCAAACACACAAACAAACAAAAAACCAAGAGGCGCCTGGGTGGCTTATTCAGTTAAGTGTCCGACTTCGGCTGGGGTCATGATCTCACGGTTTCTGATTTCCAGTCCTGCACTGGGGTCTGTGCTGACAGTGTGGAGCCTGCTTGGGATTCTCGCCCTCTCTTCTCTCTCTGCCCCTCCTGTACTCCTGTTTTCTCTGTCTCTCAAAATAAATAAATCAATTTCAAAACAAAACAAAACAAAAGAACACCTTTCCTTCTGAGGCAGTGATTCATAGCAGCTTCCCAGCATTGGCATGCGCACCACAGCTTTGGATACAGTATCATCCGCACACGTTGCTGCAGATGCCTGGGAACTTCTGTGCTCTCCCCGACATGCGTGTGTGCTTGGCCCTCCAGTTAGACTGTTTCTCAAAAAGAGGGACTATGTCCCCTGCTCTTTCTGTCTCTTGCTCCCTCCTATGTCCTGAAGGCTCACCTCTACATGTGGCAGGCAGCTTTCTGGGAACACCTGTGGCTTTTCCTCTGGCTCCAGGAAGAGGCTGGGCCCACTCACTGAGTGAGCTGGGAATGCAGGGAAGTTAGTGCCATCCTCCGTCAAGGATGGATGGGGCAAGCTGCTGAGCAAATACCCCAGCTTCCTTGCCCTTTACAGAGGGCAACCTGGAAGCGTGTGCGCTGTTCTCCCGAGTTCCCCTAAGGGACTGAGCTCTAGGCGCCCACGGAAGTCGACTCTTTCGCAAATGCACCTTTGTTGCCTTCCTTCTCTTCCCTGTCCCACTTGCCCACTTCCGGGGAGAACCTCTCCAATAAACCACTTCCTCTTCAAAACCCTGCTTTAGGGTATGTTTCTGGGGAAACCAAACTGAGATTTCCTCTCCTTTATTACTGCATTTCTCCATTCTTTAAACAAGAAGGCTGGATAGAGGATCTCTATGGCCTCTTCAGGCTCCAATATCCTATGCTTCCAGTTGAAATAAAGCCAATTTCGATCACAAACTAAAAGTAACAATGGAGGTTACTTCTTAATGAAAACATTGCACCAGATCCTGGAGCTATTGCCGCACTGCACCTCCGTTAATGTGGAAGCAGCTGAGAGGCACTGCCCAGATTCCCCTTCAGTGAGGTCCTCTTAACATACTTGCCGGGGGTGCTGTTGGCCTCTACAGGGATGACCTCAGCTGCAAGGGTCCTTTTTGCTCAAGGTCACACATTTTCCCAAGGTGGCCAACATGCAATGACTGAGGGATACTGGCGGGTAAAGGCCTGACCATCCCAGCCAAGTCAAGACAACCCTGAAGAGCCATTCTAGCTCCAGAGAGAGATGCCCATGGGGCTGACCAAGGTTGTCGCTGGGACTGCACCGCAGCCCAACTTCTCCTTCTTCCCCTTCCTTCCTACCCCCTAATACACATTCTGAATGCCAAGCTCCACCTCAGAGTCTGTTTCCCGGGAAACCCAACCCATGACAATCACATTTTAAATTGTGTTTATTATGCCACGAAAGTCATAGACTTTTGAACTTGGCCTGTGGAAGCAGGGATGTTCTTTTTAATGCTGTAAGACCAGGAAGCCAGAGACAAGGAGGGAAAGAGCTATTTTTTTTTTAATAAAATGGGAATGAGGCAGATATAAGCCAGTCATGTATGAGATGCAGTTTCGGTTTCTGAACAAAAACAAGAAATATATAAAAGGTCAGCATAGTCAGTGAAACTGGAAGCTGAGGACTCAGATGAGGCAGTCACAGTGGGTGACGAGAGAGAGAGAAGCAAAACAAGAACGGCCTCGCCAAGGAGGAGAAACAGACTAAACATACCAAACACACCCAGTCAAAAATCATGGGGTAGAAGTAATCCATCTCAAAGAGGGCCCTCTATTTCAAGAGACTACAACAAATGCATAAGAGGTATTATGCCATGGTATGACAAAAGCAAGTGCCATCCTGGGAATTCCCACTAATTAAGCTCAGGGTTGGATCACTGCTACTGAAGAGGCCAGGGAGAGTCCCATGGTACTGCCCCTAGGGGGGGCCTTTGCTGAGAACTCTCCAACAACACTGAAAGTCAGAGACGGCTCTCCGACCACAGGCAGATCTGCCTCTTGAGAGGAAGCCCGTGATGCTGTTTGGCCTATGGTGGTGCCCAACTGGTGGCATCCAGTCACCTCCTCTGCTGGACTGTGACCTCCTGGACAGTACAGAGTGCAAGGGGTGGGTAAGGAGGGTGACTAAAACTTAAAACAAGGAAGGCGTTACTGAGAAGGTGACGCATGAGCCAAGACCAAAAAGAGATGAGTAGTTAGTCTTATGGTTATCTGAAGAAAGAGTGGTGATGAGCAGCGACATGGAAGGGCCACTAGCAGGAAGGATGCTGATGCCCAAGGAGCAGCAAGGGGGCCAGAGTGACTGAGAACTGAGAAGGCGCTGAAGTCAGGGAGGATAATGGCCAGATCATGCAGGGCCTTCTGGGCCACCATAAGACCTTCTACGTGGGGAAGATGGGAAGCCAGGGAAACATAACTAGCTACAGCGACAAGCTCTGACACTCCTATTCCCTTCTCTGGATTGATTTTTCTCCATAGCGGTTCTGACTATCTGACAAATTATATGTTATATACTTACTGGCTGTCTCAACACATTAGAATCTGAGCTCCATGAGGGCAGACAAATTTTGTCACCTGGATTCATTGCTGTAGACTACCCCTCTTCTCCATGGCCACACCAGTGTCTGGCACTTAATAATCAATATTTATTGAATGGATGAATGGATTGTCTTGAGAAGAAGCTGAAGATCTCTTTTCTAAATGGCAATATGAATCCAAATCCAAACAAGGAGAATAACATTTCTGCTTCCTCGGAAGGTGTGTGTTTAAATCAGTCCTGTAAGGCCAAAATACCAAATAACTATTTATTAGCTCTTTTAGGCACCTAGGCAAGGCCCCAAAACCAAATATGTTTCTAATTTCTAAGAACCGGATGCCTAGATGCAGGAGGAAATGGCAAAAGCATCAACAGTTTGGGAGGGGGAGGTTTTACATTTATGGAATTCATTCATTAAATACATATTGAGTGACAGTGTCTATGAGATGCTCAATAATGAGGTTTAAAATGAATAGGATTGGAGGGTGCATGGGCGGCTTATTCGGCTGGCCAACTGACTCTTGAGTTAGGCTCAGGTCATGACCTCATGGTTCATGAGTTCACGCCCCATGTCAGGATCTTCTCTGACAGCGAGGAGCCTACTTGGGATCCTCTCTCTTCCCCCCTCTCTCTGTTCCTCCCCTACTCATGCACCCTTTCTCTTTCTCTGTCTCTCAAAATAAATAAACTTTAAAAAATGAAGGGTAAAATGAATAGGATTTCAGAGCCACTGGCTTTCTGGGCACCATCGGCTGGCAATTCTCAAGGCAGGAGGGAGGAAGTTGGGGTGGGGGGGGGTGGGGTATTTCCAAACTACACTAGTTCCCAACCTGGCAGGATGGAGATTCTTCTTTGAAAATCACTGACCTAGACAATTTTCAGGGGTGCCTTCTGGATGTAAAAATGTTTGAGATTCACTGGTTTAAGAAAACGTGTCCTTTTTATATATAAAAGTTTTCAACATACCAATAGTTTATGATCCAGAAAGTTTTTTTTAAATCCGTTTGTGTGCCTTTTCATAATACTTACGTTTTCAGATCAATCCACAGACTCAAACATAACTAAAATGATTTACATGCATAGTGGGGAAAAGGGTGTAGGAAAACATCTCTGAAATTTAATGAACACAATGAAAATATGCTGATGCTGGGAGGAAAAGTGAGGAGGGAATGGGGGTGGCAGAAAGCTGTCCAGGAGGTGCTGAAGGAGGAGTCAATCAAGGGGCCTAAGGTTCCGTTTCCCCTCTGGAAGCAAGGTTCCCACACACTCCTTACAACTATTCGCCTTTTTATCACTAAATTTAGAAATTCTTTGTGGACTTACATCAGTTGTTTACCCTCGCAGGGTCTTCCTGTTTCACTGTAAAATGGGGGCTATTTTACAAATCACACCTGCCAGGAGTTAAATAACAGAATACATCCAGCATGTAGAGCTCAATGCCTGGACCTCAGTAAGCTCTCAATAAATGTCAGCAATTGTGATGATAATACTGCCCATGAGACCTTATTTTCCCAAGATGTGGCACTGACATACATGTCCCATCCCATAGGCTCTACTTATAGTGTGATGCTCCCCCAGAGAGAGGTGGGTCTATGATCCTTCCTCCTGAATCTGGGCAGGCCTCTGACTAGGCAGAAGTGACCCTCTGTGACTTCCAAGACTAGGTCATGAAAGGTGATACAGCTTTTCTCTGATTCTTTCTCTTTTGGGACATGCTCCTTGGGAGCCCTCAGTGGCCATTAGCAAGTCTGCTTCCCATGATGCTTCTGTGCTGGAGAGACCACATGGAGACATCACACAGGGTGAAGAGCATGTTCGAAGAGCCCAGGTGTCCCAGACCCGGCACCATATAAGTGAGCACACCTTAAGGCGGTCCCAGCCCCCAGTCTTTGAGTCTTCCCTCCTGATGCTGAGCGGAACAGAGGCCACCCGGCCGACCACAGTCTAAGTTCCCGACCCAAATAAACCATGAGAGATAACAGATGATTGTTGTTGTTTTAAATCATTAAGTTTTGGGGTGGCATGCCTCTCACCATTAGATAACCAGAACACTGCCAATCAACTCCCTCGTCTCCTTCTAATACAGCAACCATACCAAGTGATTCTTCTGTTTAAAAAAGGATTCAAGTGGGGCTCCACCTCATGCGTGGGATAAAAAGAACCTGGAAGCTCCTCAACAGACTGTGAGATGTGAAGGCAGGGACTGCGTCTTGTCCACCAGTGACTTCCCAGAGCCCCAGCAGCTCCTCGTCTAGCAAGTACCTTCACTGGGCAAGAGGAGCCACACAGCATGGAAAAAAGTACACAGGAAGATGAATGACGAAGCCATGCACCCAACAAGTAGAAACTTAGCTCCTTCCAGGTAGTCCTGGGGATACTGCTGCCAAGTTCCTCTCAACTCGTCTGTAGGAACCTGCTGAGCATTCTGACACAAGCATGGTCCTGTGATGGACTTTACACCCCCTGGGCAACACCTGACCAGGAGGGGATGGGAGCAAGGGATGAAAATGAATTACCCCTCCCTCACTCTGTCTTTCCATCGGGCAATTCTAAGGCATAATCTTGGACCATCAGTCCCCTGTGAGATCACGCCCCAGCTGCCCACAGTGGTGACCAAGTTACTGAATGAACCTTAAATTGGGTTTTCTTCTTTCCTTGTTAAGTCTTCCCAGTCCCCAAATCCTGTTCTTTGAGATTACTCCTCAAATAAACAAATTGTCCCTAAACCCTTGTCCACATTCTGACATTCAGAGGAACCCAGGCTAGGACAGTGTTTAAATTTGATTTAGCAAGATATGACTTATATTCAACAACTCAGAAGTATTAATAACCCTTATAAGGCCAGCTATCTTATAGGAATCTAGGTGCCAATAGAAATGATAAGAAAATAAAGAAATACTGGGCTTTCCTTACATGATTCCACTTGGAATTTTCCTTTAATATTTGGCTTTTCTTTTTCCTTTGGAGGGAGGAGGTATCTAGCTATTAAGAGGCATTTTTCTCCAATGTGTGTGGTGGTATTTACTCCTTTGAATTCATGACCATAAACTTCTAATGGGCTTTTAATGCTGCCAGGTAATCCTGCTACATGTCCCTAGTCTGTTAAATCACCCAAACCATCTTCCCCATCCTCATTCTCAACTGTTTCTTGTTCCTCTGAGAAAATGGAAGCATCAGAAGAGAACCCCCCACACTCCCACCACATTCACCCACTCTGTACTCTCTGCCTTCTCTACGAACACCATAAAGAACTCACCATTCTCCTATTGAAGTAGGCACCCGACTCAAGCCCTCAGACCATCCTTATGCCTCCTCTCCTCTGCAGCAAAACGCTTCATTAGCGTTGCCCCACTCTCCACTTCAGCTAACCCAGCAGCAGCATTGGTCACAAGCAACCACTCCCTCCTCCTTGATACGCTTTCTTCACTGACTTTCCAGGACACAGCCCTTTCCTCCTTGGTTGATCGTTCTCGGTGTGCTTTGCTATTCCCTTCTTTCAGTGCCAACTGTTGAGCGCTTTGTCCTCCTCTTCCCAGTCTCTGTTCATTCTACTGGAGATCTCATCCAGTCCCACAGCTTTAAGGACCATCCCTATGCTTTCAACACCTCCAGACTCATATCCAACTGCTTACCCTGTATCTTCATGTTCTATGGCTGTTGTAACAAAGTACCATGAACTGAGTGACTTAAGGCAACACAAATTTACTATCTTATAGTTCTGTCGGTCAGGTATGGGTCTGACTGGGCTGAAATCAAGATGCTGGCAAGGCTGTGTTCTTTTCCTGAGGCTCCAGGGGATAATTCATCTCTTTCCCACTTCCAGCTTCTAGAGGCCACCTCTATGTGCCTTGACCAGTGCCCCACTTCCTGCATCTTCAAAGTCACCGCATCTCTCTGACCATTCTTCCAGAGTCGTATCTCCCTCCTACCACCACAGAAAAGGTTTTCCACTTTTAAGGCTGGGCCCACCTGGGTAATCCAGAAAAGTCTCTCTGTCTCAAGATCCTTAACTTAATCACACTTGCAAGGTCCCTCTTGATATCATATTCACAGGTTCCGGGGGTTAGGGTGTGGACATATTTGGAAGCCATTATTCTGCTACCAAACTATGCATCTTCAATTGGATGTCTAGAAGATAAGCTATCCTTGGTGTGTTGAAACTGAACTTGAATTCTCCCCTCCACCCTAGATCTCCCCCACCTATAGTTTCCCACCTCTTAGTTGACAGCAATGTCATCTTTCCTGTTATTCAGGACGTAAATTATAGAATTATCTTTGACTCCTCTCTCTCTCTTATCTCACATATAAGTCACAAAGAAATAGATTTTATTTTCAAAATATGTCTATAATCTGACCACTTCTCATCATCTCCACTACCACTGGTCTAAGCCACCACCACCTTGTGCCAAGATTTCTACTATCACTTCCTAACTGGTCTCCTGGCTTCTCCCCTACAGCCTATTGTCAGAGCAGCCAGCATGATCCTCTCAACAATTAAGTCCCATCAGATCACTTTTCTGATCAAAATGCTGCAATGACTCTCTAGCTCACTTGGAATTATAGCCAAAGCCCTTCGTGGTCTCCATTCTCCACTCCAGTTGCCTTCATGACCTCATCTCCTACTGTTCATTCCCTTGTGCTCTTCACTCCAGCCACACTGGCCACTTGTTCTGCCTCTACCACCCCAAGCGGACCTCACGTTAGCACTTGGCTCTCTTTGTTCCCTCTGCCTGGAAGATTCTTTTCCCAGCCTGGCTAACTTCCTTGTCCCCGTATTAGTTTTCTATTGCTGCCATGAGCAATTACTACAGATTCAGTGGCTTAAAACAACACTCATTTATTATCTCATAGTTCTGTAGGTCAAAAGTTCTGGTACAGCATGGCTCAGCTGAGTCTGCTGCACAGAGTCTCACAAGGCCAAATTTAAGTTGTCAGCAGGGCTGCATTCCTTTATGAAGGCTCTGAGGATAAATCTGCTTCCAGGATTTTCCAGGTTGTTGGCCAGATTCAGTTTCTTACAGCTGTAGTACTGAGGTCCCATGTCCTCACTGACTATCACTGGGAGGTTGCTCTTTGCTCCTAGAGGCTCCCTCCTTCCTTCTCATGCTTTCCATGCCTCCGCCCTCCAGCACTGTGGGTTCAGTCTCTCTCATGTTCCAACATCAGCTACATCTCTCTGATTCTAACCATTACTCTACTCTCCAGGGCTCTCTGAGTCGATTGGGTCACGCACATAGCCAGGATGGTCTCCATATTGCAAAGTCTGTAACTTTAATTAAAGGTTGAAAGTCCTTTTTGCTATGTAACCCATCTACAGATTCTAGGAATCAGGGAGTGATGTCTTTGGGGGCCATTCTGCGCTCCACACCTCCTTTCCTGACCATGGTATTTACACTGCAACTCAGCTCTCCACTCATCACCCACCTTTCATTTCCCTTTTCCTACTCAACTTTTTCTGTTTTCCATACCTCTTATCACTTTATAACAAACCGTATAACAAATACTTATTATGCTTATTGATTATTACCTGTCTTCCTTTGCTAGAAAATAAACTCCATTAGGTCAAGGATCTCTGTTTGGTTCACTGATAGTCCAAAGAGTCCCTGGTAGGCACTCAGTGAATATTTCTTGAATAAATAACTAAACTTATTCTATCCTGAAATATTCTCAAACCCCACTTCCACAGACTGTTTTTAGCTTCAATGGTTTTAAAACACTAATTAGAACAAAGATTCTTGATTTATGGGGAGGAATATGGGTAAGTATCAAATAACTGCTCTCTTAATATTCCCGCATCTAATCAGCCTAGTTCTCACTAACAGCTCAGTTCTCACTAACCAACTCAGTTCTCAGAGCAATGTTGCTGAAAAAAAAAGTTGGTTATTTCCACAAAAATAAGCATGCTTTACTTTTATGCCAGTATCTAAGTACACAAGTAAAACAACTGAGTTGTTGACATCATCTGGTCTCAAACCATACAAAAAAATAAATGGACTAAAATCATCCTGGATGCTCTTTAAAAATCTCTACGAATGCCCGTGGGTGGAAAAATGAACTGTTCTGCACCACAAAAAGGACTAAGACTTACTGGAGTTTAAGAATACAGATTGCCATCAGTCAGTTTAGGGCTAGAGGGATGATGACAAAGCTATAAAGAAAAAAAAAAGAATTTTGGAGCCAAAGTCATTTTAGAAATCAAATCCAAACTTTATAGGAGGAAACTGAGGCTCAGAGAAGGTAAATGACTTCTCTAATCTCACAGAGCTAGACAGTGATGTGATTCTTTGGATATATATTATTACAGAATATGGTGAAAATTAAATTTCTGTTATCTCTCTAGGCATTGAAAGTGTTCATTTAATGAGCTGATTCTCTGCTTCAAAGGGCTGGATCCAGCACAGATGCTCACAGACAGGGAGATTCTGCCTACCAGCACTGTGCCTAGCCCAACTAGGTCAAGATATCTTAGTTCAGGTGGAGTGCTCCAGCCTGGGGACAGTCCCTGAAGGGCACGGCATGGCCATAGACCTTGCAACCTCAGAGTGAGTCCAGGAGGGCCCCTCTACACATCACTGCACTGAGGACAGGCTTATCATGCTACATATCAAGATATTAAAGGGCTTCAGGAAGAAAATGTAATGATATCCGATGAGATTATCTACGTGTTAGTAGAGAAAAATAACTGTTACCCAAAGACCTTGAGGACATCTATAAGTATAAAAGCAAAAATGAAGGAAAGTGCGTATTTTAAGGGAAGAATAGGCAAGACATATTTTGAATGAGGTTCCCACACAAACACAAAAGGCAGCAGGAACTGATGCGAAATAGTTTCTAATTCACCAAATCACCACCTTCTGCTTTATGAATACCTGCAACAGGAATGCAAAAGAGCATAATAATTCAGATCTATATTTAAAACAAGAGACAAGAGCTTGTTTGGTATTTCTTCAGATAATCTTTCATTCACTTTTGAGCGCTTGGCATCAAGAAAAAAACATCAAGAAACTGGTTTATTATGGCAATGTACACAGAGTGACTTATTCAATGGGAGAGCATCAATGTTGTACAGAAGGAGAAAATAAGTCTATTTTTGGAATCACCAATCAACTTTCCTCACCATGGTTACAGGCCATGTTTCATAACTTTCCAGAATCACAGATGATTCAAAATGACCTTGGTAATAATTTAGACCAAATCTCGTATTTTATCCACGGAGAAACTGAAGCTTAGAGAGGTGGTAAAGATCATCCGACAACACGGCCCCTTCATGGCACGTCACAACAGAACTCAAGTCCCCTCCTTCATAAGGAAAAATGTGAAACCATTACCTCAGAAAAAAGGTACCTCTTAATTTCTCTCTGGGTTTTTTCATTTGCAAACGCTATGAAATTGTTTTGGCAGTTAAAACCTCCATGTTTCTACATGATTGGGAAAAACCTTTTCAAAACTACATTTTTCTACTCGTAACTTCAACGCAACTTGAAAATACAGATGTGCTCAACCTGTTCCCTGCTAGCCAAGGGGGCAGATAAGCCATGTGTATTGTATAGGCCTCTACGAACTGTTACTTAATATTTATTCATACTCTTTGGTCTCTAACTTTCCTCCATTTTTATGTAGTTCGTGTGTGTGTGTGTGTGTATATATATATATACACACACACACACACACACACGTGTACATACATGTGTATATTAGGACAGATCTTATTAACTTGGATATTTGGTAGAGGTAGATCAATTAAAAATTAAGGCAATAAAATTTTTCATGTCATTTACTATTAAGTGAAATTCATTTTTAAAATGACCCCCAATCCAAGGGCGCCTGGGCGGTTCTGTCAGTTAAGCATCCAGCTCTTGATCTCAGCTCAGGTCATAATCTCATGGTTTTGAGGGCGAGCCTCATGTCGGGCTCTGTGGTGACAGCACAGAGCCTGCTTGAGATTCTCTCTCTCTCTCTCTCTCTCTCTCTCTCTCTGCCCCTTCCTCTCTCTCTTGCTCTTTCTTCTCTCTCAAAATAAATAAATAAATAAATATCTTAAAAAAATAAAATGACCTCCAATCCAGTAGGACTTCACAGAGAAAGCTTATATGAATTCATCCAGCATTTCTTATACGTGTCTACTATGTGCCAGGCACTGTGTTACGAATTGGAATCTCAGAAGACTGTGTCCCTGCCCTTGCTGAGCTCACAGCCCAGTAGACCCAGGTATGAGCAGGTGGCGTAGTAAGTGCAATTAACAGGGACTGGTCAAGGGAACAGTGGGGGCAAAATGGAGGACGATGATCAAATACCACGGGAATGAAGGGAGAATATCTGGAAAAAGGAGAATACTATTAACTGGGGTTTCTCAAAGGAGGAGAAAGATTGTTCTGGGTAATGAAGATACGAGGAGTATTTTAGATGGAGGACCCGGCATGCACAAATACAGAGACAAAAAGTAGAATGGCTTAGTCAAGGTGCCACTTCCTGTGCATCTGGAACCCTGCAGCTGTAGGCTAACTGGTCTCAGTCTATGTCCATCATCCCCTGTCAGCAACCACACCTCATGGCCCTCATGCCATCTCCTGTCCCCCTCTCCTAAACCACTCGTTCATGCCTTTCCCTTTCTCTTCAAGCCTCCAATACTTCCTCCCCAGTCCTCAAACTCAGTTAAGGAATGCATACACTGCCATCCAGAGAAGTGACAGGGGATGAGGGCAGAGAAAGGGGAGGGCCAGGTCAGAGGCTCTACATGACACTCTGGAGATTTGAACTTTATCCTCAGACAAAGGAGACCCATAGATTTACCTCCACGAGAGAGAAAGGGGCAAGACTCGAGGGAGTGAGGTCCAGGGAGGAAATTAAGGTGAATGAGAAGTAATGACAATCTGACTGAAGTCAGGAGCTATGAAGCAGACAAGGTAATGTTAAGGAAATAAAATCAAAGGCCTACTTTATGATTGAATGGTGGGGAGGTAGAGGAGAGGATTCCAAAGTTTCAGCAGCACAATTATATTTAACTTTAACCCACTGGTTTTAAAGCTTATTGTTTCCAAGAAATTGTAATCACATAATTTTAATGTACATAAAACTATATTATTTGCTTCTAGGATCATCCTTGTAATAATAATAAAACAACAAAATTTGAACTGGGCTAAGGCCTATGAGTTATGAGCAAACTGAATCATTAATCTGCCATTAGCATTGGAAGCTCCTGAGAATAACAGTCCCTTCATCAGAATGCCGTCACTGAATTTTTTAGGACAAATTAGGACCTAAAAGTAAACGCATAGAAAATACTCTAAATTTTTCTAAATAATTGGCAAAGGAAAAATATAAATACATACTAGAATTCTGGCTATGCAGGAACTTTGCAAGTACATATATTTATAGACAAACATATACATAGAAATAGTAAGAAGTAAATTTATAGACTTCTCTGAAGAAAACACAAAGCATCAAAGTTTATAACATACTTTTCCCCAATCTCTTACTGAAAGGATGTAGAAAACAGAAAGATCCGCTAAATGAAGAGACCCCAACTTTGCATTTGTTCATCACTTCAAATATCATTTTGGTATCAGGTGACAACTGGATTTCAATGAAAAGGCCACTTTTTTTTCTTCCTAGATATGTCCTCCTCTGATAGGCACCTCCACCTTATCTTCAGGAACCTAGCAATCCAAGAAGAATCTCTTCTTCATGGACTGTATCCACAAAGCAAGTGAATCTACCTCATAAAGGCTATGTAAGGTGCTTCCCAGATTGCCACAAAAGTCTATCCATGAAGATCGTTACCTATGAGTCACAGCAAAGGTGGGCAGAACTTCCAACAGTGGTTCTCAACCCTATTTGCACAGTAGTGTCACTTGGGGAGTTAAACTACACATGGCCACACACACGTGTATGTCATGTCAGGGCCCCACCGTAGACCAGTCAATTCAGAATCACTAAGGATAGGTCCAAAAGGCACCCAGGTGATCCTCATGAGCAAGGAGGGCTGAGCACCACTAGCCAGGATCTTGCTTCTCTACCTGTGGTCTGCAGACCAGTGGCATCCCCTGGGAGCTGATTAGACATGCAGAAGCCCAGGCCCCACTGGAGATCAACTGAATTGGAGTCTGCAATGTAATGCCATCCACAGTGACGTGTGTACACGGTCAAGTGTGAGAAGCCCTAGTCTAGAAGTCTTGCATCAAGTGGGCAAGCTCTAAATAAGACTTATTGATGAGATGAACCCATCCCTCACCTTAAAGATCATTCTTTGGCCTAGCTGTATAAATGTACTAAATGTGAAGTGATCCCTCAGACACCAGCTAAAAAGCTCTCTACACTGGACAGAATGCTAGACGTAAGTCCTACCACTCTATGGAGCAGGGCATGAAATGCCTTACTTGATGTGACGTTACTTGACGACTTACTTGATGTGAAATGACAAGTAAGTCACGGACACACCCGATTCACAGGAGTGGTTGAGTCCAGGGAGGCAGGGAGTAGGACTGGGGAAAGGTACAAAGGAAACCTCAACTCTCTGTAATTACTGATATTTTTATAAACTTCAAGTTAGTCAGGTTTTTTTTTTTTTTTTTAAGTTTCTCCCTGGAGTCTGAAATGTTTCTCTCCTCCACACAACAAACATTTCTTCTTTTAGATACACAAATCCTCTGTAGTCAAAGATCCAATGCAACAAGACCTCCACCCTTGGGAAATTATGTAATTTTTACATCCCTTCATCTCTTGCTTGCTAACCACTCTTCTAAGAATTCCCTCACAGAAAACTAGAGAGCCATGAAAATTACTGTTGATTCCAGGTGCAAAATGGAAATGCTGCAATTGGTGAACATCTGGTAGACCAGAGCTGGGAGAGGCAGGGGCAAAACCCAAGGGAGGTAAAAGAACTTGAGGGGAACCTAAAGGTGCAGCTGATTTACTCCCAAAAGGCAACACTAAAGGTACACAAATAACAACATGCTATTAAGTTCAAATTTACTTCAAGTTGAGCTCCAAGATTACTCCATAGGAAATTCAAGATAAGGTCATCAATTTAAGTAGTTTCTACAAAACGAAAGGAAATAAATACTGGCTCTGTGTGCAGCCACTCTCATTACTTATGGTCATCCAAATGACCTCTCCCATGTCTCCCTTTCTTTCCTCCTACTCTTCTGACCTAAAATAGACCATATCAATTCAGAACTGGGAGAGAGGCAAGATCTGACTTGAAGCAGAAGCAGAAGCAGAGAGACAGAGAGAGAAGAAGAAGAATACAAGAAACACTGAAGAAAGCAATAAAGGTGTTTAAACTATTTGACTAGGAGTTAGCCTGAGCCACATATCAGAAGCTGCTGGAGTTCTTTTAAAAATGTCTCCTTCCCAGGGGTCCACCCAAAGCCAAATAAATAAGAATCTTGGGTTAAAGGGAATCATGTGAGTTTCTGAAAAGCTCCCTCAAATGATTCTGAGACAGACTGAGGGCTGGAATCCCAGTTGTGATGGGGGATTCCAACATCAAAACATCACTTCTTAACTTTTAATATTTATCTTTTTTAACCTCTGGATACATGTAAATCATTCCCTAATCCACTTACTGGCATCACACTAGTTTTTTCTTACCGATTTTATTTCTGTCTGGGGCATCTGGGTGGCTCAGTTGGTTAAAGATCCGACTTTGGCTCAGGTCATGATCTCGCGGTTCATGAGTTCGAGCCCCGCATCGGGCTCTGTGCTGACAGCTCAGAGCCTAAAGCCTGCTTTGGATTCTGTGTCTCCCTCTCTCTCTGCCCCTCCCCTGCTCGCTCTCACTCTCAAAATTAAATAAACATTTAAAAAAAAAACTAATTTCATTTCTGTCCATCTCATATAGATTACTTTAAAATTCATATACTACTACCATGTTTAAAATGAAAATACAGCAGTAGCCTGTCTTACCTCTTCGTCACCCCCGAACCCACTTCCTAAAGGTAAACTACATTTAAAACTTCTAGCTATCTCTTCAGATATTTAATTTCATATTCCTAAATCCACCTATAAATCATAAAATAAGAATGAGGCTGTACAAAATAATCATCAGAGAATAAGAAACAGATATTAGAAATTAAAAATCAGATGGCAAAAAAAAAAATCATTGGAAGGAGAAGATAAAGCTGAAATAAAAGCAAAACGATAGAAAAACAGAAGAGATACAATGAGAGGATCCATTCAGCAGGCATTACATCATACTAGTAAGAGAATATATAGTCTAATTGGATTCAAGAGTAAGGTCCTAAAAAGCTGGTTGCAAGCTGCAGACTCATGGAGTTGAGGGAAGAGGGTTGTTGCCTGGTGGGTTCACTTTAGGAACACTGGGTAGTAAGTCAGTGTTTTCATCGTGAGGCCTCAGATGTCGGTACCTGTACTGTAGGTCTTTTGCCTAGGGCTGTTCTTTACATCCAGAGAAGAGTCCTTCAATATCCTACCTGGGTTGGTCATCACCTTGCTCTCCTAGGACTGGGCAGGGGGAAAAGAGCATAGGGTCTCAGTGCTTAGTATGCTGAATTTCATTACATTCGTCTGTTTTCATTGAGCATTTCACCCTTATCCTCTTTTTTGCCTGGTATCTCTAAATCCAAAACCGCTAATTTACTTCAGCTTCTCCAGAGACAAATGTCCAGTGTCCAGCAAGGATTTCATCTTACCGCACAGGATGGGGAAAGTCACCTGCGGCTCTGGTTCCTTTCACAGGCTCGCAATCACCCGTTCCAGAGCCTCTCATTCCAGAGGCTTTCTGGGATTCTGGGAGATTAACTGGCTGTTTCTTCCCAGGATCTACTCCCAAATTCCTTTCAGGGCACTTGAGTACCAACTTTCTCCACTGCACTAAGTCCATTGCCACAGGTCTGTTTGCTTTTCATCCTCCAAAAACTTGTTGGTGTTGCCCATCTGCTGTTGCCTCTTGTGTTCCCCATCATTACAGTGGTGTTTTGGCAGGACTGACACTAAACACATGTTCAGGCCACCAAATTCTAACCCGAAGCTGCCATATCCAAATCTTACAACCACAGAAACTGCCCCAAAAGATGAGACTCTTTTTTTTTTTTTTTACCAATTTTCAAACACCCATAGCTTTTGTTTTTATACATACACCAGATCAGCTAAGATATTTTTCCAATTAACGTTTATCATCATTTTCTATTTTTAGTCATAAGAAAACCTTATCCGAGAGAATCCTTTTCTGGATGCCACAAAAGACTCTTTGTTTTTAAATGTTTATTTATTTTTAAGAGGCAGGGAGGGGGAGAGAGAGAGAGAGCAAGAGAGCATCTGAGCAGGGGAGGGGCAGAGAGACAGGGAGACACAGAATCTGAAGCAGGCTCCAGGCTCTGAGCTGTCAGCACAGAGCCCGATGCAGGGCTCAAACCCACAAACCACGAGCTCATGACCTGAGTCAAAGTCAGATGCTTAACCGACTGAGCCACCCAGGTGCCCTGAGACTTTTTTTTTTTAAGTTTATTTATTTTTGAGAGAGGGAAAGAGAGCATGAGCGCCCATGCAAGAAGGAGGGGGGCAGAGAAAGAAGGAGTGAGAGAATCCCAAGCAGGCTCCACAATGTTAATGCAGAGCCTGACTTGGAGTTCAGTCCCACGAACTGAATCGTGAGATCATGACCTGAGCCGAAATCAAGACTTGGACACTTAACTGACTGAGCTGCCTAGGCACCCCTGGTTACCGTAAAAAAGTTTTTATTTATGGACTCATTAATTTAGTCTCAAACCAGCAGATTTCTAAATACTAGATTATAATTGAACAAAGAAAATATAGATATTTCCGGCAATAAAGCTGTTTTCGTTAACTCCTTCTTGTGACTTCAAATCTAGCCTATGGTGACCTGAATCGAAAGGTATTTGCCTCAATGGTCAGGTATTTTCCAGGAAGACCTTGACTACTGTCAGTCATCAGAAATACTGGAATCTTTGCTGTCTGGCTTCTAAAGACAGGCAAAGGAGGGATGATCAGAAAGTTTAAAAAATAATTAAGCATGAGAACTTTTCTCACAACCAAATGATCACATTTTCTTCACTCTCATCCCAAAGACACAAATCTGAAGACTCTTAACCTGAAGATTTTTATCTTTAGGCTGAAAACCCAGGACTTGTCCTAAACACTAAATTCATAGTTATAGAAATAAGAAATTACTATAGGGTAAAATACCAACATTGCATTTTTTATCTAATTCCACTCAAAAGGAGACATATTGGGGCACCTGGGTGGCTCAGTCAGTTAAGTGTCTGACTTCGGCTCAGGTCATGGTCTCACAGTTCGTGAGTTCGAGCCCCACATCGGGCTGTTTGCTGACAGCACAGAGCCTGGAGCCTGCTTTGGATTCTGTGTCTCCCTCTTTCGTCCCCTTCCCCACTTGTGCTCTCTCTCTCTCTCAAAAATAAATACACATTAAAAAAAAATTTTTTTTTTTAAAGGAGCACATATTGCCTCCTGCTACTACTTATGACAGCCCTGGAAAGAAAACCAAGCATCTAACAAAAAAGGTTCCGATAGGGGGAAAAATTAAATTGTTCTATTTCTCGAGCTGGTTGGTAGTTACATGGATGTTCACTTTTTAATAATTTATCGAACTGTACATTTTACATTTTAAAAGTTTCATGTGATATGTTTTGTAATAAAAATTACCTTTTTAACAGTTAAAAGAGAAATGGATAAAAAGTCAAATTTCATTTGTCATGAAACACCGTGCTATAATCTTACTTGTCTAAAATTATCATGCACACTGACATGGAAAAGGGAGAAAAGTCATCATGATTTACCTTAAGTGCCTAAACTGGAGTTTCCCCAAATTTCAATAGTTATTGTCAGATGAAGAAACTGAGGAACTTAACAGTTAATTAGTAAGGTTACTAATAGTGATGGAATTAGCACTAATTCCAAGTGCTGTATGTCCAGTTAAGGGCTCCTTTAACACTTTACGAGGAGAAAGAACTTTCCACTTTTCCAAAGTTTTGAATTTAAAAACAGGATATCAAAGCTGATGGTCTCTGCTCTGCTGTCTGTGAGTTTCCTGAGATCCCCAGGGAGGAAGCAGAGATCCACCAGGTATGGCTGTGAAACTGATAAATGAAGGGTGGTTCTTAGTTATTTCACTTACTTCTAGTTAGTATAAAAATGCACCTGCTGCCTCAGAAGTTACTTTAACTCAAATGCAAATAAGAAACCTACAAGTGGTTAATAACCTCATGTTCAAAGGGAACATCTCTTTCCCATTCACAAGGTTTCCAAAGGAGGGATATTCCCTGTCCACCCCCATCTTCTCGCCCTACACCATAGTCCTCCCCATAGAGGTGGAACAGTTCATTTGGTTAGTACGTGACAACCGTTTCTCAGTTTTCAAATGGACAGAGTTTTTCTACAAAAGACATTAAGCATAAGAGATTCGGCTTCTTTCTCTGTTTCTCTAGCTGGACAGTGAAAGGCAGGAACCCGGGTAGTTCTGCTCTGCAGCCTCAAATTTTGTTCCAAAGCCTACACCAGGTGGAGGTTGCACAAGACCATGTTCACCTTCACACCACACTATGTCTTCCCATCTAGCCTTCATCAATAACGAAGCAAATATTTTGTCTACCTGCTGAGGCGTGTATCTGTTTTTTAATTAGCGGGGAAGGGCTGGTGCTTTCCATGGGTCCTCCTCAAAGACGCCACCACTGCCTTCGGGTTAGAAGTCAGAGGACATGGACCTGATCCCACAGATCTCAGTGGGTTCTTGTGCCCACAAACACTGGTGTTTTAACAGCAGTATGTAAGCAAACTGAGTGGTGAGGAAGCTTTCTAAGGTGTTGTTCGGTAGATACTTTAATTACTTCTGCCGTAGAGGGCAATATTAAACTGAGATTTAGGGATTCTGGTTCCTCCCAGAGCCAACCCTTCCACACACGTCCGTGATCTGGGGCAAGACACAATCTTTCTAGCCTTTGAAAGACTTTAGCTTCCTCATCTTTTGAAGGAAGGGATAACTTCCCTATTTTTTAAGGTACTTTCCAACTCTAAAGGGCAGAAAAGGCTTTAATAAATGTATTCTGGGATTTTAAAAGCAGACGTTGACATTGTATACCTGGGCCTCACAGTTCCTGAAGGTCAATGACCTTCCACCTCATGGCTGGGGCACCTCACCCTTCTCAAGCTCAGTGACATTCTGAATGTACATCATCACTCAGAACTGATCCCCCGCATAGCGACAAGACACTCTAAAAATTCCCCGTGCCCTCTGCCACCAGCCACACAACCACCCCCTGCACATCCTCTCTTATGTCTCCCTCCCCCCTTCCCTGCTGAACCAGCCGCTACCCTTTAACCCATTCCATTCTCCTGACTGTTGCCCACTGTCCCAGCCTGTCTTTGCCAGTCTCCTGTGCCTCTCTACTCCACCGAGGGCCCAGATGGAATTGGCAGTGCCAGTGATACTCATATCACCACTTCCAATTCTCTGAGCACTGCTGGAGAGAGTCAGGGAGATGGGGAAGATTCCTTCTACCACTGGTCAGGCCCAGCCACCTCTGGCTCCCTATGGTGCTCAGATGTGCAGCTACTCCAAGCTCTTCCCCTTCCCCCTCTCCCAACTTTACCCCTCACTCCCAACTTACTTTGACCAAATCAACTAGCCTCCTCTGTTGTTGCTCTTACTTCCCAACAGAAGGCAATGGATCCATTTCGGATCCAGCCACCCTCCCTCCCAGCTCCCAACTTCCCTTTCTAAATCTTTTTGCCTTTATGTAACCTCTTTTCCCCTCTAGGTCACATCTGTTTTTCCATGAACAATTATCTGTGCCATGACCTGGGCAATCAAATAATTTATTTTTCAAAAAGGACCTTCTTGTAGAAGGAAAGTGAGGATTATTTGTCCAGGTATTTGTAGTATCTATCCAAACATTATCCTATAAATAAACTGGGGTAACAGGTGTGAACCGAGACTGTCCTGGGTGATCCGGACATACAGCCACTGTCTCTTGCTCCTACCACCGCGCCCCCCCCCCCCCCCCCGCCAACTACTTGTGGAGGGCCTGGTGCAGGAATCACCCTCCCACTCCCTCTCCTGATCTTCAGTCCCTCCCTCTCCACTGGACAGCCACCACACTCTCAGGCTTTTCTTATGCTTTTTAGTCACTGGCCTCTCAGATTTTCACAGTGCAATCACAGTTTACGCTCACTCCATTTCCTTCCCATTCGGGGACCCCTCAGGCATCTATCTGGCGACTTATCTCTGACTTATCTCCACTGCCCAACTGACTCCATCCTCAAAGGCTGCTGACAATGGTCTCCCAGATGAGTCCAATGGCTTCTTCCCAGTCTTTGATCCTCCACCTTCCAACCTTATCAGCCTCCGCCAATCTTCCTCTCTCACCTTTCCTGACCCAGTCCTTTCCTTGTTCTCTTGCTTCCCTCTTCTCAGCATCCTGACGGCCTCTTTCTGTCTCCCTCCAAGCGCACAAATACTGGTTTTTCCAAGGCTCTGCCCTGGCCTTCTCACCCACACCGTGAACCCTTCTCACAACTTAATCCCTTCACAAGGATGCCCCAAATCTTCCTCTATTTGCAATGGTCCACAGGCACACAAATGTGAACATATCCAAATGCAAACTTATCGCCACTTCCATTCATGAGACAAACACTTATTGGTTGCATTCTACTACTAGCAGGTGCCTTTACTAGTGGTTCTTCTTGACTATTTCAATTCCTGCCATTGCCATCCAGTCCCTCCGCTTCCATCTTTCATTTGTCCCTCAACTCCCTCATGTGATTAGTCAACAAGTCCTGTCGCATTCACTTCTATGGTGTCACACCCAACCCACCTGCTCCCACCCTAATTTATATTCTCTGTTGCTTCTCTTCTGGAGAGTATTTTAATAGCTGCCTAACTGGACTGCCCGTGGCTCCTCTGATTCAGATTAATTTTCTTAAAGCATAGCTTTAATCACATCACCTCCCCCACCTTAAAATACCTTTGATGGTGATATACTGCCTGCAAAATGGGCTCCTTAGCCCAGCATTCAAGACCATCAGAGTAGGGTCCTAGCCTTGCCATGCAGCCTTCTGGCCGACTATCCTGCCTCCAGGTTCCTCACCCTTCAGCGTAAGCATGTCCCTCTCCATTTCTGGATATGCTCCTACATCCTTTTATTCAGGTCTTAGTATAGGCTGGTTCCACCTCTCTGCCAGCTGAAGTCTTACTAATTGCTTAAGGCCTTGCTCAGGATGCCTGAATTCGGTCTTATTTAAGTTTTTCCTTCTCTGAAATCACAAATAATTTTCTTTGTGCCTCTCTCACAGTTCTTCCATGTAATATAGCCTTTGGTTACCTCTCCTATGCTCCTTGCATGACTCTCAAACCTCTCAAGGAAAGGGTGCCAAGGCCTGATTAACCTGTATACTCTTTATACTGCTTTATATATAGTAAGCTGAGAGGCTGAAATATTCAAGTTAACTTGGTATCCATCATATATCATGTAAAAGAATGAAAACGCATTTAATATCATCAAAGTTAATTATGCCAAATTCTTAGGAAGGCCTAGAAACAAACCATTTCTGCTGTTGGTTCAAGGATACATGAATGTTATCAAGGATATATGAATCATTTTACTAACTTTGCAGGAGAATTGTGCACTCTTTATTGGTTCCTTAAACTACAGACAGGTACAGAGATAGACCAGATCTTAGAGAACATTTAATTCCTCCCCAAACCACACCTCCCCCTGCCCTTGTCCTATCCCAGCTACCAAGGCTCCAGTTGAGAAAATAAAAGTTTTGAGAGAGGAAGCTGTTCCCATGGTCACATAAATCAGAAGTCATAATTGTAGCCATTCCATTTATTAAGGACCTAGTGTACATCAGACATTTTACAAATGCTATCCAGCCCCATGACAATCCTTCGAGGGAGGTGGTACTACCCCCTTAGAAGATGAGAGAATGCTCAAGAAAAGTGAAGTAAGTTGCTACAGAGGGCCCTGCTTATTAGGGGCAGAGTTGAGCTTCAGCCCCAATTCTATTTGGCTGTCAAGTCTAGGCTTTTCTAATTGGACACTGTGGCAGAGGCAAGACCTACCATATGTCTTGACTCCTGTCCTACTGTTTCTCCAGTGAATAATTATGCCAACTAAGCAAGCACACATACTTAGAAGTTGTAAGTCATTTTGTTTGAAACTGGAGGCATGAAAATTAAATAGTAGCTTCATTACTATGAAAGTTCTAAGGTTAATAACTGCCAACATCCTGACTCTTGTCAAAAAACTTCCCCAATTTAGGGGCGCCTGGGTGGCGCAGTCGGTTAAGCGTCCGACTTCAGCCAGGTCACGATCTCGCGGTCCGGGAGTTCGAGCCCCGCGTCGGGCTCTGGGCTGATGGCTCAGAGCCTGGAGCCTGTTTCCGATTCTGTGTCTCCCTCTCTCTCTGCCCCTCCCCCGTTCATGCTCTGTCTCTCTCTGTCCCAAAAATAAATAAACGTTGAAAAAAAAAATTAAAAAAAAAAAAAAACTTCCCCAATCTGGAAGAGAGATATGTTTTCCTGCTTCTTCAATTCATAAGTACATTCCTTGACTTAAAATACATTTGCCCAACCACATTCAGCAAGTATTTTTGAGCTCTTAGATGTCCAAGGCACATGGGAGGGCACAAAGTTGAAGACGAAACAGTTTTACTTGGAGAGTTTACAAGCAACAGGCAGTCAATGGATTAATGGTAGGAACCTCTCCTCCCCTACTTAGGGGAGCTCTGGTTAATTTAGGGACTTCCCACAAGAAGTCAAGACACTTAAGTTCTAATCCCTGCTCTGCAGCCTTGGCAAGTCTTCTCACTGTGTCTCAGTTTCCTCAGCAAAGGGACTGGTACAAAGGAATGAATTGTGCTAAGTAGTCTCAAGGTCGCTTCTAGTTTTAAATTTCTATTATTGCCCAGCTTACTCTTGAAATTAGATTACACTTTTGAAAGCGATCACAACTACTGTCAGGGAAAGGGACCTGCTGGATGCCCACTCCTCTTTAACTCTGGGAGTACCGAGTTCTAAAAACATTGCTACAAGAGTAAAGCTGACTAATATCCTTCCAAAGTTTATCATTTATAATAATAAAAAGTATACTAAAGTTTACCCTCCAAGGAGGGTACACTACATTTGAATTCTTCCATTACATCATTGCCTGATTATAGCTTTAATTCTTTATAATACATTTAAGATGCTTAAAATATAATTTTAAGTATCTTCTCCTTCCATCTACTCTTCTGTAGAGTTATTGACATTAACGACAACAAAGAAGAGAGATACGGCCTCTTGTATTCACTTAGTTAAACTGAGACTTCATATTAAGTGCTACTTCCGATGGACCTTCCCAAGCTTCAGCTAATGCTGAAGTTGGTGAAAACAGCAGGGAGGGAGGAATATAGAACTATGGGTATTTAAAATATGAGTTTTAAAACATATAGGCCTTTGGGAACTTGACCTTGTTGATTCTGTTTCAATATCCTGCACTTGTTTTCAATTAGCACAGGTAATGTTTTTAAGCACCCAGTCTTATACCGTAATATGCTTTCTCTTGACAAGGCTCCCTGTGCCTTATCTTTCTTCACACTCAGCATCTTAGGATGTGATGCTCAAACGCATCTTGTGCCATCAGTTAAACAAGCACAGAGGAGGAAATGAATCAACCAAAAGAAAACTGGAAGGAAAAAAAAAAAAACTGTACCATCTCAGTGCCTTGCTCATAAAAGGCACTGACTTTCAACTGTCAAAGATAGCCTTACCAAGAAACGAGGAAAGAGAATTTGTTCATTCTCCAGTCAACAAATACTGAGTGCCTAATATATGCCAGGTACTGTGCTAGGTGCTAGAGTTACAGCGGTGAGCAAAACAGGCAAAAATCCTTGCCACAGTGGAGGTTATACTCTAGTGCAAAGAGACAGGACTTAAAGAATACCTAAACAAAACCACTTCAGATAGTGATGAAGTGCTATGGAGAAAATAAAATAGGATTGGGTGTGGTTCCTGGGGTGAGGGGTGAGAAGCTATTTAAGATGATCAACAGGGCCTTGCTGAGTACATTCAGGACGTGAGTCCTGAACGCTAAGAAAACTTTACTCTTAATCCTACAAATGTGGAATGAGGTGGGAATGAGTCAAGTCAGTCTTTAAGGGTGGTCACAGTAGTTCAAAGTTCTGTATTAACGGCAAACTAAGTTCCTTTTTGGTTTGCCTTAAAGAAAAAAAAAAAAAAAAACCCAAAGCCTAAATCTTTAACTGGGACTTCTACTTAGGGGCCACTTGTTTTTCTTTTAAGATCCACCAACTTTTCAAGTTTGTGCTAATTACTTTAGCGGTACTTAAGTACAGGCAATTACTAGAAGGACTCCTTCAGAACCCAGTACCTCACCTGACACCATCCAAATTCTGAATGAGACAGGACCCAGCCTTGCAGGGAATCAGCGCTCCTCCGCCGACTCATTAATGCAGCCAGGTGGAATCCTGTAACCTTTCCAAGAATGGGGAACGAGCTTCGGGAAATCTGGGGAACCTGACACCCCAAAGTTCCCACACATTGAGGCAGGGGCAAAAAAACAAGCCGCCGCTCTTTTGCATGAACTCTCCCCCGCCCCTCCAGGCGTCATCGCTGCAGAAGGGCCGCTGTCCCCGGGTCGGAGGCACACTGCGAGTACGCGCGCGTGTGTGCCCCGCATGAATCATCGGCGCCCGGGTCCGCGGGCGATGATTCATTCACCGCCCTGGAGCTCACGGCCACACGTTCCGGGCGTACTATGACGGCCGCACACGCAGCTTCCTTAATATTAAACAAATGTTTCAAAGTACGAATGCCCGGAGCCAGAAACGTGTAGACCCAGGCGAGGCGGCGGGGAGGAAACGGCACGTTTCGGCCGCTGCCCGACCGTTCCCGGGGCCGGGAGGGGAGCGGCGGGCACGTCCGCCCGCCCCCTGGGCCCCCCGGCACCCCCCCACCTCGGCACGCGCGTCGGCGGCGCCCGCAGGGGGCGCGGAGGGCGCACAGGTGGGTCCCCGCCCGGCCCTGCCTCCCGCCCCTCCCCGCCACTCGACGAAGGCCGACGCTCCCTCGCCAACGCGCCTCCCGCTCGCCCCTTCCCTCTCCGTGACATCTTATATAATAACCCGAGCTAATCAAAACGGAAGCGACGCGCGCTGCCGGGGCCCGTCTCGCGGCCGGGGCTAGATGCTCGCCCCCCGAGCCCGCGGCCCCCGAACTAGGCGCCCGGGCGCGCGGCTCCGGGGCGGGGGGGAAGGGCCCGAGCGCCGCCCCGGCTCGTCCCTCCTCGCAGAAGGCGCCGCTCTTGCCGGTCCCCGTCAGGAAGCCGCGAGCGTCACAAACTGCGTCAGCTTCTTCAAACACATTTCATGGTCTCCCTCCAGCCCGGGAGCCGGCTGCTCCCGAGGCGGGGCCGCGGCCGGGGCTGGAAGGAGCCCCTCCGGGGAGGAGAAAGTTCCTCGGGGCCCTCCCCTCGCCCGCACCGCGCCCGGCCCCGCCGCGCCTCCAGCCCCTCTCCGCGCGACGCCCGCCCCGCCGCGCAGCCCGCCAGCCCGCGCCAATGTCAGCTTGGGCAACTTGTGACCCCCGGGCGCCGGGCGGCCCCCTCCCGCCCGCCGGGCTAGCCCGGCGCCGGGGGCCTCCCCCCCCCCCGCCCCCCCCCCCCCCGGCCCAGCGGAAAGCGGCGACGCCAGAAACTTCCCCGGGCCGCGCCGGGCGGGGAAGCCGCCCGGGTCCCCGTGCATCGCCCTTACCTTGCTCTCGGGAGGCCACGATCCGGGCGGGCCGCGCGGGGCGCGTGGTGCGCGAGCGCGCGCGCGTGGGGCGGT
>NW_024412404.1:32020277-32090904 GCF_014898765.1 Herpailurus yagouaroundi | reverse complement strand
CGCCCTGCCCGGCACGGCCCGCGGCGGCGCCCGGGCCTGGAGGGGACGAGCCGCGGCGGCCGCCGGCGGCGGGCGCGGAGCCACTCGTCGGCCCAAGGCTCGCCATCGCCCACCTGTAGTGGCCCGACCTTGGCAAGGAGAAATTCGAAACTTCTGAGCTGGGGACGTCGTGTCATTCAGCTGGAGAAGGGGCACTTTCTTCCCCCCCACCACAGACGGAGGAAGCTTGCCCTTGAGTGGATACAAAGCAGCGGCTCAAATGTGCCCCTTCGGCGATGGTCAAGCCGAACCTTCCTCTGTAAGCTATCCCTGGGAGCTCAGTTTCCTCCCGGGCCTTCAGCTTCTGGGCTTGTATTCTGTCCTCACGCAGCATTCAAAGTTGCCATCCCAGAAATGACCTTGCCTCATGATGCCTGAGATCCCAGATGACTCCCCATGGCCTCAACCTCCGATTCCTCAGCCTCAGAGTATTCCACACCTGGACCTCCACTTGTCCGTCTCCTCTCCACTGACAACCCTCACCCCCAAAACCTTTGCCTGCAGACAACACCTTAGGCGCCCCGTTCTTTCCAGATGGATTTTGATCCTGCTCCATTCTCTGCCACAAACCCAGAGAACCCTGTAGCTCCCACGGCTTGTCAAACCCTCGTGGACACAGCTTGTCTAGCATCTCCTACCGTCTCTGTGCAGTCTCCACCAGCCGGGTGCAGAACCCACCCCTTGTGGCCGGCATCAGTTTGGCTTGAGGGTCAGTCATGTGCCTACTCTGTGCCCCCAACCAGTCTGTGGATTCCTTAAGAACAGGAGCCTGGTTTTAACAGGGCCCTGGGGATGGGAGAGATGAAGGCTGTAAGAATAAAATTGTCACTGAATGTCTGCAGCTCTGCTGGTGCCGGAAGGACTCAAGAGAGTCTCTATCAAGAGGGTCTCCTGATAGTCTGCAAACCTCATCTTGCAAAAAGCAAATACTTCCAAAGCCCGAGAATGCCCTCCATTTCCCCTGTGTCTCTGTCTTTTCCCTGCCACACGTAGCTATGTGCCCTCTATACTCTTAATGGGCACCTGATAACCCTTGGGGGAGTAAAACTGAGATGTTCCCTAAGCTAAAGCTCAAGGTGATTAAAGTGAATATAGTAAATCATGAAGGAATAGACATGAATGCCCAGGAACCCAGTCATTTTACAGATAATTCCTGGGGCTAAGAGTCCCTCAACCCTGACAGCTAGTATGGATTTGCCAGTCTCCAGTCAAACACTAGGGAAGTAGACCCAGGCCCTCCCCGACTCCTGGGATGGCTGGATTTCTTTCTCTCTTTAGATTCACTGCTTCCAGTCCCACTGGGAAAGCTGTCTTTGAATTCTGAGGGTAAATCCAAGTGAAAGTAAAGTTTTCTTTCCCAGGCAGTTCCATAGTGATGATTCAAGGCAGCAAATTAGTTACAAACGTGCTGAAAGAACTGGAAGTGCAACCAGGGGAAGGTGAGGCAATCCTGAGATTAGCAACTGCTGGATGCATCTCTCCCCTAGGGCTGGAGGGACAAAGGGAAGAGGCTGCCGGAACCTTGAAGGTCTTGCCCAGTGCGAGCTGAAGCCATGAAGGAACTTACAAAGAATGCTGAAGATGCCTCCCATAGCAAAGAAATCCCTCTCACCCTCCAGGGCCACCCAGTGGTAGAAAGTAGAAGCCAGGGGACAGGATGACAGAGAGCAGGGGTCAGAGCCCCTACAGTGCAGATCAGAGGAGGGAAAGGAAGTGGATCAGAGAGCACAGTGGCAGGCCACTGACATTCCGGGCATGGGTGCAACATCTGGTTACCCCGGGGACTCTTCCTTCGCAGGGATTCTGCAGGGACAGAGCACACTTTGTTTCTGAGCCCCAGCACTCCCTTCCTCCTTCTGGTCCCTCTTTGCCCTTTTTGCTTCCATTTCTCCTTCTAGCTTCTTCTCTCCCGTAATTCCCTTATATTTCCTTTTTCTCTCTTATTCTGTGGCTCCCATTTTTCTCTTTGGGTTCCAGTATACTTCCTCCTGACTTCTCTTCTCGCCATGGAGTCTCTGCTCCCCTCTTTGTCCTACTCCTTCCTGAGCAGGATGGCAGCCTTCTTCAGCATGAAGGAGATCAATGGGTTCCTATGGTAGGTCATGGAATCCGGACCTATCGTATAGTTCCCCTCCAGACACCGTGCGCGGCATTTCACGTATGTGATCTCATTTTATCTTCACCTCACCTGCTAGCTGGGCACCCTTGAATAAACTCCGGTGGCTTCATGATTTTCCATCGGAGGGAAGGCTTTGCTAGTACAGGTCACCAACGTCACTGCTCTTAGCTTTCCTCCTCTGTTAGGTGCCTCCCTCCCCCCTTTCTTTTTCTTATCCCACATCTCTTCCTTCCACTAGCTCAACTATTTTTCCTAAATCTCAACTCTCAACAGCCTAACAGATCCGTAGTCTAAATTGGCATTCCAGCTGACTTTGGCAGGGTGGGGAGAATTCAATAAATGGAGATTGAGGAAAAGCATTCTTCGTGGGACAGTGAATAAAATGGTCCAGTTTGAATGAACAAAAGGTACAGGTAGGATATAGGACCAGATTTCAAATATTTGCCTTTAGAGTTCAGCTAAGACAGACTACGCAGAAACACAAATTCACCTTAAGTATATTCAGCGTGTGTATAATTCATATAATTAGAATCATAATATTTTAAAGCCAGAAAGAAATCAAGACCTTGTCTTGATTTGTCCATTTTTAAGTGAATGAACTGAGGCCTACCAGGCTTAGGTAGCTGGAGTATTACGGTGGTTAACCACGGACATTAGAGGGGTGCCTGGGTGACTCAGTCGATTAAGTGGCTGACTCTTGATCTCAGCCTGGGTCATGATCTCATGGTTCATGGTATTGAGCCCCACATTGGGCTCTGCACTGGTGGCATGGAGTCTGCTTGGGATTCCCTCCCTCTCTCTCTCTCTCTTTCTTTCTCTCTCTGCCCCTCCCCTGCTCATGTGCATGCACATGTATGCACCTTCTCTCTCAAAAAGATAAATAAACTTTTTAAAAAAGCAAAAAAGTGTGGACATTAGAGTTTGAATACCTGTGTTCAAATGCCCCCTTTGACAAATGTTAGCTTATTTGACCTTGAACTTATCAGTGTTTAAGATTCCTCATCTATAAGATAGGAAAATGATAGAATCTATCCCAGTGGGCTGGTGTGAGAATTAAATGTTCTTACAGGTAAAACACATAGCACAGTGCCAGGCACATAGTCAGTCTTCACTAAATAGAGGTGAATATTATTATGATTTCCCACGGCTATTTGGCTGGTAAATACCAGAGTCAGAAATGGTCCCCAAACCTTTTAAGCAGTAATTGAGTGTTCTCCCCATTTCTTAGAAGCCATATCTTAAGATGCTGTCTGTGAAAATATGGCGGCTCCTCTGGCCTGGTGTTCTCAGTTATCCTCCTGGCTACCATTCCTCTACACCTCCTGCTATCTGCTGTGCCACCGGCCTCAGCAATCCCACCATACAATCAGTATTGCATCCTATGAAGTTCTGGGTGGGGGGCATGAAAAGTTAGCAATGGGCACATTCCACATTAAGCAATGTAGTTTACAAGTTCCGATATCCTCAAATTTTACTCATTTAAATTTCAAAGGACAAAAAATAATTGTTGAATTAAAGGGGTTTGAGTTATCTGTCATCCTGCAGCCTGTAGAGTGTCAAACTTACCGGCTTAAATTTTGATGGTTCCTTAGAGGAACTCACTGGGACCAAGAAAAAGCCTTGGTTTAAAAAGTGAGTGTCCAATCCTTCAATAAATTGTGATGGAAGAGAATTTTCTTTCTCTCTCCACCTTTCCTTTCTGAGTCTCTGGCCCCACTTTTCAAAACTCCCCAACCCCATGATCTTCATGTAGTTCACTCTCTGAAATGAACCGTGTTACTCACCTTTTTAAAAAAAATTTTTTTTTAAACATTTATTCACTTTTGAAAGGCAGAGAGAGACAGAGCACGAATGGGGGAGGGGCAGAGAGAGGGAGATACAGAAACAGAAACAGAAGCAGGCTCCAGGCTGTCAACATACAGCCCGATGCAGGGCTCAAACTCATGAACCGTGAGATCATGACCTGAGCCAAAGTTGGCTGCTTAACCGACTGAGCCACCCAGGTGCCCCATTTTTTTTTTTTTTTAATCTCTCAGACCTAGCTCGGTATCTGGGGCCTTCCAGGTGCCCACATGCTGTTGAGTGGACTTGAGCAATGCCACATGTACCGAAAGGATGCCCTCTTCCTCCCCCTTCAAATCTTTCTCTCTTCAGTTGACATCCTTAGCTAGTTATCAGCCTGTTGCACTAATTCACTGGAAAGCACGACAACAGCTGAGTGTGAAATAAATGTGCATTTTACAACATAAACTACATTCAAAGAGGGGTATTTTAATGGTGTAAATCCAGGCAGTATTTTAAGAGGGGCGGGAAGACATTTTTGGGGGCAGCTGGACTTTCCTAACACCTTTGCATCACACCGCACAAAATGGAACTTACCTCTCATATAAATAAAAGCTCTTTGACTTTCATTGTAACACATTTCACTTCAGATTTCTTAGGCTAAATTGTAGACGGCCTCCATTCTGCATATGGCTGTATTAATTATCCTGCCTAAGTCATTTCCTAAAAGGCACAGTTTTCTTTAATCTTTAAAAAAGTTAATCGTCGTCCGTTGTTCTCTTTTACTTCAAAGCCAGACAAAGACCCAATGCCCTGACCACTCACTGACCACTATACCAAAGACTGCTACATAGAGAGCATTTAGTAAATGGTAGTTATTTTATTATTGTTATTTACTATCAGTGTTACCACCATACAGAGAGTACAAAGCCTCATCTTTGCTTTCCTTCCAGATTTCTTTCAGAAGTTGGACTTTAGCATCACTTTAGGAGGAGAGGATAATTCACAGAAATCCAGTTTTCCGGGTACCACTTGCTTTTGCTTCTGAAAGAGAGGCTGGAAGGATGGTTGGGGTTAATTGTGCTGCTGGGGGCCTATAATCAGCCGGGCACTATCGATCCCTAGTCTGCCCTCCATAATATTCACGATAAAATGGGGATCACACAGACAATCTCTGGCCCAAGAATAGTTCATAATGACAGGCCAAAGATTTGTTCTCTGACTGTGCTGACAATTCCTTTAGGGCTTTCTCCTGGATGGACCAGAACATTCTCTGTGTCTAGCTCTGTTTGTTTTTATACCTCAGACAACAACTTAGAAAAGAGAATCTCCCCAGTGGCTTCCCAGCAAATAATTCTTTTGGTCTCGACTATAGTACTTCATTTCCTTCCCTTAGGACACTTTTTGCACCATGATCATCAAATGGTGTGATTTAACCGTCTTCTTCTCTTTGATGCCAAAAACAAACAAAACCTCTCATTACTGGTTTTGATGTCCTTTTCTGGGTAGGTGTTCTTCTGTGGTCCACTGTATTTCTGCATTGTACTTGACTTACCAGGCTTTCCCTGCTCCCTTGCTTTCCTCAAGTGTCTATTACCCCCTGAGCATCTGGTCGTTTATATTTGAACATCTGGTCTTTTTGATTCATAGCAAAAATTGACTTTGGCCTTCTAATAATGAGATTTTTCAAGCATCGCAGAATCATAAAATGTTAACGGTGGAAGGACTTCTGCAGATAACAGAGGCCGATCGATTCCTTTTATAGTATAAAACCAAGACCCAGAGAAGCCAAGTGTCAGATGCAAAGCTACACAGCTTATGGTGGGGGAAAGCTAGAACCAGACCCAAGACTTCTGCTTCATTTGTTTCTTGTGAGTTGGATTATGATCCCTGGAAATAATACTATGAGGAATTTATAAGTGTCTTCCTCCAACATGTTTACCTTTTCATATAAGTGGTTTTCCTAATACATTTCCAGGAGGCTCCGAGAAATAAGAATTCCACAAGTGAAAAAAAATGCAGCCACAGGAAGGCATGACTTACAGAGTTGGGACTCAGTGATGATGATGACGACGACTGACGATAACCAGTTCTCACATTTCTACGCTGTCAGTTCTACTATTTTGTTCTCTATAGTCCCAGCTATTTCTGGGTTTCAAGCCTTCTGGAAGCCTAGCTCATTTAGCTTAGGGTTCTTGATGAGGGTGATGGGTGGGTTTTCAGGAGCTGCCTTCCATAGGAATGGTGATGACTTCAAATAGTTAGAGATCTACCTCTAAGTACACATTTGGAAACTTTTCTAAAGTTGAGGAGATGTGTTCCTAAAATAATGCCAAGTATTGCATACAAAAAGCATTCCCTGCTCAGGCAATCTGAAAAATACGAAATGAATCAGAATTAAATAGCTTAGGGTCAGTTTGTTCAATTTTACCAGAATTCACAGGATCTTTAAAACAGTAATGTGAATCCTGAATTTCTAAGGGAGGATGGTGAAATGTGTAGAATTTTCCAAACATATTTGACCATCAGATCATTTATGGGGCTTGGGTAACATGGAACAAACTTTAGGAAATGTTAAATATCCTTTGAGGTTCAATTAGAGTCTACGGTACTCCCTTTGTTCCAAAACTATCTGTTTCAAATGTGAAGATACCTTTCCCTGGGGTTTGTTGTCTTGGATATAATGACTTACCCTGTGCCTCTTCTTCTCATTATTTATCATTTTAGGACCCAGGTGCTATTATTTCTCAGCCTGAATTTCTCCACACAGAAAAAACGTAGTTCATTTAACTCTGACCTCATACCTGAGCTGCCCAATTCCTGTAATTATTTTCAACTGTCTTATTCTTTTCTATAGTTTTCAAGGTGCAGGGTCAAAAAGGTAATAATAATTGTAGTAATTACAAATAGCATTTCTGAGTGTGTGCAGTGGGCCAGATATTGTGCTAACAGCTTTACATGTAACATCCCATTTTTTTTTTAATTTTTTTTTCAACGTTTTTTATTTATTTTTGGGACAGAGAGAGACAGAGCATGAACGGGGGAGGGGCAGAGAGAGAGGGAGACACAGAATTGGAAACAGGCTCCAGGCTCTGAGCCATCAGCCCAGAGCCCGACGCGGGGCTCGAACCCACGGACCGCGAGATCGTGACCTGGCTGAAGTCGGACGCTCAACCGACTGCGCCACCCAGGCGCCCCCATGTAACATCCCATTTAATTGTCAACACAACCCTGTGAGGTAGATATTATGGTTTCCATTTTACACATGAGAAAACTGAGGTGAGCTTAAGTAACTTTGCCCAAGAGGGTCCCAGCAAAGGAGGGGAAGCTGGGATTGAACCTGACTGTGTTCAACTCTTAAGGATTCCAGGCCCCTGCCCTTCCAGTGTTCGTTCTGTTTTTTAATGTATGCACTGCCTTCCCAACCAGAATCCTTTAAGAGCAGTGGCCACACGGTCCAGACCACAGTAGAATCTTCTGTGCTTGACACAGCGCCTGGCATGCTGTAGCCAATACTTCCTTTGAAGAGAAAAATTAAGCAACTTGCCCAAGCCACTCAGCTAGTAAACGGTAGACCTAAGATTTGAACCATCTCCCACACTTTACGCATCATGGATTTCCCACAAGAACCATGCTCTGTGTACCAAGTGAGCTCTTTTTCCCCTTGGAGGTCACACCAGGCTTTTGATCATCCCAAACAAGGCATTTTATGCTCCCATTCACTCTACCCCACCCCCCTACCTGCCACCTGTAACGCATTCATTCTGCCCTCTCCCAAGCAGACTGTGGTTCTAGACCTAGGGAACTAAATGGCTAATACCCTGGTAAACAAGAAAGCACTTTTATGGTTCTTGTATGCGAATTTTGCCGCAGGTGTTCTGACATTGGTTGTTCTCAACCCCAGACTTTGCATTTGGAAGCCCTTCCAGATGTTGAAATCTTTCGGTGTAAAATGAGAATGCATGCACGGCCTGGAGGGGGTGGTGGGGGCACCCACCATGGCCCCGCTTCACCGTTGGCTCCACGGGCGGTCCCAGCACCCCGCTGAGTGCCTCGGACACCCCTCACCCCCAGGCCGTGGGACGGTGGATGGCCGGACACAGCTGGGCAAAGGCATTAGCGGCGGTGTCTCTTTCCTTGACCTTGGCCTCTGCAGCCGTCAGGCTCAGCAGCTGCCCCAACATCTCCCCAGTTGGAGCCCATTTTCCTCACTTGGGTTTCCTCCAGGCTTCAGCATGTCAGATTTGAATGGCGCAGCTGAGCATCCCCACAAGAAGGCCAGGACATCTCTGTACCCTGGCTCTAAAGTGGAGCAAAGCCAGGTCCCCAACGAGAAAGTGCCTGGCTGGTCGAATGGCCAGAGTACAAACCTGTCAAGGACACTGCTGGCTCTGTCTTGGCCCAGCCCATGTGGGCAGACCCTGCAGTAGGGGAAGGAACTTCTTTCCTAAACTCAACGAAAGGGATGAGCATGTTGAAAGAAGGAGCCAGAATGGCTTGTATGAGCTTGAAAATGGCAGACCCAGAAATCCTGCAGGTCAGACAGGGCTTGGTTGGCAGAGGGCTTTTAAGGCCGTGGGTCCCAAGTCGTGCCGCAGACCCCATCTCAACCAGGTAGAAAAAGGATAGCACGGGAAATAAAGTTACCCATCCTGTTTCTGAGAGAAGCATCCTGCAATTTGTAGCCATCAAAAGGAAGGACTGTGGAGAATGGGCCATCTCAGGGGGAATGGTGGAGCCGGGAGAGAAAATTAGTACCACGCTGAAGAGAGAATTTGGTGAGGAAGCCATGAACTCCTTACAGAAATCCAGAGCAGAAACACGGGAGTTGAAGAAACAACTTCACAAACTATTCATCCAGGAACACTTTGTGGTCTATAAAGGCTACGTGGATGATCCTTGAAACACAGATAACGCGTGGATGCCGACGGAAGCTGTGAACTACCATGATGAAACGGGTGAGGGGATGGACGAGCTTCCTCTGGAAGCCGGTGATGATGCCAAGAAAGTGAAGTGGGTGGACGTCACTGATCAACTCAGGCTTTGTGCCAGACATTCCCAGTTCGTTCAATTTGTGGCTGAGAAACGAGGTGCCCACTGGAGTGAGGGCATGTGTCCCAGGTGCCGTGAATGCCGACTTGGAGTCTCATGAAAGCCGGGGGCCTTCAAATGGACCTGGGGGATGAGAACTCCCACTGAACAGGACAGGGAGGGATCTTCTTCTGGTGATTACTTACAAAACTGTTCACAGTACGAGGGCTTTGTGTCAGGGAATAGTATCAAACACAGGAGATCAGGACCACAGACTTTTGGGTTTCCCAGTCAGAAGAAGAGGAATATAGTCACCTGTTGTATGTGTTGTATACATGACTCTTAACCACATGATTCAACCAGTGCTCTTGGGAGAATGGTAGATGGTACAAAGATAACTTCTCACCAACCATAACCTCTGCTTTTCAGCTAGCTTGCATATGTCACTCCTTTTTTTTCTCCTGATGTGTTAGATTGTGGTCTGATCTAATGCATAACCTGGTATTTTGCATAACGTTTGTTTTTCAAATTGAGCTTTATGTGGTCTCGTATTCATTGTTTTCAAGAACGAAAGCTCTCTGGTTATCCGTGTGTTTAGGATCTTTCATGTTGTGGGAAAGGTTCCTTCTTTATTTTATTCAAAAGGATCAAGTACTTACAAACCAGAAAAATAAAATGCAGTGACAAAATGAGCTTACTATCTAGCCCTCTGGTTATCAGAACTATTTCTGAACAGAATGGACGAAGCTCAGGATATTTGTTTCCTCTCATCTTAGAAGACCCTGTAAATGTGAATTCCTGTTGCGAAGAAGTCTTTGTCGAGATGTATGTAATCCCACCCTAATAAAAATACAAATCATGCTTAACTTTTCTCAGTTGAAAATATATATGTATATGTATATATATGTACATATATATGTATATACACATATATATGTACATATATATACATATATATATATATACACATACATATATACACACACACAGAGAGAGAGAGAGAGAGAGAGAGAGAGAGAGAGAAGGTTTTTAATAGTCAGTTTGCAAACACAGAGATACTCCCCTGACAATCAAGAATGAGGGGATTCCAGGGTTGCCTGTGTGGCTCAGTCCGTTGAGCATCTGACTCTTGATTTTTTGGGTCAGGTCATGATTTCACAGTTTGTGAGTTCGAGCCCTGTGTCGAGCTCTGCACTGACAATGTGGAGCCGGCCTGGGATTCTCTCTGTCTCTCTCTGCCCCTTCCCCCCTCAAAAAATAATAAACAAACATTTAAAATAAGAATGAAGGGATTCCAGTAGCA
The DNA here is from genome assembly GCF_014898765.1 of Herpailurus yagouaroundi. Classification (NCBI taxonomy): domain Eukaryota; kingdom Metazoa; phylum Chordata; class Mammalia; order Carnivora; family Felidae; genus Herpailurus; species Herpailurus yagouaroundi. The sequence continues at coordinate 32,080,630 of NW_024412404.1, read as the reverse complement.
ACAAATAGGTCAGAAATACATTTCTTTCCTTTCTTGTCACCTAAAACAAGCCACTTAGCGTTATTCGTATATAACACAATGCACGGAAAATTAACTCAAACCACTGCAATGAGCTTTTCATGGCTAGGGTGGAAAAGACTATTGCAGGTACTGATAACTAAGGAAACTCTTTGACAACAGTAGCTAACACTTCTATCCACTTACTATGTACCCACACTCTTGGAAGTGCTTAAGAGAACACCAGGGTTCTCTTATGTCACAGGTTGGGCTCCCTGGGGAGCAGTCTCTGAGTGGGAGGGAGATCATTAGCATTACAAGATGTTTCTTAGGGACAGGTGTTGGGACCAACTCCTGGGGGAGGGAGGAGAAGGAAGCAGGATTGGATAGAGTGAGACACTAAAGTTGAAGCCTGGTGAAGGCATCAGCCAACTCCACCGGGAGCTCTGGAGCTGAAAGGCCCTTCTAGCTGCCCTGAATTGGGAGTTCACGCCTTCATACCCCTGTTGACCAGCCACTGGACACGGGTTGCCCCTGGAAGGAGGTGTGACCTTAGGAGAGACAATTTCTTCAGCCAAGGCAATTGCCAAAGAGGGCTGACAGCTGAAGTCTATCCTTTGGTAACACTCCTAGTAGTTAAGAAGGAGAATCTGGGAAAGGGGAGGGGGCAGGCATTACAGGGTCTACCACATATTGTTATCCCAGCTTTACAGATAACATAACTGAGGCACAGAGAGGTTATAGAACTTGAAGCAAGTTGTACAACCACAAGTAAGTGGTGGTGGGAATAGAGCACAGACTGTGGGATCCACGGCTTACTTCCTTGGCCGCTATACCATAGTCCTTCCTGTAGTTACACTCTCAAGAGTCCCCAGGTTCCCTGTGCACTGCTCCTCTAAAAAAGAAAAGAAATGACCATTATATCTCTTCCTAGATGCACATTTGGTCAGAGTTCCCTTTTCTAAACCTGAAGGACATGGGCATGGTCTCTACTGTTTTTCTCTTAAAATATGTTGTATTTACATGGGTGATGATGATTATAAAAAGGTTCGGGGCGCCTGGGTGGCTCAGTCGGTTAAGCGGCCGACTTCAGCTCAGGTCACGATCTCGCGGTCCGTGAGTTCGAGCCCCGCATCGGGCTCTGGGCTGATGGCTCAGAGCCTGGAGCCTGCTTCCGATTCTGTGTCTCCCTCTCTCTCTGCCCTTCCCCCATTCATGCTCTGTCTCTCTCTGTCTCAAAAATAAATAAAAACGTTAAAAAAAAAAAAAAGGTTCACCCCTGGATGCCCAGCATCAGTTCATGTTCAGGAACAAATTTAATACATTGCTTTTCTTTGTGAATTCTATAAGTGCTTATTGATGGGACCATTTGTCCTATATTCCAGCAACTTTTTCCAGGTGAGGCATGCTCCCTGTCTATTTGAATAATTGAGGTACCTGGTTGGTCAAACATATTTTGAATGTTCCTCAACTTTTTTTTTTTTTTCAAAATGTAAGTTCCTAAAAGAAAATACATTTATACTTACACACACAGACACACAGACACAGACACACACACACACACACACACACTAATCATTGCAAAAAAAACTGAAATAAAGAGGATCTAATGTCTCAAATTTAATATATCTAGACCAGAATTCTTGATTTTTTTTCCCCCCCAAGAAAACTATTCCTCCATCATTCTTCCCTGGTAATTGGCACCAAAATCCATGCAAAGTTGCACAAGAAAACAAGGAATTATCCTAGATTCCTTGCTTTTCCTCACTTCTCACATCCAATCCATCTGCAAAATTTAGCCCCATCTCCAACAAATGATATCGCAAATCGTTTACTGCTTTCTGCCTTCACTGACCCTCCCCAATAAGGCCATCATCCCTCGTCCCCTAGACTACTGCAAGTGCCTCCTCGCAGGCCCCTCTCCTTCCACTCTTGTCCTTTTGCAGGTCAATTTCCACCCCCCCCCCCCCAAATTAAATGACATCTTAAAGAATGTCAGTCATATGATGTCCCACCTCTCTCAAAACCATCTGATGGTTTCTTTTTTCATATAAACTAAAACACAAACTCCTTATGCAGGCCAACCTGTTCTGAATAATCCCTGCATTCTAGTCTGACCTGGTCATGTTCCATCCTGGGCCAGTCTAGCCTTTCTCTTCCTACTTCATATGTGCTTCTTCCTCAAGGCCTTTGCTTTGCTTTTCCCTGCCTAGAATGTCCCTTCCATATCTGCACCAAGTGGGCCTCTTAGGTCAGTCAGGTCTCAAAGGATACGTCCTCAAAGAGAGTTTTCGGGGCCACCTAATCTAATTTTTTTTTTCAATGTTTATTTATTTTTGGGACAGAGAGAGACAGAGCATGAACGGGGGAGGGGCAGAGAGAGAGGGAGACACAGAATCGGAAACAGGCTCCAGGCTCTGAGCCATCAGCCCAGAGCCTGACGCGGGGCTCGAACTCACGGACCACGAGATTGTGACCTGGCTGAAGTCGGACGCTTAACCGACTGCGCCACCCAGGCGCCCCTCGGGGCCACCTATCTAAAGTAGCCTACCCATTCTGTTTTTACTCCCTCACCTTGTTTTATTTTCTACGTGGTATTTAGCACCAGCTGAAATTATCTTGTGTATTTCTGTCCACTTATGAGTGAGTCCAGGGTTTTTTTCTCTCCTATTAACTGCTATATCACCAGTATCTAGAATAGTGTGTGGCAGGCATGTCCACAAATTATTTGCTGCTGCTAACAGTTTTCTATATACTCTTGTCTTTAAAATACAAATGCAAATATAGATATAAATATAAATAAATATAAATGTGATCACATTACCCTTGGTCTAACTTTCTTATTTAAAAAACACTTTGTCTTGAAATAATTTTAGACTTACAAAAAAGTTGCAAAAACAGTACAGAGTTCTTGTATAATCCTTCACCCAGGTTCTACAAATGTTGAGAACTTACTTACATAATACAGTTATTGAAACTTGAAAATTAACATTGATTTAATATTTTTTACTATTAATTCACCTACAGATCTCATTTAAAATTTGCTAATCATCCCACTAATGTCCTTTTTCTGTTCTAGAATCCAAGGATTCCACATTTCGTTTGATTGCCATGTCTCCTTTATTTCCTCCAGACCTAGGAAAGTTCCTTGTTTTGTCTTTCATGACCTTGACAGTTTTCAAGGTGCTGACCAATTGTTTTGCTAGAATGTCCCACAATTTTGGATTATTCTAACATTTTCTTAATTTTTTAAAAATGCTTTTATTTGTTTTTGAGAGAGAGAGAGAGAGAGAGAGAGAGAGAGACAGAGTGCGAGCTAGGGAGGGGCAGAGAGAGAGGGAGACACAGAATCTGAAGCAGGCTCCAGGCTCCAAGCTGTCAGCACAGAGCGGACACGGGGCTCGAACCCACAGACCATGAGATCATGACCCAAGGTGAGGTTGGACACTCAACCAACTGAGCCACACTGGCGCCCCTAAATTCTGTATTCTAAAATGGTGCCTGTATTCTAAAATTTTCTTTTAAATTTTTTAAATGTTTATTTATTTTTGAGAGAGAGAGAAAGAGAGAGAGAGAGAGGAAGAGTGTGAGCGGGGAAGGGACACAGAGAGGGAGACACAGAATCCGAAGGAGGCTCCAGGCTCTGAGCTATCAGCACAGAGCCCGACACGGGGCTCGAACCCATGAACTGCAAGATCATGACCTGAGCCGAAGCTGGATGCTCAACTGACTGAGCCACCCAGGCGCCCCTAAAATTTTCTTATAAACAAGTTGAGGTTGTACATTTTTGGCATGAATACTACAGATGTGATGTTGTTTGAAAAAATGAAGATGTATTTTTCAATGTAATCACTAGTATATATTAAATAGTATGTGCTATATTTTATCTACAATGTTTTTAATTTATCATTTTATTTACAATTTTTCATGCCCAATGTGGAGCTTGAACTCATGATCCTGAGATCAAGAGTTGCATGCTCTACCAACCAAACCAGCCAGGCCCCCCAGTATATGCTATATATTGAAGTGTCACCATCGAATTTCCAACCACCTTGTGTACTACTTTTAAACAGCATTTTTATATTTTTATGCACATACACGTGCACATACATACACATATAATTGAATATACGTATTCTAACCCTCCAGCTCTTTCTCTGTAAGAGAAGGTATCCAGGAAGCTCTGGATTTCATTCACTATACTCTCTCTCCTCCTTCTTGAAGTTCATAAAATGACACTTGAATGCTGTATTATACCACTTTGTCAGTTACCTATTTCTACCAAAAAAAAAAAAAAAAAAAATCCTGCAAACTATCCCAAAACACTGGAGCCTAAGACAAAAACCATCTAGTTTATACGTTTGAAGGTTGACAATTAGGGGTGAGTTTGACAGGGTGGTGTTTTCTGGTCATGCCTGGGGCTCGCATCTGGAAATTGGGTGGCTTTTGGCTAATCTAGGATAACCTCAGATAGGATAATGAAAGAGAATCTTCTCTGCACCTCATGTCTCCCATCCTCTATCAGGCTCATCCAGATATGTTCTTATGACTGACAATGGCAGGGGAGCCAAGATCTAATGGAAACATGGAAGGATTCTTGAGTCCCAGCTCAGAACTGGCCCTGAGCCATTTCCCTACATCCTGATAGAAAAACCAAGTCACAAGGTCAACCCAGATTTGATGTGTAGGGAAATAATTCGACCTCTTTAGTGAGAGGAAGTGCCAAGTCCCCCGTCCAAGGACATGGATACAGAGTCACATGAAAAATTGAGATCATCTGAGCGCTCAGTGATCCCACATCTATTGTGGCTTTTTTTCCTCTATCAGTTTTATTGAGATACAATTCACATACCATATAGCTCACCCATTTAGAGTATACAATTCAATGGTTCTTACGATATTCACAAGGTTGTGCAACCATCATCACAATCGCTTTTCGAACATTTTCATCACCCTTTAAAGAAACCCTGTACCTTCTCCAAGATGCTTTCTCTGACCCCCGTGCTAAGTTAGATCTTTATTCCTCTGTGTGGACTTGTGAATACCGTTCCACTGCAGAGCTCTTTTACAATTTATTTTTGTTGGGGCCAAAGATTGTACTCTATTCATTTTTCCATTCCCAGCGTCTAGCACAGTGTCTGATTGACAGTAGGTGCTCAATAAATATCTGCCAAAGGGAATTGAAGAGACTCCAGGTTTTGCCAGTTCAACCCTGCAGTTTGCCCATGGCCGTTTCTCAAGCCTCTGGCAGAAGTCCAAAGTATTTGTTTGTACTGGCGCAACTTTCAGTCACTTTCCACACCTGAGGATGGTTGGGCAATTGTTCACGTTGATGAATCATTCCGGTTGCTCTCAGCATGCTGCTGAACATTTCTTTCTATCAGGGTCGTTATCAAATAAGATGACAAACTATCGAAAGTAAAATCATGGGAATGACAAAGGAATAGGGCGAGGAGGTTTGCGTCATCATTGGCTGAAAGTTTGGAACACACCGTCCCCGTGTCCCTCCCGTTTCCTTTCTGTCTAATAACAACGGGTACTTTACTCTGTGCCCGGGACTGTGCCTGCATCGTCATTAATGCTTTCTTATCAGGATCAAATGAAACATTTTAAGACAGTCTTTTCCTAAGCCAAGATAGATCTATCTGTGTATGCCATAGACACCACTTCAAACCAGCAGCTTTGCGAGAGCGGAGGCTGTGTTCTCCCCCTTTCTCGGCATCTACTGTGACTCGTCTGTATTTAATAAGATCTCGAATGAAATATAAAAGCCAAAAAACATTTATCATGAACTAATTTAGCGTGAAGTAGGGAGTCAGATACAAGTAAAAGCCATTTTATTCAGCTCTGATGGGCTTTAGAATGCTAAGTTTACATATGGCAGTACACTTTCTAGGTGAGAGAATTTTTGTCTTTCGGGCCGTTCTTGAAAGATTTTGGTAGGATGTGCTTTAAAAATGGAAGATTGTCAAGGCTTTCCTCGTGGTTACATGTGCTGTGAATGTTAAAATCACAGTTCAATGTGGTAAGTTTTGCTCCCAGATTTGTCACTAACTGGCTGTAGGAACTTGGGTAAAGTTGCTTCACTTCTCCGAATTCCTTGTAGCTTATAATTCTAGAAGTGTTAAATTGACAGATATGTGCAATACTTCTATACATATGTATCAAATGTGTATGGACTTACACATTTATAAATATTATACATTTATAAAAAGCAACTTTTCCAAAACAGCAATAAGGATGTTTCTATGGGAGAAACCTGAATCCTGTTACAATGATCATTTCTTTTAAAAAATAGTTTAAGAAAATTGGTTTATTAGTGACTTATTTCTACTTAGCAATATTACCTCAAACACACAGCTTAAGACAACACACATTTATTATGTCACAGTTTCTGTGGATCAGGAATCTGGGGACAGCTCAGCTGTCTTAGGGCTTCAAAAGGTCACAATCAAGGTGTCGGCTGGGCTGCGGTCCTATCTGAGGTCTGACTGGGGAAGGATCTGCTTCCAAGTTCTTGTAGTTGTTGGCAGTATTCAATCTGTTCCAGATTGTCGCACTGAGGGACTCAGCATTTTTCTGGCCGTTAACCAGAGGCTGCCCTCAGTTATTTGCCAGTTGGCTCTCTTCTCAGCCAGACTACACCATGATAGCTTGCTTCTTGCTTCTCCAAAGCCAACAGGAGAGAGAGTTTCCTCACAAAATGGGTGACAGTGTTACATAATACCATATACATGTACCATCACATTTGCCGTATTCCATTGGTGAGAAGCTGTATTCCATTGTTGACAAGCAAGACACAGGTCCCATCAAGGGGAAGGGGTCACACAAAGCATGAGCACCAGGAAGGTGGGATCAAGAGGACCACTGTGGAGTCTATCTGCCGCAATTGGAAAACTACAGAATGTATGTGAGCAGTAGAGTAGGGTGAAATTCTAGGAGCCACACCATCCCCAAACAAGCACACATCTAAACCTTCCAACAAGGGAAGCACCCTGCTTCTCTCCTATCCTCCATTTTGGAAAATGCTGCCATCCAATGCAAAGCCTTTAAACCCGAGAGGTATCCTTGGCTCTTGGCAATCTCTAACCAGCCCACTCCCAACCCAATCCATCAGTAAGATATCAAACACGACCCTTCTGTCTATTTCCACTATTTCCCCACCATTCAGTTACCAATGTCTTTCCCCTAAACATGGTTTGACCACACCTTTCAACTCATCTTCCAGATTCCACTCTTGCCCTTCCTTATGATCCACTCTTCATACAACAGCCAGAATGCTTTTCTTAAAACAGAAAACAGATCATGTCATTCTCCTGCTTAAAATCTTCCATTAGCTTCTTCATGAATGTGAGTAAAGTTCAAACCCCTTTATCTGACCTATAAGACCCTCCATAAACTGACCTCTGCTTATTTCTCCTCTGTTCTGCTGTATTTCTCTTTATATATAACAGCATTGCTAATTTGTTTAATAACATAGTTCAGATCCTATAATCTAAAAATAAATAAGGTTAGTATTATTAAATCTAACATAGAATATAATGTCACTTGAACAGAATAAAATAAGTTTTAATAAAGCTAAGAATTTGAAGCTAAAAAGTTTTTGAATTGCTAAACATTATTTAGCAATTATGGCTTTATGGGTGATGTATTGCATCACATATCAAATAATTTGATCCAAAATGAGATATCTTAAATTAGATGTTCTTTTGAAATAATATAAAATCCAAACTTAAACTACTAATATAGATTGAAGCTAAAATAAGAGAATGTGTTTATCTACACAGTGGTGAGTTGTTTTTTTTTTTTTTTTTTTTTGGGAGGGGGTCAGGAAAAATTTATTATATATGTGGTTTATTAGTTCAGCTTAATCAAATTTGGAGTTATAAAATCATGTTAATAATAAACTCTAAAAATATAATTACACATTCATACAAGTTAGTTTTCTTACATTTCTTATTAGGTAAAGCCAAGCAAATTCACTTTCTAATTATGTGGGTCTGGATGATTCATTTATCGTTGACTACCCAAGCTACCTGGGTGTGTTCACCCAGATTAATTAAATCTGAATCCTGCAGCTCGGTAGCTGAGTGACCTTGTTCAGTACATTCAAACTTTCTGAGCCTCAGTTTGCTCATAAGCAAACAGGGATAGCAATATATACTTGTCAGAGTTATTTTAAGGATTAAATGAGGCAACATATTTATTGGCACACTTTAGGGACTCTGTATATGTTGTTCTCTCTTTTCCATCGTTGCTTGGCTGATCAATCTGAAAGTACCATAAATTGATCTATTTTCTATTTCTATTCCCCTTATGTTAGACCTGGGTTCGACTTGGACAGAAGAAAAGAATTAGAAAAGCATCATAAAGGCAGAATCATTGAGGAGTGGCTTACATAGAGAAAGAATGAGGCAGAAGTCACACAGGAGTCTAAGATTTCAACTGGACATGGGAAGTTACCCAGGGACGCTGAAGAAATTTGCATTTATTTGTGGATAGACAAATCACAGACCATGACGTGACACTTTGGTAAATATTATTTACATATTGAATCATCGATACCACTGTATCCCTCCCCGGCATCTTGAGTATAATGGGTGTTAATTTGAAATAGAAAATCTGTGTGGTTGTTCAGGGTGTTTTAGAAAAATTGTCAAGTATTCAATGTAATGTGAGTTTATTACTTCTATTTCTCACCAGAAGTAGTTGTTTTATCAGATGAGTATTATTTCATTATTATTTCATTTCCAGAGCAACAGGGCCTTTTGAATTTTTCAGATTTCTTTTGGGAGAAAAGACATTGCAGTTACTTGCAATTTAATGAAGAAAATTCTTTTATGGCTTCTCACTTTGGGAGGCTGTTAGATTGTGTTGGCATGGTGTAAGGAGAATCTTATGAGTTCTACAAACTCTTGGTGGTTTTAACTTTGTCTTAGACTCTAAAATACCACTGTATAATTTTTAGCAGGGAGAGGCACTGTTTCATTACCTAGCCTGATTTGCTTGATAACCTACCACAACAAACTCAACGAAAACTCCGTCACTTTTCTTTTTTAACCCTGAAACCAATAGCTTATTCCTTGGTTGTGCAATAATAGAAGATGTATATTGATCTCTGCTCAGTTTCTGGCACAAAGCTCCTAAAACCCTTATAATTTCCTAAGTGAAAAGAATACTATGAGCAGCTTTTGTTCTAATGAAGTGACCTTGGGTGGGGTCCTGGATGGGTCCTGGATGGTGTCTGGTCACCGGAAAAACAAAACCATAATTAGAAGCTAGGGATTCTCAGCTCCACCCCCTCATCCTTCAGAAAGGAAAGAAGGGCTGGGAGTGGAGTTAATAATTGATCACGCCTATGTGAGGAAGCCTCCATAAGTTCCCAATAGTATGGGGTCTGGGGAGCTTCCAGGTGGATGAACATGTACACATCAAGAGGGTGACACACCTTAACTCCACAGGGACAGAAGCTCCTGTGCTCAATTCGCTCCCAGACTTCTCTTTATGTATCTCTTCATCTGGCGGTTCATCTGTATCCTTTATCATATCCTTTCATAAACCAATAAACATAAGTAAGTGTTTCCCTCAGTTCTCTGAGCCACTCTGGCAAATTAATTGAACCGAAAGAGGGGTTTTTTGGAACCTCCAATCTATAGGCAGTTGGTCAGAAACAAGGTGATAACCTGGGCTTGTGACTGGAGTCCGGAGTGGGGGATAGGAGTGGATGTGAGAGGTAGGTGGGACAGTCTTGTGGGAAGTGAGCCCTTAAGCTGTGGGATCTGAGCTGTTTGCTGATAGATAGTGTCAGAATTGAGTTAAATTGTAGGAGACCGGGCTGGTGTTGGAGAGACCTGCTTGGAGTGGGGAAAAACCACATATTTGGTGACCACAAATGAGTTGTTTTGTGTGAGTAGTAAAGGAGAGTCACAGGGAAGACACACAGTAGGGAAGAAAGGGTTTCTTTCCCTGCAACAGAGGTAGACCGAACTGAAATTTTCAGTACACAAAGACCCTCAAATTCTCTCTTTCCTTTGACTTTATTGACAGGTAGGGTGACCAGCTGTCTCAGCTTGCTCAGGACTGTCCTGATTTTAGCACTGAAACTTCCATGTCCTCGGAAGACTCTCAGCCTCGGACAAACCAGGATAGTTGGTTACTCTATCAGGTTTGTTAGGCAAAAATGTTTATTGTGGACCCACTATGTGCTAGGTATTACAGTTATGGTGTTGAGCAAAACACATACTGTCTCTGCCCTCATGCAACTTAGAAATCTGCAACTAGTCCATCCATATCTCATGGTAATACAGCTAGGATGATTAAGCAGACAGGTTAGACTGGGCTTTGACCGTGGCGATTATTATTTTTTCAAATTTAATTTTCCAGTTGGTTACCACTGTTCTGTAGGAAAGTCCTACTGATTTCTGGGTATTGGTTTTGTATTCTGCCACTATGCTTAAATCTCTTAAACTTGTAATATTTTTTACATGCGCTTGAATTTTCTCTATTACACAATCGTATTGTCTGTGAATGACAATTTGTTTTATTTCTTCCTAATTCTTTCATATCTTATTTTCTTACTTTATTACACTGATTAGGACTTCCAGAATGTTATTGAATAGAAGCAGTGATAGTAAACATCCTAATCTTCTCACTTTAAAAGGAAAATTCTACGTTTTATCATTAACTTTGATATTAGGTGTGTTTTTAAGAAGACAATCATTATAAAATTTCCTTCTGTTCCTATTTGCTAAAAGTTTTATTAGAAATCACTGTTGAATTTTATTGAGCATTTTTTTCTGCATCTATTAAGACAACTAGAAACATTTTCTCTTTGTTCTGTTGATAGGATGATTTAAGTGGCAAATCCCATATATTCTTGAGATAACCCACGTTGTCCATGATTCTATGTTTACACATGGCACATGATTTGTTAATATGTTATGTAGGGTTTTGCATTTGTAAGGTATAATATGAATCTAAATTATTCTATCTGATACTTTCATTTTCTGGTAAGTTCTTGTGTATCAATTAGTTTTTGCTGCATAAAAGAAAGAAACAAAAAAAAACACTTCAAAACTTAGTTGCTTGAAACACAAACATTTATTATTCTGAATGATTCTAGGTCAGCTATGGGTGGTTTTTCTGATCAGAGCTCAGTCAAGTGGCAGCTTGGCTGGGGCTGGATGGTCTGAGATAGCAACAAACATGTCTGGTGCTTGGTGGGATGATTGATTTAGGAAGCCTTGGTTGACAAGGCTTGTCTCTGCTCCATATGGTCTTGAACCCTCTAAGAGCCTGGCTGAAGTTGTAATCTTTTCACATGGGAGTTTCAGGGTTTCTAAGAGCTGCAAGGAAAAAACAAGCCCAAATATGCAAACATTTTCCAAGTATCTGTCTGTGTCCCATTGGCGAAAGCAAGTTACATGGCCAAGTCTAAAGACACATGAGAGGATAACACAAAGGTTGGGAACTATGGTGGCCGTTTTAACATCTTCACTCTTCCCTAACTCTGAGACGGTTCTAGGGCTTCCAAGGCCAAGGACCAAGAATTTCTTACAATCACTTTCCATCACTCTATAGCCTTGTGAACAGACAAAACCAAGACCTCTTTAAGCAGCAACTGATGTGGAGAGTGGCATAAAAGTAATATTAAAGATATGCAGATAGCAGCTAATAAAACAATACATGTACTGTAGTGCTTAGCATTTGTCCCTCCTTTCTTTCAAGTGCCTATCGGGTATCTATTATGTCTCAGGCATCGTGCTAGGAGTTGGGATAGAATGAACCCCCATAGCTAAGAGGTCGGCAAAGGGACAGAGAACTATCAGGCTACAAAAAACTCTTGAGGAAAGCCAGGGGTGGACACATAGAAGAGGGTGAAGCATCTGTGTGAGGAGCAGCATGATCGGTAAGAATTTTAAAATCTTGTTATTTTGGGGGCGCCTGGGTGGCGCAGTCGGTTAAGCGTCCGACTTCAGCCAGGTCATGATCTCGCGGTCCGTGAGTTTGAGCCCCACGTCGGGCTCTGGGCTGATGGCTCAGAACCTGGAGCCTGTTTCCGATTCTGTGTCTCCCTCTCTCTTTGCCCCTCCCCCATTCATGCTCTGTCTCTCTCTGTCCCAAAAATAAATAAACATTGAAAAAAAAATTAAAAAAAAAATCTTGTTATTTTGGTGTTCTCTATAAGAAATGTGCACGTACACAATTGGACATACAAGATATTAGTTGTAGAATTGCTTGAAAAAAAGAAAAGATTGGAAATAATATACCTACATATGGGTATATAAATGATTATGCAAGTTATCATGCATTCATATTATGGGATACCAAGAATACCATGAAGAGAAAAATGTAGGGTTACATGAACCGACGTGGTACAACAGTAATATATTATTGGCAAGAATTCAGTTGTAAAATAATATGCATAGTATAATGTTATTTTGTTAAAAATCTGCATGTGAACAATAGTGTGTGTGAGCACGTGCGCGTGCGTGTGAAAACAGAAAAGACACCAGATTTGAAATGATAACCATCTCTGAGAAATGAGATCAGTGGGAGGGTACAATGGGGACCTTTTTTACTTTATATATATTTTGTGTACAATTTTAATTTTTGAAAAAGAACATGTATTACTCCGATAATGAAAAAGTCTTGCTAGAAAAGCATTAACAAGAGGATTGAGGATTGGTGTGGGGGCCTAATCTGAATGCTAACCTCAGAAATGCTGTAATAGCCAGGCAGTCCCTCAAGACCCCCGTTTGTATGGGGGACGCTGTTCCTGGGATAAATGTTGAAGGGACTTTGAAGGTGTCAGATTTTAGAATACCTTGGTCATGTAGCTCAACAGAGAGGAGATAAAGAGCTTCCCAACCTCTGGGATCAGTATGCCTCTGGGAAGGTGAAATATTTATGGTGAGGAGAAAAAAAATCATACGTATGAGTGCTCAACACACGGATGGTGTGCCTCTGAAGTCGTATCTCCCACCTCCCCCCTGCTTTGCAGGGCTTTCACCAAACCCCTCTCCTGATGGGGCTAAGGAAGAGACAGACCATCCTAAGAGCTTGAAAATAACTAATCAACCTTTCTGAGACCTCAAAGACTGGGTAAAAGTATTGTCCCAGCTTCTAGAACTTTTCTTCAGTGATGGCAATGAGGGCAGGGGAGCCCAGCACCAAAGGCACTGGAAGTCAAGGCCACAGTGTTGCGGTGGAGTGGGGTTCCAGACACGTGTTAGAAGAAGCAGTGAAGACTGGCCACAGTTGAAGAACCCACCAGAAAGGAATACACCGGGAAGTACAGGGTGTTGGATATGATCTCTCGAAGTGGGTGGATGCAAATGTCCTTGCACTTATAACCCTAGCCTCATAGATGCCAAGACTGGTGTAGCTCAGGGATACAAGGGCTGCACCATGTGGGTGAAGGAGAACCCTAAGGCAGAGCTGCCTTCAAGAATGCAGCTATGGTAACCGGAGTCCTGCTGCCCTCCCAACACACTTGGTTAGTGCCCGTTGGAGTTAACTCCTGTCAGCCTCTGTCTCCCCCAATTAGGCTGGACTCCTGGGAGTTCAGAAACCATGGTGTGTCTAGTATTTTATATTGTCTTTCATATTTCTATCCCACAGCACTCATTTTATTGTATGCTCTGGACGCATGTTTATTAAATTGAATGATGAGTCTGAGCTGACAGTTTACGATAAGAAGGGAAGCTACACAATTAGACCAAATAATAATAGCCAGGGACTTACCCTCAAGACGGATTTGTAGAAATAAAGAGTCTGGGGCAAAGAAAAAAAAAAAATTTTTTTTTAAGCTAGCCTTTAAATCCACAAGGAAAGGAATACATTGTATTTTGTCCTGAGTGGTGGTCAGGAATAGCTACAGAAAGTAGCTGTGGGGGAACTGTTACATAATAGTGACAACATGATTGAATTCGGAATCTAGAGGGAGAGGAAAGTAAGAAAAAAATCCATCAAGATGCTTGATTTTAAAAGGGAAATAAAACCAAATTGCCACATTGAAATAAATACCTGTAGTTCATTTAAAAAAATAATACGAAGACTTTAAAAATACCTTCTTGAGAAATGAATGTCACCAATTTTGTAAATTAGCTGTTGGAGGAAAAATCATATGTTGTTCACCGGAGCAGTAAACGAAATCACTGGCGGTAAGAGGGTTTCGTGGGAGAAGGGAAACATTCCACAAATGACAGAAACAGGAAAGCATATAACTTCTGTCAGATCAAACTCATATCAGAAATTAGGCAGAAATTCAAGGATCATATAGAATAGGGAATACCATTTTAATATGAGCCATCTCTGAGTGGCTAGGATTCTACGGGATGAGTCCCTCAAGCTGCAAGATCAAGGAATACTGAATCAAGCAGGAACTCTTTGGGGAAATGATTCTGTAAAGAGAAATCATGTCTGAAAAATGCCCCAGGAATCCTCGAGGGGCTACATACATCTACAGCAAAGGAAACATATGGATGCGGTTGATATTGACTATTATCAGCCCCATACCACAGTCAGTCCCATGGTTGAAACCTTGTGAAACTGAGGGCAACGTTTACTCAAGGGCAGAGAGTTGTTTTGTGACAGAAAGCACATAAAGCAAAATGGGTACCTTTTAGGGGTAGTAAGTACAGAGGGAACTCCTACTCTTTATGAATGATCTGGAAAGGCAAATCTTCCAAATTTTCAAATAGCACTAAGCTCCTCGGAGAAGCGAAATACAGGATGTTCTACAATCTTGCCATGTGAGCACCATAAATGCCACCATTAACACCAACTGGGAGCCTCAGTGTAGGCAAGGATCAGATAAGACGCGTGGATAAAAAATAATCCAGTTTATATTTTGAAGATGCTGGGTTTATACCTTAAAGGTGTAATTCCCTTTTAGTCATGTTGGTAAGTTGTGACCAAAGAAGAAAACCTACAGGTTGAGTTATCCCAGACCAGCAGTTCTCAAACCTTTTGGTCCCAGGACCAAAAGGTTAAAATCTGAGGATTTGGGGGGCGCCTGGGTGGCTCAGTTGGTTAAGCATCTGACTCTTGATGTCAGCTCAGGTCATGAGCTCACGGTTTGTGAGATCAAACCCCATGTGGGGCTCAGCACTGACAGAGTGAGTGGAGCATGCTTGGGATTCTCTCTCTCTCTCTCTCTCTCTCTCTCTCTCTCTCTGACCCTCCCCCCCTCAAAATAAATAAATAAACATTAAAAAATATACAATTTATAGAGGATTTCAAACAGCTATTTATTAGTTCATTTTAAAATTACAACAGACCGGTGCGTCTGGGTGGCTCAGTCTGTTAAGTGTCCAACTTAGGCTCATGGCGTGATCTCACAGTTCGTGAGTTCGAGCCCTGCGTTGGGCTCTTTGCTGACCACTCAGAGCCTGGAGCCTGCTTTGTATCCTGTGTCTCCCTCTCTCTCTCTGCCCCACCCCTGCTCTCACTCTGTCCCTCTCTCTCAAAAATGAATAAACTTAAAAAAATAAAATTACAATAAACCCATTACACGTTAATATAAATAAAACAATTTCAATTAGCTACATTTTCCAAATTAAGAAACTGGTGAGAAGAATGAAATTATTTTTATCTTTTTTGCAAATCTCTTTAATGTATGATTTAGGAGAAAAGAGTGGATAATTATATTTGCTTCTGCATTCAAGCTCTTGTAATACTATTTTAATTAAAGTAGATGAAGAAAATCTGGCCTCGCACAGATGAATAGTTGGAAAAGGTCTATATTTTCATAGTCTTTTTAAGGTAATTATGGATATTGCTAAGGTAATTATGGATACCACACTAAAACTCACCCAGTGGTGGCTTTTTAGAGGTTGGTCGCATTGTGGAATCTGAAACCATGTTATCTTTTCATGTTCTGTTATAGTAAAATCCACTGATTTACCCTGTGCTTTGATTTTTTTTTTTTAAATTTAACTCCCTGCATCATTTGTGTAGCATAGTGAATTATTCATTTGGAAATTATTGATTGGCTGAATTTGGGAGATCTTTCCAACGTTGTTTCACTCTAGAATAGAAAACAACGCTGTTCATATTACCCTGGAACTCATCAATTTCTTTAGGCATTGAGAAGAGGTCCAGTTCGCAGTGAGCGATACGAGTTTTCTGAAATTGTAATTTTTGTTTGAAAATGCAAATTTTATCACTGGCAACAAGTACTGTCAGTTCTATTTCTTTGAAGTGATGGGCTCACTGTCTTCATTTTGGAGAAGGTATCTGTCATGGCCATTGTCTGTCATTCTTTCAAGCAACATGTTGCATGAAGGAAGTGAGCATAGCGTAGAATTCAATTGCATGAGTGTTTTTCCTCAAGACAATCTTCATATTTATAATGCAGACATTATTTATGTGGTTCTTATTTCGCTACACAGGATATTAAAAACATATGTTCCCAAGGGTTCAAACTTAATAAAGTTAATCATTTTTGCTCCTTCATGAAGGACATTCTTAAGTAAAATTGCCTTTTTAAAAAGTTTATTTACTTATTTTGAGAGAGACAGAGAGGGGCACACAGAGAGGGGCAGAGAGAGAGGGGGGAGAGAGGGAGAATCCCAAGCAGGTTCCACACTGTCAGCGCAGAGCCCGACGTGGGACTCGAACCCACGAACTGTGAGATCATGCCCTGAGCCGAAATCAAGAGTCGGAAGCTCAACCAACTGAGCCACCCAGGCGCCCCATCTTTTTTTTTTTTTTAATTGCTGCTGTATGGTGGTGAAGAATACAGTGAGCCCGGCAGCTAAGCGAACCGCGGTTTTACCTGCTGTCACTTTTGCACCCTCAGTGCTAATCCGGGGAAGTATTCAACTGCATGTAAGTGCATGCAGGAATGCAAACAATTTCTCAGTATTATTATGGAAACAGCTTTTACTCTGCTCACTCCCTGAGAGTGAGAAGAATGAAATTATTTTTATATTTTCAGGGATCTCAGGGTCACTGGAGTTTGTGGACCACCCTTTGAGAACCACACTCTTAGAGGCCGATCCCTGAATACATTGTCTCGCCTTAGATAGCCAAGGAAATGCTTTGTGTCATCAGCCTAATATTAGAAATTAAATGCAAAGTATTTCATAAAAAATAATTAAATACCTGCTTCTCTAAAAACTTGACTCTCTGTAGCTGAAATACCTTTCCTTGCACATAAGGAATATCATTTGGAGATTAGTAACTGTAAATATTCAGCCTTGGAAGAACCGCTTATCAGAGAAGAAAGACTACAATAATTAGGATCTTACTTCGGAAAGAGAGAGGGTTTGTTTAAAGTTTTAAGAGTCATGATTTATTTTGATTGGTATTTATCAAGCACCTGTAGAGTTCCACGGGTCATATAAAGAGGTATATATCCAGGTTCCTGCTCTTATAAGAACTAGAGTGTCGTTGGTGAGGCAGGATATATAACTGCAATAAAGGAAATGAGAATCAAGAAATAAATGGAGATGGAAGACAATAATATCGGAATCAATGTAAGGCAACGTGTGATCCAAAGCCAAATGGGTGGGACTGATGGCCAAACTCCTTCAGTCCTGGGTGTATTTCACCAGTCCTCCCCCTGAGCTATATCTCACTGGCCTATAGCCAAGGGCCTGCTACACCCCACTCTCCCAGTGCTGCCTCCGGTGAAATGTAGACCAGTAGGATAGAAAGAGATTTTTCCTGACTGGTGTGTCAGAGTAATTTATGGAGCGTTTGTTTGTTGCCACTGTTTTTCTTGGTGTTCCTGGCCTCTATGGTGTTTGCAGGGCTGTATTTAAGAGGCTGCTTGACATGACGCTCTTTTCTGTGATTTAGTGAAAGCCCAAGCATTTAAATTGAGTGGATTATACCAAGTGCCATGTGTGGTGTTATAGACTGAATGGTTGTGTCCTCCCCAAATTCATATGTGGATACCTAATCTGCAGTGTGACGGGACGTGGAGATGTGGCTTTAGGCAGGCAAGTAGGTCATGAGGGTGGAGTTCTTGCGAATGGGATTAATGCCATTATGAAATATACCCCAGAAAGGTCCTTTGACAGAACTTTGTTCTCCATGTGAGAACACAGTGAAAAGATGGTCCTCTGGGGACTAGAAAGCAGGCTCTCACCAGACACTGAATTTGCTGGTGCCTTGATCTTGGACTTTCCAATGTCCAGAATCATCAGAAACACCAGTTTGCTTTTTAAGCCACCCAGGCTATGGTATCTGTTAGAGCAGCCCAAATGGACTCAGACAGGCAGGAAAGGAAGAAGCCAAAGCAGGTGAGAGGAGATGATTTCTGAAATTGCAATGGGGCTGACGTTGGCGAGGAAGACCCAGGAAGGTGGTGGAACCACGGAGGGGTTGGCTGTGGGGGCTCGTTGGGAGGCTTCCTTCTGCTTTTAATTGACTGACGTTTATGTGATGGTATGTGACCACTACATGCCAGGCTCTGTGTAGAAGACAGCCCTAGCAAGGATGGCATCGTACGGCCTTGAGGACCTTCTTGAACCGTTTCTAAATGTTGCTGTTTAACTTTCTCACTATGCATGTCTGTTATTACTGTTATTATGGCTAGCAGAAAACTCCCTCTTATTGATTTTTATTTATTTTGAGAGAGAAAGAGAGAGAGCGTGCAACTCACACCCTTGAACGGGTGGGGCAGACGAAGAGGGAGAGAGAGAGAGAGAGAGAGAGAGAGAGAGAGAGAGAGAGAGGGAGAATCCCAAGCAGGCTCCATACTGAGTGTGGCTCAATCCCATGACCCTGGGATCATGACCTGAGCTGAAACCAAGAGTGGGACACTCAACCAACCGAGCCACGCAGGCATCCTGAAAACTCCCCCTTTTTTTTTAAATTTTTTTTAACGTTTATTTATTTTTGAGACAGAGAGAGACAGAGCATGAACAGGGGAGGTGCAGAGAGAGAGGGAGACACAGAATCAGAAACAGGCTCCAGGCTCTGAGCTGTCAGCACAGAGCCCGACGTGGGGCTCGAACTCACGGACCGCGAGATCGTGACCTGAGCCGAAGTCGGCCGCTCAACCGACTGAGCCACCCAGGCGCCCCAAAACTCCCTTTTAATACCCTTCGTATTCCACAGTAGCTATACCATGTTCTCCACCTAGATGGCAACCCCCATATTGCTTTCTGAAATATCTTAGATTCATGCAGAGTTGATAAGCTTTTAGAGACTGAGGAAAAGAACTTAAGATCACTCTAAGATTACCCTGAAGTTCAACCAGGAGGGTTCAGAGGAGATAAAGTTTAATGCTCCCAGTGCTGAATACAAAGGAGAAAATGAACAAAACCAAAGCCAGGTGCTTCCCCAAGTGGAATGCTCTGAAAAGATCCAAGTCAAGGCGGGTCTTCAGGCTGTGGAACAGCAGGTATGTCTAATCCTAATCAAACATTCCCACCAAGGTTCTAGTTCAACACTTGGTTTATTTGTCAGTGTGATGATGAGATGTCTCAGGCCAGGCTGCCGTGGACCTGCCATGGGCTATGAACAGCACCACCCTAATGGGAAGAGAAGTAAAGGTATGAGGACACGAGGAGAGAGGGGGAGAATGAGAGAGTAGAAAAAGACAAACAAACAAGCAAGACGGAAGGGTGAATGCGAGAGATGGTTTTCCAGGGCACGTGTGAAACTCAAGCTGAACCTGGTCTTTCTTCTCACATCATTCTTGCAGCTCTCTGCAGGCTGAATATCTGCTAATCACCCAGCCGTGGATCCAGAAGGCCTTCTCATCCAGAAGGCTAACTCCATTCACTGACCCCATTAGGGGCTTGTGTGGCCCGTTCCTGGTGGCATCACTTGGAAAACTAAGGGCCTTGTCCAAAAAACTAGGATTCATATGTTTCTGGGCATGTCTGGAGGTGGTGGGCTATGGGAGTCCGTGGTGTCACATGGGCATCTCTAGTATGATGGGAAGGAGTTTTACCCAAGAAAGCGAATGGAGATGTACTCTTTTATTTCTTTTTAGTTTCACTAATAGCTGAACACCATATACAAAGCCTCTGTGTGTGTGTGTGTGTGTGTGTGTGTGTGTGTGTGTGTATGGCAAAGGTTAGGTTTGAGGATTGAAAATAAAAGTGGACACCATCTCATGATATGGAAAGGAGAAAGGGGCAGAGGTGGAATATCTGGGGTGTCACCGCAGTCTGGGCAGCCGCCAACAATGGGGAAGCAGTAAGGAGCAGAGATTGTCCAGGAGGAAGGTTTCCATGAACCTGTGAGAGGCCGCATCCTCTGACTTCCGGATCTCTGGGGGGAGAGAGCTGAGTAGAAAGGAAGCCTGTGAGGCCTGAGCAGTTCCAGGATCCGGCTATGAAAGTGGTGGGGACCTCATTGTGGGAGAACCCTGGAGAGTCAGCAGGAGGAACATAAGCAGTGGGGAGCAGCGCGGGGCAGGATGTGTGGAGCAGTGTGAATATTTATCAGCCACTCAGCAGGAAACAGAGGGCGCACTCAAGTTGGGTCTTTAAGGAGAGTTGAACAAAGGTTGGTTTCCACCTCTTAGGGAATGTGGCAGAAAGGGTGCAGGGCTCTGCAGCCGTCACAGTGGGGACCTTACCACTACCAGGCCTGAAGACACAAGGGGAGAAACCAATTATCAGGACTTACAGAGAGAGGAGTAACAGGGACAGGTAGCTGTGGCTTTTGGCCAACGCTGCTGCCCTCAGTTTCTCTGCTGGCCTACACCCTGCCTTGAGGTTGGCCGAATCCAACGGATCCCAGAGGACAAAGGAGGCTGGTGATGCAGACCCGTATGCGTCAGTCTACCATAGCACAGGGCAGAGGAAAGAAGAGTGTAGATCTGGAGAAGCAAATGGAAGATGGCAGCACAGAGAACATATCCAGGCTAATCAACATGGCTTTATCCCCCCCTGCAGTGAGGCTCCACCTCCCATATAGAAGAACAGAGAGAAGACTGGGGGTGGGGGGAGGGGGGCAGCAAGCTCAGGAATGATATCTGGCATGGTTATTATTATTATTATTTGGAAAAGAATTCCACGGCGGAGGGAAAACAATTTCCCTCCACGCTTCTGAGTTCTTCGCCGAGGCCCCTAAAATACAAGAGGAGAAGTTTGTCAACATGTATACCTCATGTATACACGGATGATTCTTAGACAAAAATAAGTTACTCCCTGAGGTGGCTTTGAATTCAGGCCTAAATACCCTGTAACAGGGAAAGGGGTGGGGGTATGTAGGCCTCTTAGGGGAGAGTAACTGATTTTTAGGAGAGATGAAGAAGACCTTAGAAAAATAGGAGAATGGTATGAGAGCTGGGGACACAGTAGAAGTCCATTTCTACTGTCCTGTCCCGGGATAACAGTCAATCTTCCTTGTTGATGAAACTGCAGATGGGGCCTATGACAATGGAGCTGCTTCTGGGGGATGCGTCTTTAGGCAGATAAGGGGAGTTCAGAGAGAGTCTCTCCCCACTTTTGCTGTTTTTTAAGTGCCTATGGCTCAAAATAATCAATGTGCCAAAGCAGCGTATTTTGGGGTGCTATGTCCTGAACTCCTTCAGTCATATGTTGGTGTTCCATATTCTGCTACCTTTCAATGGTTTTCCTTTTAATCTTTAAAAAAATGCTTACTGTTTATAACTATAAAGGAAAGACACTTTTATTGCAGAAAATCTACAAAATACAGAAAGATATAAAGAAGGAAAGAAGCCACAGCAGTAATCCTATCACCCAGAGGTAATGACCACTCGCCTTTTGGGGTGCATCCTTCAGTGGTTTTCTCTGTGTGTGTGTTCATGTGCAAAAATGTATACGTGTGTTTGTGTTACGCAGCTACAGGTTGCTGAAAAGATAATTGAAAGAATTATAATATTCGTGATATCTTGCAATTTCTACTTGTAGGCATGTGTCAAAAACTTTGTGTTGCTACCACTTTTCTTTGTAGCCTTAAGGAGATGAAGGAACAAATCCTGACTCCACTTGAACTGTTGGAGCTATGCTTGGATGCATCAGGCTGTAGAACTGATGGGTCCGGCGTGGCATTAAGGGGGGCACGTACCAAACATTTGTAAGGGTAGAGAAATAACTTCAAGAGTTTCCTCACAAATAGGTTTTGATGATATGTACATATATATCTTGGTTCCTGAATAATTCATTTTTTGTAAGTATCTTTTTCTTTTTGAATAATTTTGTATTTTAAAAATTAAGATCTATCCTATGTACTGTTTACATTCTGTTCTTTTCACTTGCCATTACATTGTGGATATTTTCTTGTGTCATTAAATATTGTATGGAAAGTATTGTGTCCCTAACCACAATCCCCGGAGGGCGACGACCTTGATTATCACATGACCCTGCTCACCTCTCAACCCTTGTAGTCATAGCTGATTGGACCAGAGATAGGCATCAGACACAGGGGTGGCAGGAGGCGGGGAGGCAGGGGGCAGAGAACCACAGGTCCAGCTATGGCAAGCGATGAGTCTTTCTCTCAAGAATTTGGTCTGAGGGACACAGGCTGTGATGAACATCTTGTTCATAAATTTTTGTGTATGAGTATGGTTATTTCCTTGGGGCACATTCTTAGAAGGTCAATTACCCAGTCAACAGCACTGGCAACATTAAATACCTTGATAGATGTTGCCAAGTCACTCTCCAGGAAAGTTGTATGAACATCTCCACGCATTGTAAAAAGCCTTGCCGATGTCCCCTTTCCAGTTTGCAGTAGGATAGAAATGTTAATTTATTTGAGAGCTCATCAGTGAACACAGTTTTGATAAAAAGATGGTAATGAAAGCCCGCCAAAGGGAACTTTTAGGGAGTTCCCGTTGCTTGAAAGGTCAGTTTCAAGTAGCTACCATGGGATCTAGGTTGGGGAGGGAATCTGTGGCACTAGGAGGCAAGAAACGGAGTGTGAAGATGCCCTTAGTAAGGAAGCAGGCAGGATTTGATGGATATGTTGGGAGAGCAAGGGGGCAGGGGCCATCAGCTTTCCCTGAGTTTACTCTTTGCCTCTCTAGCAGAATCGGAAGCATCGAAGGGCAGTCCTTTTTCCGTTGCAACATTTAGCACAGTGGGGGCACTTAGCAAAGATATTTTTCATTTTGTGGCTGAGGAGAAGCAATGAGATGTTTAAGAGGAAAGAGAATTCTGGTGACAGGGTCTGAGGCCTGAGCAGCCTCACTGGTACCTGCTGTGGAATGGAAGCACAGGTTTTCTGATTGCTGGAACAGGAGTCATAAACTAGGGCCCACAGACTGCAAGCAAAAAAAAAACAAAACAAAACAAAACAAAACAAAACAAAAAAAAAACGGTTCTTGTCATTCTTAATAGTTGAAAAAAAACAAAAGAAGAGGAAAATCATAGTATGATAGGTGAAAGTTTTATTCCAGTCAAATTTCAGCATCCAGAAATAAAGTCACTGGGCTGTGGGATAGTTGTGACAGAAGCCATACGGCCCACAAAGCCTAATATTTGCCGTGTGGCCCATTAGAGAAAAAGTTTGCCCACCCGTATGAGAGAGGAATAGTTTCCATTTCCTGAGTACTTATTGTGTGCCAAGTACTATAGAGATAATTTTACATGCGTTTCCTCATTTAATTTTGACAACTCTTCGTATTGTTAAAACATAAACTGAGCCATATTTAAAATTTTTAAGAGTTTGTTTGGGCAAAAATCAATTTGAATCTGGCAGCATCCAATCTTGCAGATAGAAAGGAGCTCCTAGGAGCTGTACGGAATGAAAGAAGGCAGTTAGTTACACCAGGCAAAAAAGCAGTTGGTGATACAGTAAGGTTACTTTCCTTTGTGGGATGGGAGGGTCTATCAGGCAGATGACCTAACTAGTTCTGATCGGGTGATTCCTGACTGGTTTAAGACTCCATTTCTGGAAGGGCTGAAACTGTAACTGAGTTAAGTTTCTACTTGATGACATGGAGTTTACACAAGTGACTCCATTTTGGACCTATTGTCTTATTTGTTTGTTTTGATTTCTTAATGTTTATTTTTGAGAGGGAGAGAGAGTGTGTAAGCAGGGGAGGGGCAGAGAGAGAGAGAGGGACAGAGAATCTGAAACAGGCTCTGTGCTGACAGCAGGGAGCCCCACATGGGGTTCAAACTCGCAAATCGTGAGATCATGACCTGAGCCGAAGTTGGACGCTTAACCGACTGAGCCACCCAGGCGCCCCATTGTCTCGTCTATAACACTGTGAAATAGTGGATATATCATTTATCCCTCATGTTACATTTAGGAATGCTGAGGTTTTAAGGAGTTAAAACTTTTCATACCTGTAAAATAGGGGAGCCTAGTTTCAAAGCCAGGTGTCTGACCAGTGAATCGGAACGTTTAATTGTGTAAGCTGAAGGGTGGTCAATGGACATCTTTCTACAATGGTCTTTAGGCTTTCCTGTCTTCTCTGATCACTTTATCATGCCAAATCTGTACCTTATATGGAACACGAAAGAACATGGAAAATGTCTGGTACAGCCCCTGTCACCGAGTAGGCATTCAATAAACGTTTAGCTAATACTACTATGAAAATATAATGATTAATAGCGAAGTGGCTAAATGACTTATTTTGTCCCATACCTGATAAACTGTAATTAGTTAACTCAGGTCAATTCCCTTTGCCTGTTTCATGCACACGTGTGTTCAAACACACAAGCATATACATATATATGTGGGTACCTGTGTCTTCAAGGGCTTTATCTCAAGGAAAGCTTTTTCCACCATTTTGCCCCTTCCAAACTGCAGAGTGGCACTGTTTTCTCGCTTCTTTCAGGGTATCTGTTCCTTTTGATTTCTATTGTGGCTCTAATTTCTTCCAGCTGTGGCTGCAATGCCTCCCCTCCCCCCTACGTTCTCCCTCCACCACTTCCCTGATCCATCTCCCTTCTAATCTCTTTGTCAAACTCAAAAGGCTTTCTGTCCCAGGAAAAAGGAAGGCTTTCAGCCTCAGGAGGTTTGACGTGCCCATGAGGCCATAAGTGGGGCAATATAATGACGGCATTAAGTTTTTGACATTTAGATGCCTTTTATGAGCCATCTAGCTTTGTGAGGTCTGTTTTTTGTAATCAGAGATTCTTAAAGGTGGGAGCGAGTTTATGAATCATTTAAGTCAACCTCTTGGCTATTGTTAGTCTCTTCTAGTACATCTTCGACAGATGGGTACCCAGGTTCACTTGGATACTTTCAGCTAGTAGGGGGTAACTATCTCCCAAGGTAACCTGTTCCCTTGGGAGAAACCCCATTGTTAGAAAGTTAGAAAGTTTGCTACTCTGTTACATCTAATCAGCGGAGCCAAATAAAAGAAGTCTACTTCTTCTTCTTCCTCGGACACTTGTTCACACGTTTGCAGAGAGTTATTATGTCTCCCTTGTGCCCTCCTGCAGGCACGTTGGTTTCCAGTCCCCATGTAGTCCAGATGGCTGCCCCCTTGGTAGGCATTTATTGTGTTGTCATGCGTTTTCAAATCACCTGGGGTAGCACTGGACAGAAGGCACCTGTCGCAGTCTGCCCAGAGCCAAATATTGTAGATTTGGAGTATCCGCATGGCCTTGTGGGTTGGGGTAAAAATTAAGGCAAAATCTGGAGAGATATCCAGAATCTAATTGTATGTCTTATTACTGATTACAAGAGTTGTGTGTGACCCTAAAGCAATCACAAATACGTGGGGGGGGGGGGGGGGGAAATTGGACTGTTCTGTTAAGTACAAGGGCTTTTAGAGTTAGAAGAGAAAAACACTTCCCTTGAGAACCACACAAATGCAAAATCCAGTCAAATGGTCAATTTAGGTAGGAATCACAAACATCTGTGACAAGAATAAAAACGAGGTAATGTATGAAACTTGAATCCAGGGAAATAGGTTACTTTTCCTTTCTTCTTCCCCTTCTACCCCGTAAACCCTTTGAAGTTATGGAGTAATTTCCATAAAAACTAATTGGATTCAAAGCATTCCATCCAGCTTTTCCAAGAAGAAAATGCAGACAGCGGCCCACTGAAATCTCTGGTCATTTGTCATCTCATGCAGAAAAGGCCACTCCCCATATTACATGAGAAAGTAAACACCTAAACTGTGCAGCAAAAGTAAAATAGTTAACTTAAGGGTTAAACCTTGGGAAGATTTAAAATTGTGTAACATGTTTTAAAAATTAAAACCCAAGATATTAATCTTTTTATATCAAGGAATCGATACATATTTAGTATTTACATTTGAAATATTTAGAAATTGTTTTGAGAGGCAACCTTATTACTCCAGTTTCAAATGTTTAGGGTCGCCTGGGTAGCTGGGGCACCTCGGTCGGTTGAGTGTCTGACTCTTGACCTTAGCTTGGGTCTTGATCTCAGGGTCATGAGCTCAAGCCCCACATTGGGCTCCGTGCTGGGTGTGGAGCCTACTTAAAATAAAATAAAATAAAATAAAATAAAATAAAATAAAATAAAATAAAATAAAATAAAATATGTAACTGAGGATGTGACTTAGACTTATGATTTTAAGTGCAAATCTTACTAAGTGTATAATAGTATTGGAACATTTAAGAGAGTTTGAGTCATGTTTATAAATACAATTTATTTTTATTATAATTACTTAAGCACTTGGGAAGTTTTGTCTTCTGTTAAGTGAGACATTAAACAGTTTTTTTTAAATATAACGGACTATATTAAATTTATAAACATAGTTTAAATGTCTAGAGATCTTTACATTTATAATCAGGGCCAAGTATTATTCAAAGTCCATTTAAAAATGATTGTTAAATTTACTAGAATTAAATGATAGGGTTTGTAAGTTAAGTTCAAAGCTTCAGAACTAGAGTTTAAAACGACATATCTTAAAGCATTGTATTATTTTAAAACCAAAATCAGCCCCCTAATAGTCTTCAAGGATCACTTCACTTGATCTTGTCATAGCCTCCTAGGCTGGGTTAGGAATTTCAGCCCAGACTGAAAAAATCCCGCCCGTATTAAGCTTGCAATCAGTCAGTTGGCCCCTAATTTCCTTCTGGATTTTTTTTCACATGAACTACTGACAGTTTAAGGTTACCTACTCCTCAACTTGCATAGCTGACATTTGGGGCATGGACACAGAACTCTGCTATCAATTGCCATCTTGTTGGCTAGGGACCATTATCTCTTCCCCATTAAGATTCAACATCGGCTGACTGAGCTCCCTCACTCTCTCTCACTGCCTTAGTCTCCTGTACTAACCCTTCTGGTGATGCTCAGGTCATGGGTAAAATGCTCAGCCTCCTCCACATTTGTCCAAGGCACAGTTAGCTCCTAAGGCATCTGTCCTTCCTGCTCTCCTCTTTTCTGACTTCCTGTAGCAAGTATGGTCGACCAGTCATTTTGTCCCTAAGTTGCATGATAGCACGCACTGACGTAACTCTCCCTTCCAAGCTGTTAGCTCTGGCAGGGTGAGGGACCGTTAGCACACAGTTAGTGGGTGATCAATAGGCATTTGTTGAATGAAAGGACTTCCTCGGAAGCACCATTGCACACAATTCACATAACTGCCTGTATGCAGATACCCCCTCAACCGTACAGAAGACTGACTTCTCAAACACTTGCTAGGGCATCTCTCTAAGTATAGCAGTTCATATCTATTAAGTATTTAAAATATGTGCTAGACACTGTTCTAAGTGCTCTCCTTGCAGTAACTCATTTGTTCTTTCACGTCTCTGTGAGCGAGACACTACTATTATTTCTCTTTAGTCAAGGAGCGGATGTGTAATGTTACTCACACAGGTAGTAGGTGGTGGAACGCACTGAGAGCTGAATGTCGATCATTTGGCTCCAGGATTTGCACCTCCCAGGATGCCCAGACAGAAGCTTAAACTCAAATCATATGGAACCTTATCACTGGAAAAACCTTCAAGTATCCTGCAGTCCCAGTGATCTCCAATCTGGAGCATTTGTATGGGAAGATTTTTCAAGGGGTGCTTACCTATGAGTGTTTGAAGAGAGTCCATTTTCAGATCCAGAATTTCTGCAGATTATGAAGCTTGATCTTTTTATTCAGTTTGATCTGCCTGAGAGGTGGCTCATTTTTCCACAAAAAGAATGACCTGGTCCTTGTTCCCCTACAATTTTACTTGGGTGCCTTGCTCTAAGTTGTAAAACCTCCTGGGCACCAAGCCAAAGGGAAGCCTTAATTGGGGAGGGCTCCAGGAAGCCCAGGACAGCCAATCTTTGGGGGAGCATTTCTATGTAAGCATTTCTGGTTAATTGCCTAAAAAGATAGAAATGTAAGAGGCTTGTCCACCATCCGAAACTAGTTACTGGCAGAAGTGAGAGAAAGAAGCTTGGTGTCTAATCATGGAAGGAAAGGACACATTTTGACAGAGAGGAGCCGAGAGGAAATTTCAATCAGAAGAGTGGTGCAGGGGAAGTTTAGAGACAGATATCAGTAGACCCTATGTCAGAGACCTACAGATTTGCTAGTCTAGGTCTGATCTTTGGAAGAATGAGAAAATGGGCTTGTTCAAGGACAGCGAAGGGATTTGGTACCTATCCTTGAAGAGACGTAAAGCTGCAGTAAACTCCTAAACAGAAGAGTCCTAAATGCTTTAGCAGGAGAACTGAGTGGGATGGAGATCTTAAAGGAGAATGTTCAGGAGACTGCTGCAATAATTTAGGGGTGTCGTGTCAGTGTCTTGATCTGATAGAGGCTGCAAAACTGGAAAAGAAAGAACAGGTCTGAATGAGGGTGCAGAGAAAAAAGCCAACAGGACTTTGGAGTAAATATTGAAGGAAGAGCAAATATGGCTCCCAAGAATGAATCATCAAAGAGAACAATCGTAGGAAAAGAATGTGGAATTGATACTGGAAGGACTGTAACAAACAGTATAAAGAAAGAGGGTTTGTATCTATTTTCAGATGAGTTCAGGTGTCTGTGTCGAACAAATCCTAGACACTGAAGGAAACTGGAATTGTAATATAGAGCCACTGTCAGAAACCTCTGAGAAAGCACAAGGAACACATTAGAGATGAGGAGATGTACCCCCTTTAAAATCGAGGTGGGAGCAGTAGCTCAAGGAAGAAACGGATCCATAGAGTTGACATTGATCTCTGAGCAAAATTCTGGGTGTGCTTGCCAGCAGAGAGGCTAACAAGCCAAGCCCTAGCATCAGACGGACTTTAAAGGAGCAAATCTCTGGGGCGCCTGGGTGGCGCAGTCGGTTAAGCGTCCGACTTCAGCCAGGTCACGATCTCGCGGTCCGTGAGTTTGAGCCCCGCGTCAGGCTCTGGGCTGATAGCTCAGAGCCTGGAGCCTGTTTCCGATTCTGTGTCTCCCTCTCTCTCTGCCCCTCCCCTGTTCATGCTATGTCTCTCTCTGTCCCAAAAAAATAAATAAAAACATTGGAAAAAATAAAAAAATAAAAAAAATAAAATAAAATAAAAAAAGGAGCAAATCTCTGTTCCTCCAGTTAGCTGTGAACGCGGCACTTAACCTGTCTGAGCCTCTGGTTCTGCATCTGCAAAAGGAGATGATAATGACCACTCCATGGGGCTGTAGTTATGACGTAATGAACTCTTGTATGTAAAGTATTCTCTACAGTGCACTGTGGAAGGAAAGCATTCAATATGTTACAATAATTACAGTTACAATCTCTTAACTACAATAATTACAGTTACAATCTCTTAACTACATCACGGCTCAGATGACCGGCAAACGCTCGGAAAAGGAAACAGTGAGAGTCAATCGGTCATTCATTCTACAAATATTTATTGAGTGCCTACTAGGGATCTTTCCTAGGGAGAAGAGAGAAGATATAAAAAGGAATGGTGATTTATATTCTATCTGAAAAAGAAAGATTTGGCTTATTCATTAACTATCCCGAGTTTCCATTACTGGTTACACTGTATACAGTTCTTTCTGCTTGATCCTGCAGGGCGGTTGTAATTCTGCATTTTTGTGTGTGGCATTGCAATCTATCTGTTGCCATGGAGAGATAAAGTGAAAAGAAGGCCAACCCTGGCTTCAATACAAACAGTGTCAAAGAACAAATATAGAAAAAAAGTAATGAAAACAAATGGAAAAAGCAAAATGGCTTTCTGCTTGAATGTGTATATGACAGCATGAAATCTCTTTTGTCACCAGGTAAAATAGGAAACAGAATCGATACCCCATATTTTAAGTATTGGTTTGAATTCATATTTTTAAATGCGTTAAACTAACCACGGAGATATCAAGAGCAGAATGGAGAATACATTAATTGTAAATTACTTCTGTACTTTATTTTCCTACATGGTTAGAGCTAATTTTATAGCCAGTTATACTCTGGGAACCCAACACCTGGGCTGCTTGAATTGTAAAAACGGCATAAGGATGTGTGGTTCCTCTTCGTTTAGACTTGCAAAACACAATTTAACAAATGTTACTTATACCGTTTAATTTCACTCTCTCTTGCTGTAAACACACACCCTCCCGTGGAAAGGCGTAGTCCAAGAAATGGCATTAGCGCCACAAGGCCGTCAACGTTTATTAAGCACCGACCACGTTTTGTGCATTTGCAATGTATGATTTCACTTAGTGCACACAACAAGCCCAAGAGACAAAGAAACAAAGGTTCAGAGAAGCTGTGTGATTTGCCCGAGATATCGCTGCTAGGAAGACGCACTTCAGGGATTTGTAACTCGGGGCTTCTGACTCCAAGCTCGGTCTCTGGCCACTCCACGATGCTTCCTCTTACCAAAGTGGTTTAGAGGAATCAGGTCGGGGGATCAGGAGACCCGGTTCTCATTCCTAATGTTAAAAGCTATGGGAGAGTGGGGAAACTACTTTTCTGGGGCCATTTTCTTATTTGTGAAAGAAAAAAACTGGAGAGCTGTCGTACTTGGGCTCACCCTACAAGCCCATCCACAACCCTATGAGCTACACCCAGAGGTGGATTTTCTGTGAAGCTAATAAAGCTTGAACTTCAGAGACCCTCACCTGCGTGGCTCCCGCGAGTACCGCTTGTTGCAGGCAACAACCAGAATGTTCTAGGTAGAGAGGAAAAGCCAGGTTGCCATTAGGAAGCAATGCTATGTAAGCATTTCTGGTGAATTGCCTGAAGAGATCTCAGAGGAAGGGCACTGAATTTCTATGATTCTAGGACTTCAAAGTCTAAATAATATGCCCTTTTCGACTTAAATTGTGTTCACAACTGTTTACCCTTTTTTCTCAAGAAGCCCTCACATATTGTGCAAGCGTCAGAATGTGTCTCTGTGTGGGGTGCTGTGGGGCAGTAGGAAAAGTGACAGAAAAAGAAGGAAAACTAAGGCAGGGGGCCTCAGAAGTCTCCCTAAGCTGCCAGGTGCCAATGAGGCCGCTGGCTTGCTTTGTACACTCACAGGTTGGCCTGGAGGTTGTGGCAGTATATACCCTCCTCATCCTTCCTCAGACACCTGATCGACTACTTTGGACAGCTGCTATCCCAACGTAGAAGTGCCCTGATACGTCACTCATGGCCATTGAGCACCAGCTCACGTCTTCCCTGAGTAGAAGTCTTTGATTAAAAATACCTCGTGCGGCGCGTAGGTGGCTCAGTGGGTTGAGTGTCCGACTCTTGATCTCAGCTGAGGTCGTGGTGTCATGGTTTGTGAGATCGAGCCCTGCGCCAGGCCCTGCGTTGACCACGTGGAGCCTGCTTGGGATCCCTCTCTTCCTCTCTCTGCCCCTTCCTCGCTCACACTATCTTCCTCTCTCTCTCTCTCTCTAAGTAAATAAGTAAACATTAAAAAAGAGAGAGAGGGAGGGAGACAAAATAAAAAATACCTTGTAAAAAAACCTAGAAATCCCATTTGGTCAGGACTGCACGTGGAAACCTTCCAGAGACAGCGGCAAAGAAAGGCCCAGAGGCAGGGGGCCCTGGAAAGGCAGGATGCCTTTGAGAATCCATTTTGGCAGCCTCGCCAACTTCTAAAGAACCAGTTGACGCTCAAGATTCCATTCAGCGAACTCTGCCATTGGCCAGACCACATTTGCGAGCACATCCTACTGACTGCGGCCGTTCTCATCTCCTGCGGTTCTCACTTCACAGCAGGAACAAGTCACAAGCAAGCGTGGGCAGCAAATTCTCAGATTACGTCCGCGTAAGAATCAAAGCAATAATCCGGATAACTCAGGGCAGAAAGCTTACTTGTTGCATCAACCTTGCTGATAACTTATTTCACACATTTTTCTCTTTGAAACGTCCTGATAATTGCTCCCAACATCTGCTCCACTTGAAAAGGCAAGAAATGATCTCAGAGTTCCTGTCCCAAGAGGTTCAGCCCCAAGAGCTAGACTGGTTGAGGTAGAAGGAACCTTTTCAAGGCATGCTGCCTTGTTTCTTGGGAATCCATCTTGATCTTGGGCAGACTAGAGCTTGCAGAATTTGGATGCCGACCTCGAGTCTGTCTTCTTTTTCCCACCGTCCTGAGCACTGCCCTGCCTCTGCCCTGATATCCGGCTGCAACAGTCTTGGACACTTGGGGGCTCGGTTTCTGCAGCCGAGCCCTGGAGGTTCCAAAAGGGCTGAAATGCTCTGTTTTATCTCTCTAGACACACCAGCGCCATCCAGTAGAACTTTCTGCTGTGGCACAGAGGTTCCATGGCCGTGCTGCCCAGTGTAATAGCCATTCGTCGTATCTGGCAGTTGGGCACTTGAAATGTGGTTAATGTGCCTGAGGAGCTGAATTTTTAACTTTATTTAATTTTAATTATTCGACTGAAGTAGGCTCATGTGATTAGGGGCTGCTACGCTCGACAGTCCAACTGTGGAGCCTCAGATTGCGTGTGCCTCGAGCCTGTGCGTGTTTGTGGTTCTGGTTTTCAGAACCCAGATCATCAGGTAGGTGTATTAACACACTGGGGATGTGAAGAAATTGGTGGTATCAGACTTTCCATGAACATCTGAAATGGGTCACTTTGCCTTTGTTCTGTAACCAATATTAAATAGCGAAGGGAACTCAAAGTTATGGAGTGCCAACTAGGTGCCAAGCACTGAAAATATGTAACAGTGTGTGTGTGTGTGTGTGTGTGTGTGTGTGTGTGTGTGTGACAAAAGTATCCTATGATCTGCTGCCTCTCCAGGCCCTTGACCACGCCTGTGAGGCTGACAGGAATAAAGGTTGGGATGCTGGTTGAAGAAATGAAATGAGGCAAGTAGGGAAAGGGGTCCACCATGTTACCTGAGGAGGAGCTTCGGCCTATGGGGATGGGGGAGTGTGAAGATGTGTGAGAGGCAGGTGGAGGGCGTTAGCCAGGGAGGCAGGACTGTTAGGGAGAGAAAGAGATGAGAGACTGGGGCAGCTGCCACCCGATGTGGGACCTTGGGGACTTACTTGGGCCAAGGGTTTTAAGGATAATTACCATGGCACTTTCTAGACTATGTCCCAGGCACTGTTCTTTACATCTAGTGATGCACTGAATCCTGAGACTCTAGGCCTCAGCTGTACAAAAAGATGGCCCTCCAGAATTCCAGACCGGTGGAACTGGATGTTGGGACAGGGGTGAGGGTGGTGGTCAGGAAAATAGGAGGGAGGAAGAGGTCACACACAGACCGTGCATCTAAATTCCACAAGCTCTGTCCAGCCTACTTACAATTGAGATAGGTTTCCAGGAAGCAAGGCAACCGGCCTCGAAAAGATTTGTTCTATCTTGGCTGTTCTATTTCTCGTAGTTTCTAGGCCTCCGAGGTAAACACTATTATTACCTTCATTTCACAGATGAACAGACTGAGGCAGAGACAGGACCTACAACACGTCCAAGGACACACGACTAAGAAACGACGGAGTCAGGATTTGAAGGTAGGCAATCTGACTTTCAAGTCCATGGCTGAGTCGGATGTGTATTTGCCATTTGTCGGCCATGTTTGTCACCTTTGAAGAGACCTCAGATGTACATTTATACAGATATACATTGCTTTTCAAGGTATTTTTTTTTAATTTTTTTAACTTTTTTTATTCTTATTTTTGAGACAGAGAGAGACAGAGCATGAACGGGGGAGGGTCAGAGAGAGAGGGAGACACAGAATCTGAAACAGGCTCCAGGCTCTGAGCTGTCAGCACAGAGCCTGACGCGGGGCTCGAACTCACGGACCATGAGAACATGACCTGAGCCGAAGTTGGCCGCTTAACCGACTGAGCCACCCAGGTGCCCCGCTTTTCAAGGTATTTTTGGAGATGATTTCTATTTTCTCTAAGTATGATGCTCTGGTGTCAGTTCTATCTGAGGCCCTTCCGCGATCTCCCAACAGCTCCAAGAGGTATCTGTGATTAGCCCTATTTCATACGTTCAGAGAGAGTAAATTACTTAGCCAAAATCAAGTCACAAGGATTTCAAGAAAGGTCTGTTGACTTCTCATGTTCTTTCAATTATACGGATGTGTTTTGCCTCCACAGCTACACCTACAGACCTGTCTTAGCTTTAGAAAAAGTCGTTGATTTTTTTTTTTTTTTTTTTTTTTACCTAAATATTGAATAAGCGAGAAGACGTTGAGGAGATTCGACAGGAAGGAAACTGGCCACAGTCCTATCCTGGAGCTGGCAGTCTCTTCCAGGGCCACTCCCCATTAATTATGAGGGATGAGTCCCAAGGCAGCAAAGGCAAAGTGAAGATGGTTTGCAGAAAATGAGATTTGTGAGACAGGCCAATGGAATTGGGTTCATAGATTTTAAGCGTGTTTCTCAACTCTTTCTTCCTACCCAAAAAAACGGCTGAGGAAGGTTTAAAAAATACAGATATCCATATATTATTAATC
Organism: Herpailurus yagouaroundi; assembly: GCF_014898765.1. Taxonomy (NCBI): domain Eukaryota; kingdom Metazoa; phylum Chordata; class Mammalia; order Carnivora; family Felidae; genus Herpailurus; species Herpailurus yagouaroundi. Next base: position 32,045,960 of record NW_024412404.1, on the reverse strand, counting down.
CCGATCAAATAAGACACAGTGGTGCTTCTGTAAACTCACTTTTTTTTTAAATTTTTTTTTCAACATTTATTTATTTTTGGGACAGAGAGAGACAGAGCATGAACGGGGGAGGGGCAGAGAGAGAGGGAGACACAGAATCGGAACCAGGCTCCAGGCTCCGAGCCATCAGCCCAGAGCCCGACGCGGGGCTCGAACTCACGGAGCGCGAGATGGTGACCTGGCTGAAGTCGGACGGTTAACCGACTGCGCCACCCAGGCACCCCTAAACTCGCTTTTTATATCAGGATTGCTTTCACTGAGCAATACACACTACAGACCCAGCTTCTAGCAGCAGGCCTGAAATGAGCAACTCTCTTAGCATAGGGACCGGGATGAGAAGAGATAGGTGTGCACAGGACCACAGCGGGTGACATTTCCACAGCTGCCCCTTAGCAAAGCAGGTGCAGCTTGACTGTAGGCTGAAGACCTGGGTTCAAGTTCTGGTTCTGGCCCTTACGGTTGTGTGATTTCAACCATGTGAATTGATTTTTCCAAAACTTGCATTTGCTCATCTGGAAAGTGGGGGGTTGGGGGGCGTTTTTGCTACTTTACTACAACCTGTTGTTGGAATTGGTTTTGCAGATTTCAAATTAATGATGGCCAAATTACCCTGGCATACAGCAGGTGCCCAGTGGCTTTCAATAAATCTGATTCAAGGATAAACTAAGAAGATCTGGAATGAAAATGTCCGTTAGACGCAGGAATGTGCCATTGGGAGAAATGATGAATTTCACTCAGGAGATTTTAAATAATTTGTGATTTTCCTGGCACTCAGTACTGTCCTATACTTTAAAGTTTCCTTATAATTAAAGAAATTGGCCATGATATTATTTTCTGTCTACAGAAAAAAATCAATTATAAGAGATACCTTTCATTTTTAAGGGATTTTTCATCAACTTTTATCAATGAGTAATTATATTTCTTAATTGCACAAATGTCCATCAAACACGATTCCTTTCAGATACCACAAAGCATTGGGCATTTCCTGAAAAGTCTGTTATCTGTTAAATGGCTGCCATGGAAATTCTTTTAAAGGCTGAGTTAAAACCAGACCTGCATTAAAGCGCTTTAGAAGTATCAACAGAAGAGCTAATTAATTCTCTTCAAAGATGTTAAAATAGTTTAGAGTTATGACTGTGGCATAGAAGGAAATGAATGACTGTCGTTCTAGCAAGTAATTACTCCCCCTGCAAGTAGAGGGTAAAGTTATAGAGTGCTAATCCTCCATCCTTTATGACAGAAACACCAAAACCTGCAAGTCGGCACATACATTCTTGGGTTTCACTCATTGAACAAAAAGGGCTCCTAAAACGGAGTAATTGTTTGTCCTTCTCTTTCGGATTGTGGTCAGCCGATGTCCATGGGTGACCACCAGGAAATGTCCCTGTTTTATTGTGAATTTTTGCAAGAAACACAAGGGATCCTTTTCCAAAAGAGCAGTTGGATTTAATAGGCCCTGAGCGTGCTTGCCCACGATTCCCTGTGAGCTCGTCTTAGGGCTGATATAGTTGCTAGTCAACTTTAGTCAGTAGAGCTCCAGTTGATGATGATGACATCTGTCAATTTTCTCTAAACCAACAGGGCAGAGCCGGTTCTGCCTATTAATAAGCCTGTTCAGTTGCCTCAGTTTCCCTACTATGCTTAGGAGGAGGCTCAGCAGCAGAGACTGAGGTGGGCCTCCATCAGAGTCACTCACACCAGATGCTGACGATGGGCCCCATGGTAATGGCGGGTGGGTGCTTTCTTTCCCAGTCCCCATCACAGGATCGATATTGCTACATTTTCTCCTACCAGTTCAGGGTCAAGTTGCAGCTCATTGACAGATCGACAGTTTGGAAAGAAGTTGATTTTGATGTCAGACATCAGAGTGGACCTGCCAATTCCCAGCTGTGTGACCTTGGGAGGGTGAACTAACCACCCTCACCCCAGGTGTCTTTAGCTATTGGAGAGTGATAAAATCAACTTAATGTAAGGATTAAGTGAGATAATACATTTATGGCACCCAGCACATCATAGGCAGACAGTAAGACAGAAACCGAATGTTAAAAAATTTAATTCTTGCTCCTGATGGTCCCTTGTTCAGTGATGCATTCAATTACAAAAGGTTAGAGAGTGTAATAGGGGAAGTTGTATTTCTGCAGAATGAACTATACCAAAGCCCCAATGAACAGTTCCTTAGAAAAGCAGTTTACAAAACTACATACTCCTTATGCTTGTTATAAAAACACGTATGTAACATACATAATCACATTAATGGGAAAAGCCTTGGAGAATATGCAATCAGAGATTATCAACGGTTCCCTGTATGTGTGGTGAGATTTTATCTTTTTGCATGAATAGATTTTCCAATTCTTCTTCAATGAATATGCATTACTTATGAAATGAAAATCCATTTCTAAACCCATTTTGTGGTACTTAAATGGCATCGTTCGTTTAAAATATACCTTTATCCCAGTTCGCTCTTGCACATTAGAACACTGACATGCTTGGTACCCTTGGACCGTCCTCTGGGCACAGAGTGGCCGGTGACCAGGCCTGTGTCCTATGGTTGTGGGTCTGAGACTAAGGGAGAAAACGAAGGAAGAGTGCTTTTCTATCCTGTTAAGTTGGGGGGGGGGGGGGATTGCATTGCTGGTTGGAGCACTGACAGAATATTCAAGTGGCAAAACAAAGGAACTATTCCTGAATAGCATCAGTCAGAAAAGCAGAGGCTAACTCAATGAATGGGTTTCCAGGCAGGAATCTATGCGGAAGACACGTTTGTAAAGCGTGCAAGGGCAGTGAGTCAGGTCTGCTACCTCCAGGTTTCCCCCTGTATCTCTACCTACTTTATCTCAACAGGACTGCCCCCTCCCATGCGTTACCACGCCACGCCACACCTCCAGATGCGCGCGCGCACACACACGTACACGCACATGCATTTCCGTGTAGTTCAAATCCTGTTCACAGAAGACGAGTAAACCCACCAAGATATGAGGACCTCTTCCTGGCCAGGTTGGAATAGGTGGAGGATCTTCCTGGGGAAATCTAGGGGCTGAATGGAAAAAAGGAGAATTCTAGACTCGGTTGAGAAGAAAAACAGAGGTCTGAGTCAGGGAAGAGGTGTCCCGGTATTGTGCCAGTGGGCCAGCCGCGGCTGAAACAAGAACTGTGTAGCCGCGAAGCCAGAAGCAGGCAAGACGGGGAGTCTGACCAGACAGAAGCTAAGTGGGTGATCAGTCCAGCGCAAGGATGCATTCACGAGACCTTCACCGTTTGAAGGTCACCCCCCCTCACCCCCGTCCCTAAGCTTGTTTCCTCATTCCAAAAAGGAGCATGATCACAAGACCTCCCAGGGCTGTTGGGACGATTCAGTCAGATAAGACAAGCATGTTAATGAGGCCTGGTTTAATGGCATTAGCCCTATGGGGCTGTCTGGCCTGGGAGCTTAAAGGCAACAGAGGGAAGGGAGCCGTGGCACCTCAAGGGGGGATGGGCGTGCTGCCCCGGATCCAGGCCTTTCTGTAGAGAACGTAACCGCAATAATAACACAGAATAAAAAGCCTTGTTGCCAAACCCGATCAGCAAATATCAAATTGTGCAGGCAATTCTAAACAGTATCCGTGATAAAACACTCCTCTCAGCTAAGGAGATCTGCTCCCCCCCTCCACACCCCATCCCGCCCCACCCTAGCCTGCAGCACACTGCGTCCTGAAGACACAGTTCCTTAGCAAAGGAACCCCGGGGTTTCTCACCACCCCACAAGGGTTGCCACTGGCCGGCTCCTGGGAGAGGAGAGAGGAAACCGTGCCCCGCCCCCCAAGAGATCATCGGTACAGAGCTCCCCCAGATGGATCAGCATCTCCCCCAGTGACCGGCAACGGAGAAGAGTCGACACGTGCAGGCTCCTCTTCCAGTTCCTGGTACCATTAACAGCGAGGCTTGGTCTCCCCTGGGTGTGTGCGTGTGTTAGGGAAGGGGAAGGACGGGGTACCTGCAACAAAACAATCTCTTTTTTACCCAGCGCCTTTCTGCCAAGTTCTCCCTATAGTCCCCCTCTTCCCCCTTCCTGCCTGTGGCTTCTTCCCAGAAGTTTGGGGCTCCCAGGTTCCCAGAAACTGTCTTCTGATGTATCTGCGGCTCCGTCACGCTGTGCAGAGACACTCAGCAAGGCCTGGCGTCTCAGCTGGAGGACGAGGACGGATGCTGGGCCGGGAAGGGGAGACGGCGTGGGTGGCAAGGGGCTACACGAAACAAATGGACAAACAAAACAGAAACAGACGGATAAATGCAGAGAACAAACTGGTAGGGGGGGGGGGGGGGGGGGTGGCCGGCTAGGGAATAGGTGAAGGGGATTAAGAGAGGCAGACTTGCCGTTATAAAATAAATAAGCCACAGAGATGAAAAGTCCAGCCTAGGAAATACAGTCAATACCGTAAGAACGCTGCATGGTGACAGATAGTGACCACACACATCTTTGGTGAGCATTGAGCAACGTATAGGATTGTTGAGTCGCTAAGTTGTACCCCTGAAACTAACATAATATCGTATACTGACTATGCTTCAATTACAAAAAAAAAAAAAAACAAAAACAAACCAAACAATTTAAATCAGGACATAGGAATTAAATGGATGAGACTGGCGGGTATCAGAGGAGAACTACCGTAGAGCCTTTCCACTTGTTTGAAGTTCTGGCCCTCCCAACATAGCATTCATTTTCCTACTCTTGGTGGGACCGCGGCTACAGGTAAATAATTCTACTACTTGTGTTAGAAAAACAAAACACTTGGCTTCTGCATTGGGGAGAAAATCGGGAGGATGTGGGACACTGTAGATGGAAGGAAGCTTGTCCCGTTGCGGAGGTGCTGACCTCTGACCACCACTCTGGATTCTGGTTGCTACAGGAATGAAGGTGCATCGAGGCCCGGTCCTGTTTTGATCAGAGAGCCCAGAGGTCTGGGCTGTTCCTTGGACTCTTCTAATATTTGAATGCCCGTTGAATTACAAACGGGTAGCAGCAGCACTGGAGGACCAGAGAAAATAGACCAGATGTGGCCCTAAGGCCACTCGTTTTTGATGTCTGCATCAAACAAAGCTTCCTCTCTGTTCCCCAACGGGGGCAAGATAACAATTTCCTGTGTAGGCTGTGCCTTCCTGGAGTGGGTGCTGATGTCTCTCCTCTGAGGGGGTGGTCATATCTCAGGGCTGCTCTTGGGAGATAACCTCCCCGAGCAGTCCCAGTCCCGTGCTGGCAGCCCCTGGGGAGGAGTCCAAGGCTGCAGATGGTTATGCCATTTTCTGCATCACTTCCACTCCTATCTGGGTGGAAAATCCTTCTTGTCCTGAAGGCCATGGTCAAAAGACAGCTCCAGAGTGTTTATTTACAAGGGATGAGGGTTGTCCATCTGGTCGGATGGAAGGCGGGACCTGAAACTCCCTTAGCATAGCACTTTGTATCAAGATTGAGAAAAGGCTGTAAAAAGAAAAAGAAAAGGCTGTCCTTATCAGACTTTGAAAAGAGTGTTCCCGGAGTTCATCGGAAAGTCCCCATGTCCCCAGTGGAAATGTTCTTAGGATCGGATCAGTACAACTGTTCACACAAAGGCATCCATACACGAGGAGGTTTTATTTTTGTGTCTTTCTCAGGAATAGTTGTATTATGGCAATTTTTTAAAGCCAAATCTTTATTAGTGAAATGCTGATCATCGCACCCTCTGTTTAAAATCCTGTTAGAATTACGTACAAAGACCTAAAACCATTCTCAACCAGTTTGGTCTGGCCTCTGCTTGCCTCACTGCCCTTACTTCACACAACTGGTCCTTTCCCTCATACTGAGGGGGGGGGTTTTTGTTGTTGGTGTTGTTTTTTTTTTTTTTTTAGTTCTGCGAGTATGTTACACCCTGCCTGGCATGTCTTTATTTGGCTACCCACCCTGCAGGCCACTTGAAATGGTCGCTTCCTCCCTAAAGCCCTTGCTGTGCCCATTCCCTTCCACTTCTCCAAGACTGGGCTGAGTCCCCTTCCTGTGTACTCTTCCTAATCATACAGTTTAATTGTATCCTATCATGCTGTTGCAGGTTGAATTCCCCAGGAAGCAGACGCAGCATTGTAGTTAGGCATGGAGAAGACTGGGAAGTGACACCCATGAACAGAAAAGGGGAGTGTCTGAGTTTCCTGTGGCTGCCACAGCAAATCGCCACAAACTTGGTGGCCTAGCACAACAGCAATTTATTCTCTCATGGTTTCAGAGGCCAGAAATTCAAAATCAAGGTGCCAGCAGGGTGGCATTACCTCTGAAGGCTCTAGGGGAGAATCCATTTCTTTCTTCCAGCTTCTAGGAGCCCTAGATATCCTGGGCTTGCAGCTGCATTGGTCCAATCTTTGCCTTCACGTTCACACTGACTTCTCCGTCTCTCTCCTCTGTGTGTCACTCTTATAAGGATACATGTGGTTACATTTAGGGCTTGTTGGGGAGGATGAGCTTTCCTATACCCTTCAAGGTTCTTTTGGCAGGTCTAAGAAATTGGCATGAGACTGATGAACAGGGAAAATCAAATCTAATCATGTACACACGGGAGCTCCATGAGACTATGAGCCCCACAGGCAGTCGGTCAATTGAGGCATATATGCCATCCAGAGCTAAGGAGCAGGGGGTAAGGGTCTGGGACTTCAAGAGGAAGGAAGACATTCACAGGAAGATGAAAAAGAGGAAATGTTTGGTAAACAAATGTTTGCTGGGCCATACAGAAACAATAGGGACACAGAGAGGAATTTTAACAAACAGTGAAACAGCTACGTTCCTCCCTGTCTACCACACCTAGTTCATATTATGCTGTAGTTGTCTATGGTGACAGCTCCCTTCCTGGAATGGGTCCTCTATCTACATTCTCTCAGGCAGTTAGGGGGAAGGTCAAAAGTTCTTCTTGAGCCTGCTGTTTCTTAAAAATAACCAGCCTAAAATAATCCACATGCCAAAGAGATACATTTTGGGGTGGCAAATTGTGCTCCCTTACAGGCCCATCTGGATCATCCAGAATGGTTTCCATTCATGACTTAAAATTCCTTAATTTATTCACCTTAGCAAAGACTCTTTTTCCAAATAAGGTAATTCTTGCAGATTCCAGGAATCAGGATATGGACACACATATTTGGGGCGGCAGGGGGGGATATGTAGGGACTGCAGGAAGGAAACAGAATTAGATAGGGAGGGCTTTCAGACCATGATGCAGGCCTCACACAGTCCCTGCCCGCCATCAGGGATCTCTGGAGTGAGGGCTACCCATCAGAGGAGTTATGTATTGGACGGAAAAGACTAAGGCTATATGATCAGTTCTTGTCTAGGGGCCACCCTGAGAAAAGAATAGCCTTGACTGGAAAGCCGAGGTAGACTCTAAAGGAGCTCACAGCTGAAAGTGGCCAGCTAACCGCAGTCCTCACAGCCACACGATGGATTCTTTCTTGAATGGGGGTCTGAACAACACATCTGCATATCTGCCACAACCCACCTCTTACGCTGTGCAAGGGGCAGCATTCCAAGGCTCCGGTGGGCCTTTTTCCCTGACAGGAAACGTAAAAGAGGAAGTTAGTGGGATGGACTATAGCTCCTCATTGCTGAAGTTTGTCCTGGGGCTACAACTGGTACTCATCATCCCTTCTTTCATGATCCATTCTGAAGTCTTGTCCTCAGTGGCCATCTTTCCTGGTCTAGGTAACCTATCCAATGCTGGGACTTGAACTTTGAGCCCACGTTAACTATTCTTTCTCAAGCCAGGATGCAGCTCTTGTACATTCACGGTCACAGTTGGTCCAGAGAGTACTGAGAGATCCCTAGGCCCATCCGCTGGGTTTCTCCTGCCCCCATTGTATAAATGCATCACCTCCTCCTGATGGGCACAATCTACACTCCTGACAAGATGATGGTTCCTTTTCTTGCCTATTGATCTCTGGACACAAGAAGCCCACAGTGCCCATGTGGCAACCATAGCTTATAGTTCAACAAGACCCTTGTGGTGTCCCTAGTGAGACACCTCTTTGGGTCCTCTTTGGGTACCATTCCTAACCCTGCAGAACCTGGAGACGCAGGAATATGGAGTATAAAGTCCCCCAGTGGGTCACTGGCAGTGATAGTAAGTGAGGCAATTTCCACGACTACTCTTTGGCTCCCCAAGTCATGTATTCTTCCTAATTGGAACCTAGTATCATATGAAGGTCTCTGCTTTAATGTGTATGTTGTGTTCTGGAGGGTGACACCCCATCCTCCTGGGCTATCATTGCCTCTGAGCTGGCTTATCAGAATGGCAGCTTCTGGGGAGTGGGATATGTGATACAACCAGTGAATCCCATGGTCGTGGGCCCATTCCCACACCTTCTGTGGTGTAAAGTGGGTTCCCTGGTTGGGTGCTATGCTGTATGGGATTCCATGCAGTGGGTCAGGAAGTCTGTAAGGCTCTGGATAGTGGTGCTGGCTGAAGCTCTGTGAGCAGGCAAGGCAAATCTACATTTAGAATACATATCTATTCCTGTGCAAAGGAACCACTTCCGCTTCTAGGAAAAAAGGAGCCCGGGTAGTCAATTTGCCCACAAGTAGCTTGGTGGTCTCCCCTAGGAATAGTAGCACACTGGCAGCTCAGTTTTTGTCTCTGGCTGTTGGCATATTGGACATCTATAGGCAGTGGTAGCTAGATTAGCACGGGTAAGTGGAGGTCTATGCTGTTGGGCCCATACACAGCTTGAAAGGCAGGCTTCTGAGAAGGCTACCAATGATCCCTGCCTTCTGCTATTCAAAATCTTGTGTAATCTCATCTCCTTGTGTGTGGGTTGGACATAGTGACTCACTTCTAACAAACAGAACACAGCAAAAATGATAGGATGCTACTTCAGAGATTAGGTTATAAATGACTATCACTTCTATCTTGCTGTAATTCTCTCTCTCTCTCTCTCTCTCTCTCTCTCTCTCTCTCTCTTTCTGGCCTCTACCTTGTTCACTCTGGTGAATCCAGCTTCCATACAGAGAGGTCCATGTGGCAAGGAAATGAGGCCTTTAGCCACACAACCTGTGAGAACCTCAATCCTACCACTAACCATATGAGTAAGCTTAGAAGCAGATCCTTCCCCAGTCGAGGCTTGAAATGAGACCACATACCTGACTAACAAACACCTTGATTAAGCCCATGAGAGAACTCAGCTAGGCCATGCCTGGATTTCTGGATCTACAGACACTGTGAGATAAGAAATATTGTTGTTTCAAGCCCCTAAACTTTAGGCTACACTTTTAGCGTGCCCATGTGCCAGGTCAGGGATGGCTGCTAACAAGGCCTAACTGACCAAGATAAACTGAGTCATTTTGTCTACTCGGTTGTTTAATGCCTCTTCCATGGTGGATGTTCTTTGGTGTGCATTCACATACAATGCAAGAATGTTCATAGTTTGTGCTCATTCCATATTTTCATCCATCTACCTCTATCCTACTCTAGACAATCTTGCTCAGTTTACCAATCTTTTTTCTTCCAGTTCTGTGCCCAACAAGCCAGGCCATTTGCCACTGCCCATGAGTCCATATGTCTTCTAACCTCAGGCCAGTTCTCCTTCCAGAGTGGATGAGTAGGGGTCCTGCTTGCAGCGCTCCTTCCATTGTCATTCAAGGCTTGAGTGAGGTTTGTAGTGCAGTTGCCATCTTTTTTGGTTTGTACCCACATACTGAACTAACACCCACAAATAAAGGTCAGGCTTTTCCTTCCTCCTTTAGCCAGCCTTAAGGGATCACCTACAGAGCCATAGTTATAAGCTGAAGTAGGGACATCTGTTCAATTATAATGGGTGGCATGAGTTCTGAGATACCTGTTTAAACTTGCTTGTGCAGCTAACCTGTGCTTGAGGTAGCCCGGACCTGCTGCAGAGCCCTCTTTTTGTTCTAGGCCCTACTCAATGATGGCCCAATCTATGGGCCGGAGCAGTATTTCTAGGTGTGCAATATGTTGCCCCCAGACTCTGAAGAAACCTACCAGGCATTGTGTTACCTTGTTTTCAGCAGGGATGCAAGGCACAGAAATTTGTCTTTTCCTTTGGAGTGTCTACCATAGTCTGAACCCAGATCCCTAAATGCTTTACTGAAGTGTCAGGTTCCTGAATCTTCCAGGATGTATCTATCACTCTCTGAAGCACATCTGTCTTGCCAAGGCTTCCAATGTGGTAGTCCCCTCTTACTTATCATGTTATCAATTTAATGGGTCAATATTGATATTATATCAATATCAATGTGATATTTTTCATATTATCCAGATGGTCTAGATCTCTTTGGCCTGTATTATTACAGAAGGCAGGAGAGTTAGCATTGCCTTGGAGCAAAACTGTAAGTGTATGATGTTGCCCATTCCATTCAAATGTGAACAGTTTTTAATGGCCTTTTTTGATTGAGAATGAAAAGCATGCATTTTCCAAGTCAGTGGTCACATACCCCATACCTGAGGCCATATTTATCTGCTCTAGCACTGGTACTATATCTCATTCAGCAGATGTGATCAGGGTTACTACTTAGTTGCACTTGTCATAGTCTCTAGTCATTATCTAGGATTCATTCAGCTTCTGTAAGGGCCAGGCTGGGGAATTAAGTGGAGATATGATACGGACCACCATCCCCGCTGCATTCTGAGATCTTTAATCTCCACTATTCCCTTCAGGATATGATACTATTTTTGATTTACTTATTAAAACTAGCAATTTGGGGGCACCTGAGTGGCTCAGTCGGTTAAGCGTCTGACTTCGGCTCAGGTCATGATCTCAAGGCTCATGAGTTTGAGCTCCGCGTCGGGCTCTGTGCTGACAGCTCGGAGCCTGGAGCCTGCTTTGGCTTCTGTGTCTCCCTCTCTCTCTGCCTCTCCTCCGCTTGTGCCCTCTCTCTCTCTCAAACATAAATAAACATTAAAAAATTTTTTTTAAAAACTAGCAATTTCTGAGACTTCCACTTAACCTTCTTCCTTATGATAGTGCTTACCCAAGAGACCAAGGACCCAATGTAGGAATTGTATCAACTGTCAATTATAATCATCTTTTTTAAACAATGTTTATTTATTTCTGAGACAGAGAGAGACAGAGCATGAGTGGGGGAGGGGCAGAGAGTGAGGGAGACACAGAATCAGAAGCAGGCTCCAAGCTCTGAGCTGTCAGCCCGACGTGAGACTCAAACTCACAAACCGTGAGATCATGACCTGAGCCGAAGTCGGTCGCTCAACTGACTGAGCCACCCAGGCACCCCTATAATCCTCTTAATTATACATTTGGGATCAGGAAAAGTGACCACTATGTGGATCCGTGGAACAGTGGACTTGCTATAAGCCATTTGGTCAGGAGTCCATTTATTACCTTACACTCATGTTCTCCCACTGAAAACGGGGGCCCATGATGGTGTTTCAGTCTTTAGGCATCAATGACAATTCAGATCCTGTGCCCAACAGTTTGGGGAAGGCCTGATATTTCTTTCTCCAATGCATAGTCAATTAAGTAAACGCTAATAAGGCTCTTGGGGAAGGACTTGTGTATCATTACAGTGTATACTTGCCCTGGTACTGTAGAGTCCTTCTTCCTAGAGATCTAGCCACTTTTCAGCCAACAGATTTTGAATCTGAAAACTGGCTCAGGTGTGGCACCTTGGCAAGGTTATCCTGACTTTGCACTGGTGAAACCGCCCTCAACCCTCTGCTCACTCATTCTTCCTCCCTTTGATTATATATATTTAACAGGCAGTCTAGTTGGCTGCCTATCCATTCTGTTCCTAGGAATGCTGAGTTCTATTCACCGTCCCCATGATGCTCTATAGGTTAGGCCCTCTTGGCCACCACTCTGTTCTTGTCAGTTGTCATGACAATTACAACCACCTGGCTTCCAATGGTTAAGTACCACCACCTGGCCTTTGGAGGAGCCCGACATCCCCGTTGCTATCAGTGAGCCAAGTTCTGTGACAGACTCTCCTCTTGTCAACCTCAGAGGAAAAACCTCAGTTCATGATGCTGGTCATGTTCCCCTCACCAGCACATTCTCAGTGGCCTTGGTAAATGGTGTATCTTCTGATTGGCCTTCTGGCCTCACGTAATAAACTCATTTCTGCAAGCCCACTTTCCTGAGGCCTTTAATTTCTTCCCCTATGTCTGCCATGGCACTCAGGCATTTCAGCCTTTCAGCATGGGTTATCATTTTCTTCAGGCTTCTAGGAGCCACCCTAACAGCAATTTTGTATTGCTTCTTGGAGTGTTTCCTGTATCTCAAGAGCGTGACCCAAGTCCAAATACGCTCCGTTATTCAGACTTAAGTTCTAGCCTTCTTGATCAAGCACCTAATCTCATGTAACAGCTTCTTATGGTCGCCTTCTTCCCTTAACAGGCCTAGCGTATTCCTGGCTGGGTTAAGCTGTGACTTAACCCTAATGGTAGACATGATGTCCAGGAGAGGAAGAGGGAAAGCCACCTGCCGTATTTTGGGGGAAAACCCTCGGTGTCATTTTTCTGCACAAGCAATGTGCTAGCTCTTCACTGGTCGAGGCAAGCCAGCCCTGTGGGCTCAGAAGGTTCAGAGGAGTCTAGGGAACCTCCCATGTGCTGTGTCACAATCTCAGGTTTTGCAAACTGCAGTCTGATTTTGGCACAACAGCCCTGCTTTGATTGAGCATTGAATGGTCTTTGAAGTTTTAGTAACTGATTAAACCCTGTGCTTTACTTTCAGCTTTTCTGCTCACTCACAATAAGAGGGCTTCTTTGTAGAGACTCTCTCCTTACTTAGTTTTAATTGCTAATAGTTCTCAACTTTTCAGTATCCTCCTATAGGATATCAACGCAACGTAGTGATAATCATCCAATTCCATTATCTTTATATGTACAAGCCTCAAACTACACTTCAAATGCTTGAATCGGTGCATTTTCCTGTGTCTAAATGCCCTCCCAGCTCGCCATTGGTGAAACTTTTAACAACTGGACTGTCATCTCATGCCAAAGGCTACCTTCATCCCACCTACCACCAGGGGTAGGGAGTGGTCTTCATAATCAGCTGGGTGTGAGCAATACTGTCTCCAAACCTTTATCTTACCACTGGCTTTCTCAGATCATTCTTGGCACCAACTGTTGCATGTCAAGTTCTCTGGGAAGTAGATGCTGAAATGGAATTAGAAGTGCAAAGTATTTATGGAGGAGTAACACCTATGAAAGGAAAACGGGCCAAATCAGGATTATGTGGAGAAAGCCATCAGACCAGGATAACGACATGACAAAAGCCCCACCAACCCAGTAAGAGATCTGGAGCAAAGACCACCTATGAATACAGTCTGAGGTTGAATGGAAATGGGAAGGTCTTTGGACCACTGTCTTGCTTAGTCACTAGCTGGGGACTGAGGTAGGCAGAGAAAATATAGCATGTTCAGTTAAATTTATATTTCAGATAAACAATGAATTTGTTTTAGTATATCCCATGCAATATTTAGGAAATACCCTAAAAAATATTCATTGTTTATCTGAAATACTAATTTAACTAGATGTCCTGTGCTTTTATTTGCTAAATCTGGCAACTCTAGCTGGGGGTCACCCCAGGAAGTGCACGCTCTCAGCTACTGCTGCTTCATTCGGCCATTGTCTGGATCATCCTGAGAAGAGTGTGACCTTAGTTTGAAAGCTGAGGAGGCCCTGAAGGTGCTAAGTGCTGGAGGCTGTTGGCTCACTTTACTGCCGATAGATGGGCAAGTCCTTTCTTGAAGGGAGAACTGGGCAGAAGATCTCTGCCTCTGACATGTTTATGTTCAGTTTAACTCTTGTCTCCTGTGCTAGAGGTAAGCCCAGTGAAGGTGAGAAAGTGGTCTCTCTGTATTGTTGTGTCTCTAGTGCCTAAAGCAGTGCTTGGTTCACGCAAGATGCTCAATCATCACTTGCCAAATTGAATTGTACTTAAGACTTCAGGGATCTGGGGGTATTTGGGGAAGACAGAAAGAAGTCCACTTGTTCTGTCTCTAGAATCACACTCTGAATTTCAACTGACCCCTCAATGGCTTTCCATGCTGTGTGTGCAGTGAGCAGAGGTGAAAGAACAGCTTTAAGCTGTAGAGTCTGTGTTCACAGCCACTAAATTCTACATCAGAGCTAATTATTTGCGGAATTAATTAAATGCTTTCTAAGTAAGTAAAGAAGGCTCTAATTGAGGAATTTCAAGAGAGGCCTTATACATCAAGGTAGGTATTTGGTGCTAATGCCAAACAGCTAATGTCGTGCTGTTTCTCTCCATGTATGTGTCCCACATGGGGCCCCAACCCGATAGAACTGGAACAGAACTCGGTATTGTTCATTCTAGTACTGACTCTCTCGCCATACCTCTTGTATCATATAAGCCAGGAATCCTTGTCCCAACTGACTCCAGCATGCATTTTTTAACCACTGAGTAAGTTCTGCAGATTCCACCTCTTTGCCTCTCTCAAGACCATCTCTTCCCTCCCTATCCTCACTGCCACTTCTGTGGTTTAGATCTTCATCTCTTACCAGGATAAGATTATGCCAGTTGGCCTCCCTGCCTTCGGTGTAACCCTTTCTCCAATCCATCTTCCACGCTATTCTCAGGCAGTTAGGTATAAGATTTCAGATAAATCACTCAAATCAAATCATGTTATTCTCTGTCTTGAAATCTCTCGGTGGCTCCCCTCCTTTGGGGGTCATGTCCAGACTTCATCTATTACTCTGCTGGCCAGAAAGTTCTCTTACTCTGCTTTTAAGTGTGTGGCTGAATGAGGTCACACTCTTACTTTGCGTACTTCTGACTCTCCGTGGATGATAGGATAAAGTCCAGCCCTCTGTGCGTGGATTGCAAGGCCCTCTGCGATCTGAACCTGCCTTCATTCACATCATATCCTCCCTCACACTCTCTGCTGTGGCTTACAGTCCCGTAAATGCATCATGCTCTGTCGTATCTGCCAGCCTCTGTCCAAAATGGTTCCTCAACCTGAAGTTACTCTTCCTCTACCTTTCCTGTTACCTAGATCAGCACTGCTCAAACTTTCACGTGGCACCAATCACTTGGGGTGTTAAAATTTGGATGCTGATTCATTAGGTCTGGAGTGTGGCCCCAGACTTTGTATTTCTAAGGTGCTGCTTGTGGTTGATCCATGGACCACACTTTGAATGGCAAAAGCCTAGACTGCTTGTTTTTCAAACCCTAGAGAAGGGTTATCGTCTCTCTGAAGCCTTTCCTGAACGTTCCAGGAAGAACTGACTACTTTTTTTCTTCCTGCACCTATAGTTCCCCATGACTTTTGTCAAGGCACTGGTGGCATCGCATTGCATTTTTCATTTAATGCCTATCTTCCTCTTCTAGACCAAAGGCTCTGTAAGGATGGGAAACATGTCTTCATCCTTGGATTGCCATCCCTCAGCACAGGCCTAGCGTGTAGTTGGCATTCAATAAAAGTTCATTGAATGAGAGTAGCATCACCCTCAGAAAACTAAAAAGCAGATTTACATTTAGGATTCCCTTTCTTCTTGACTCTCTGATGGAGGACTTAAGCATACTAAAATAGAATCCTTTGGCTGCAAATACCCAACCCAAATTTGCTTTCTTAAACTGGCTCAGGTAGCTGGGAGGGAGGGACACTGCAAAGCTCACAGGATTGAAAAAGAGGTGAACAACTAGCCTTCAGGGGGGCACGGCACAGAGATGCCAGAGATCTCAGACACAGGGACCTGATGGCCTTTTTCTTGGGAGGGGCCATCGGTTGACTTGACCTGAATTGCCTTCTGCGTGTCTTTCATTTCTGCTGGTCCTTGCTTCTTTTTCTGTTGGCCTTTTAACTTCCTACTGCAGACAGGCCTATTCCAAGCTGTCAGGCTCTGGGCCCTCAGAAGACTCAATTTAGCATCACTGCGAAGAAAGCTCTCGCACCCACCCCGTGGCCACGGCAGAGTGTGTGTGTGTGGGGGGGGGGGGGGGGGGGGGGTGAGGGGTGGGGAGTAGTGGGGGGGGGGGGGGGGGGGGGGGGGGTGTGTGTGTCCATGTGTGTACATGCATGGGGGAAGGGGGCATGAGCAACAAGGCCTGTTAACAGAAGAACTGAAATGAAAATGTTCTGCTTTACAAGGAATAGCTTCTTTAGTCAACTAAACCACCTACAGTTCAGAAGAACTGTCGTCAACCTAGAGGGGGGGATGGGGAGGGAGACAGATGTAGGGAGGTGACAATCCTCTTCTTCCTTCTACCTCCCACTCATGGTGAGTACTGGAGCCCTGTGTTTGGAGCATGGAACCAAATTTCCATGCATGTCTGTATCCTCTCAGGGTTGGCAATCCATCATCATCTAGGTTGCCTTCAGTAAGTAGCATGGCCTTACTTTTGAATCACTTACTAGCTTTGGTTTTCTCATCTGTAAAGTATGACTAATAATAATACCCACCTCACAGAGGTGTCATGAGCTTAGCATTTATTAAGCTAAAAGCAAGCATGCAAAGCCAGGGCCATGTTCCTGCTTAGAGGTTCTTAGAGGTGAAATAAGTCTTGCCAGTCATAGAGTAGGATTTTAAACAAAGTCTGTCTGATTTCTGCGCTTTTTCTTTTTTTCAAGTTGGCTTATTTATTTATTTATTTATTTATTTATTTAGAGAGGCAGAGAGAGAGAATCCCAAGCAGGCTCCACACTGTACGCACAGAGCCCGACACGGGGCTCAAACTCATGAACCATGAGATCATGATCTGAGCCGAAATCAAGAGTTGGACGCTTAACCAACTGAGCCATCCAGGCGCCCCTGCACTTTTCCCAGTAGAGCAATAAAGATAAGTCCCTTCTCTCACTGGGAGGAGGAGGGAGCTGTAGTGAGAAAGGTGTCCACCAAGAACCACACACGGTCATTCTAGCATTACAATGAAATCTTCACCTCTAAAAGAAACTACAAACGAGGGTATACTCCTGGGAGTATAGGTCTTTGTTTTTTTTTTTTAAATACTGGAAATAGTTTACCTAAAAGAAATGCTTCCCCATAAAAAGGAAACAAACTAGCAATATTCCACATTTCAATGCAGAACGATTTGCTCTGTGGTTGTTCTGTTACGTTTTATAACTCGGAGCCCACTCCCTCCCCATGTCACTATCTTATACCAATCACGTGGCTGGCTCAGGAAATATAGGCTAATATCAGCCAGAGCACACACATAGCTAGCAGGACAAACTGGTTGCTAAAAAGAAATAACGTGATGCATACTTAAACAACTGAGGGAAACTTGGTGGGGGCGGGGGGGTCATCCATCCATTTATATTCACCCCCTCAGGGCATTCTTCATGTTCACGTGATCTATATACAAGTAATATGCTGTTCTTCCATCCTTCA
The DNA here is from genome assembly GCF_014898765.1 of Herpailurus yagouaroundi. NCBI lineage: Eukaryota > Metazoa > Chordata > Mammalia > Carnivora > Felidae > Herpailurus > Herpailurus yagouaroundi. Next base: position 32,028,609 of record NW_024412404.1, on the reverse strand, counting down.
GTTCGTCTGCGCTTCCAGAGGACAGTGGCATGGCTGGTTCCCTTTGGCTAATAACCCCATCATCGTCTTTGTAGCTAACTTCATGATCAGAACAAACAAAACAAAACCCACCCAGGAAAAGGTAAAGAAAAAAAACCCACCAGCCCAGAAATGTTTGCTTTCTCAAACCCTGAACCTCGTTCTAAGATTATTTTTATACATTTTATTTTTTTGTTTTAAAGCTTATGTATTTATTTTGAGACAGACAGAGAGTGTGAGTGAGGGAGGGACAGAGAGGGAGAGAGAGAACCCCAAGCAGGCTCCACAGTGCCAGCGCAGAGCCCAATATGAGGCTTGGACTCACGAAACTGAGCCGAAACCAAGGGTCGGATGCCCAACTGAGTGAGCCACCCAGGGCCCCCCTACGCATTTTACATATTTTAAAACCATTTTGTCTTTGCCATTGTCTTAATCTCAGTAGCCATACAGGAAAAATAAATTGAAAATGAACACATACATCTCTCTCAAGTTCCTTTAGCTACTCCGAGATTGCTTCTGGAAACATCTAAGCTGAGTAGTTTGTCAGTGTGACTGATGACTGAAAAGACTCTTGAGTTCTTGCAGAAATAACAAAAGTAGCCACCACACCCTAGGCACACACAGGTGCCAGGCAGAGGCCAAATTCTTTACGTGTTTCAACTCATTTGATCCTAGCAGCAATCCTATGTATCAGGTAAGGTTTTTTCTTATACCCATCTACAGATGAGGAAATCAAGGCCAGGTGATCCTGCTAAGGTCATCCAGCTAGTAAATAGGGAGCTGTGATTTCAATTCATACAGCAGCAATGAAAGAATAGTTAGTACTTATTAAGCCCTCATCATCTTCCAGGAACTCTTAAGTGCCCTACATGTATTAACTCATTAAAGACGCTGCCATATTAAAATGGCCTTTGGTGGCCAATTTTCTGCTTGGAGAAGTGGAGGAGGCCATGCTCGGTGCAGGGGATCAGGATCTCTGAGCTTGTTTCCAAGTGGAAAATCAGTATGTCCTGGAGGAGCAGGGGCCTAAGGGCCCGGAAATTTCGGTCAATAACGGAGCAGCACAGGCATGTCTTTGGCTGCTACAGGACGTCACTGACCCTTGTGGATGTTAAAGGCCAGTGCATACCAGCGCTGGTTATATTTACACAGTGGGCTAAAATTAGCTGGCATGCTCTCCTGGCAAGCAGGAGGATAGAAGTCTCCCATTTTATCTAGCGATGATAATTTTGGCAAAACCAAAAAGGGTCCTTCTGCTGTTCTCAGTGGATAGGCATTCAGCAACAATAACATCCTTTTCCTTCCTCTTCCTCTTCTCTAACATTTTAGGAAATTTCAAATATAAATCCAGGCTGACTTTGGGTCAGGACAAATACTCACAAACAGAAGCCTAATAGGGGGTGCTTTAAGAGGAGAGTTGAGGCACTCTTCTGGGATAGAAGTGGAACAAAAATAAAATAAAAACATGTGCCTGGTTATTTTCCATCAACACTGGAAGAGCAGTGAACTTAGAAGGGCACCAGTTGGAGTACTGGCATTGTGAGTGCAAATGGAACATTCGGGGGAAGGCTGAATGAAGACCCTAGGCTCCATGGGAGAGAGAGAGAGAGAGAGAGAGAGAACAGATGGGGAGGGTCAAAGAGAGAGGGAGACACAGAATCTGAAGCAGGCTCCAGGCTCTGAGCTGTCAGCGCAGAGTCCAATGCGGGGCTCGAACCCACAAACCATAAGATCATGACCTGAGCTGAAGTCAGACGCTTAACTGACTGAGCCACTGAGTGCCTCTAGATCATTTTTAAATCCTACAGTGTAGGTATGTCAAATAACTCCCTCATTCTTGACATTCTGTCTCCCCAGTTGTCCTTGATTCCCTCCTCAACTCTTCCTTACCCTCATATCTTATCTATCACCCACTCCCCTCTACTGGTGAATTCCACTCTTTTTCATAGTCCCCTACTCCTCTGGCACTTCCCATGTCATGCAAATTGCTTCCTTAAATTTTAACTGGATTTTTTTTAAGTATGTTGGGCAATAAAATTAGGTGATTAATTCCAATTTTTTATTTCGTTTTATCTTTCTTGTTGCCTTATTAGTTATAATTCTTTGCTTTGTTATTTTAGTGATTACTTTAGGGTTTATAGAATTCATCTTTAACTTACCAGGGTCTACATCCAACTGATATTATGTCATGTCGTGTATGGCATAAGAACCTTAAACAATATACTTTCATTTCTCCTTTCCCAGACTTTGTGATATAGTTTTATACATTTTACACACATGTGCACACACATACACACACACACACACATAAATCCATACTACATTGTTATGATTTTTGTTTAAACAATTATTAATTAAAAGAGATTTAAATAATAAAAAGAAACCTATATGTTGACCCATATAGCTACAATTCCTAAAGCTCTCCTTTTTGTACATCCATATTTCCATCTGGTACAATTTTTCCTAATTTTTCTTATAGTATGGGTGTGCTGATGATGAATTCTTTTGTATTTCTTTTTCTGAAAAAGGTATTATTTTACCTTTGTTTTTGAAAGATATTTTTTCTGGGTATAGAATTCTAGTTCAAAAGGTTTTTTTAGTATTTTAAAGATGTCACCCCATTGTCTTCTCAAGCACATTGTTTCTGATGAGAAATCTGATGTTATCCTTTTCTTTGTTCTGCTGATTTGCTCTGTAACACCGAGCCTGAGCAATTTGAATATGATGACCTTGGTGTACTTAAAAAATATTTTTAATTTTATTTATTTTTGAGAGAGAGAGAGAGATAGAGCATGAGTGGGGGAGGGGCAGAGAGAGAGGGAGACACAGAATCTGAAGAGGCTCCAGGCTCTGAGCTGTCAGCACAGAGCCCGATGTGGGTTTGTGAGCTCGAATCCACAAACTATGAGATCATGACCTGAGCCGAAGTAGGATGCTAAACCGACTGAGCCACTCAGGCACTCCAACCTTGGTGTACTTTAAAAGAAAATTTTTTGTGCTTAGCATGTATTGACCTTCTTGGATTTATGGGTTTATAATTTTCATCAAATTTGGAACATTTTGGTTATTATTTCTTCAAATTGTTTCTGTTCCTCTCCTCCCTTGGGGATTCCAATTAAACTTATATTACCTTATTTGGACTGGCCCACAGTTCACTGATGCTCTGCTCGTCATTAAAATTCTCTTTCTTGCTCTACGCTTCATTTTGAATAGTTTATATTGTTCTGTCTTCACATTCACTAATCTTCTCTTTTGCAATGTCTGATTTGCCATTAATCCCATCCAAAGTATTTTTCATCTCTCACATTGTGGTTTTCATCTCTAGAAGTTGGAGTCCTTTTTAAAAAATCTTCTATGTCTCTAGTTCTTGAACATATGGAATGTAGTTATAATAGCTGTTTTAATGTCCTTGTCTGCTACTTCTAACACCTGTATGAGCTCTAGGTTGATTTTAATTGGTTGTTTATTCTCCTCATTACAAGTTGTATTTTCCTGCTTCTTTTCATGCTTGATAATTTTTTATTGGACACCAGACACTGTGAAATTTACTTTGTTGGGTGCTGGATATTTTTGTATTCCTATAAATACCCTTAAGCCTTTTTTCTTTCCTTCCTAGGATCTAGTTAAGAAATAGTTTGTGCCTGGGATTCACTTAGAAGTACTTTGATCTTCTTGGCTTGCTTTTAAGACTTATTGGGCAAGACTGGAGCAGTGCTAAGTCAAGGGCTAATTTTTCCCGCACTACAGAAGAATCTTCTGTGTACTTTACCAAATGCTTCATGAATCATGAAGTTTCCAGTCTGGCTTGTGGGAACAGGTATCATGCCTATATGTATGCGATTCTTGGGCACTATGACCGCTAATCCTCTGGGGCGTTTCTTTCCTCAGCCTCATGTAGTTTCTTCACATGCACACACTGATTATTATTCAGTTGAATACTCAGAAGGGACTCTCTTAAGATTTTCAGAATGCTCTCTGCATGCTGCTTTCTCCTCCCCAGGGTTCTGTCTTGCAAACCCCAGCTGCCCTGGTCTCTCAGACTCTCAGCCCCGTCCTCAAACTCAGGAAATCTATCGCACTCTACCCGTGTCTTCCTTACCCCTGAACTGCAACCTGGGAAGTCTCTTAAATGAGTAAGCTGAAACGATCATTATCTTGTTTATTTCCTGGCTCTCAGGAATCCATTATTGCCTGCTGTCCAATGTCTTGAAAACTTACTTCGTATATTTTTGTCCATGTATTTTTGTTTTATGTGGGAGAATAAGTCTGATCTCTGTTCCTCTGTCTTGGCTAGAGTCAGAAGTTCCAATCTAATGTTAAGATATTTCCAAGACATAGTTATCATGGAGTTTACATGGCTATGAATTATCTCAGGTGAAGGTCTGAAGGAGCCTTTGGCAGCATTCTTTGGGGAGGGCAACCAAGGATGGTCCCAAACTCCTCTTTCAGAAGACTCACTTTCTCTGTACAAGCCATTGCTCTGTTGTACTCATTCTGAGCTAGGCTTGGATGAAAGTGGTGCCTCAGCGGAGCTGCGGCTTTATTTAGAAGTGGCAAGTTACTGTAGATTTATAGAGACACTCTCCCACCCACCTTGGGAATTTAAAGGGAATGATAAGATCCAAAGACCATCAGCCGGCTTCAGTCAGGAAAGCTCCAAGTCATTTCTGAGGTATTGAACTATAAGGGCTAGAAATTCATAGGCTTTCGAGCCAAGATGAGATTCACATTCAATGTAAATAAGAATTAGTCTGTGATTCTGCAGTTTTGCTTCCTGACCTGGCACCTTCTGCAAAAATAGAAATGTCAGCGCCTGGTGGTGGTGGAGCATGCCAGCTGATATTGTGACCCAAAGGACCAAGAAGGCGCTGGCTCCACAGCCAGCTGGCAGGCTGCCATTGCCAATGGGAAAATCATTCCTGTGTGATAAGACGGCAACAAATGCTTTCCCTGTGGCTGCGATTAAAGCAGGCTCTGCATTATGACAACAGTGCTTCGAGCTTCGCATAGCAGTCATTTTTGCTAAATATTCATATGCTTATTTATACTCTCCCGGCCTTGTCTGAAATCAGGGAGTTTAGAATTTCAGGCACAAACTATTTCCCTTTTTGGGAAGAAAAATTAGTGGACACAGGCATGCAGGAGTTGAGAAAGGGAAAGGTGGATGATTCCATAATCCATCTTTGGAAGAACTGCTTATTTTCTTTGCACACTTGGTAGAAAAGAGTTGCTAATTGTGTAGGGCATGTAACAGTATAAGCTCCAGTCCCAGGGGGCTGTATTTTTCCTAGCCCAGCAACTCATAAATGTGTGTTGAATGAATGAGTAAATGAATGAATAATCTATACGAATGTGCCATGTCCTCTAGGGCAGAGACTAAAGGTTGTCTTTGTAACCATAGTGTCTAAGCAGTGTTCCTGGCACATATAAGGAACACAAATACATGTTTTGGAGTAAGTTAATGAATGATAACAGGAAAGGAAGGAAGAAAGAGAATATGGGAGAGAGAGGGAGAAAGGGAGAATAAAGCCAAGGAGAAGCTTTATTTGTCTTCTCCAGCTATTTGTTACCCCTGCTTTGGGGCCGTAAAATCTCAGGCTGTTATGGTGAGACTCTCCACAAGTTGGTAGCCCTCTGTAACTTGCAAAGCCTCTCAAGGGTGTCCAGGTGGCCACGAGGAAATTTCAGTGTTTTACCTTGAGAGGGATCTCATCCCTCCAGGCTAGTCTGATTCCTGTCACTTCTGGTTCTTCTTGCGCCCTTCCCTAGCTGAGGATGGTTTGTACGTCTACGAAAGGGAGAGGGAAAGAGAGTGAGATGCTGGAAGTCAGCTTCCCTATGAGTTCTCTGGAAGGCCCACCAGTCAGCATCTTTTGGCTTCCACATCCCTTCCTACATTCTCATGGAGCTCTGTTTCTGCTTATGTCAACATAAGAGCTTATGGGCTTAAGGCTTCAAGGGTTGAAACGAATACTGAAAGTTTACAGCTCCTCGGCAGGATTATGGAAGGGGAATATGGGCATTTAATTCCCTTTTATATTGCCCTGGTAAAATCAATGGAAAAATTCTCTTTAGGTTCTTCCTATGTGTAATAAACTCGGGACTAGTCTGAGAATCAAGAGCCTTCGTCTCTATCTTATCTCTGCCTCCAACTAGCTGTGTGAATGTGAGTGAGTGGCCTCCCTCTAGGCCCTGCTTGCTCATCTGACTAATGGGAAAGTTATGCTGTAGGGTCTCTAGAGTCCTTACTGGCTGTGGCTCTTCTGCAATCTTCTGTGATCACCTGTCTGATGATGCCGATACCCTGGAACTCACTGCGCCAAGAGGAGCTTGAGATGGAGGCCACTCTGGGAAACCACTGTCCCCAAGCTACCCTATTTGTTTGCATCAAGCTGAGCACTCGAGGAAAGAGAAAGGTAGCCTGGTGGACATCAGAGGCAAAAGAACTAAGGAAAAGATTACTCAGCCCCAGAGCCATAGTCCTCTGAGACCATGACAGTTTCTCCTGCCTTGCCTCCCCCAGTCCTCCTCATTTGTCGACACTAATACCTTCCCTCCACAAATCAGCCTTAGCTGGTCCCTGAGCCAAAGCAGGGATTACCCTCACATAAATACAAAATCCAGTGTGGCTCTTGGTATAATAATAAAAAATGGGGATGAATCCAACTGAATCCATACCTACAAACTCACCCGCATTTCTGTATTTTCTTTAAAATAATATTAAATCTATCTCAGAGTCCCCATCCTTCCAAGCTAATGGGAAATACGTGTTAGTTTTTACTGAGGTTCCACCCGGATTGCCATTGGGCAAAGGGTTCCTGGGTCTTCTGATGGTAGAGTGTTAGCATGACCCCTTTGCTAATTGGTTACCGCTAAGACCTTCTTTGTCCCAGGCATCTCTGTTGTCCCATTCACGGTATTCTATGATGAGACCCAGAGCCAGGGAACCAGGGTCCAGCCTTCCTGGGGCAGCAGACAGTCATTCCCCTTAATACTTGCTACCTCCTGGGATTCTGCCACAGAGTGGGCTTAGGGTTCCCACCATTCAGGGATCCTGAAGACCTCGGTCCTCTTCTCTGGAAGAGAGCTCTCTTTCTTCTTGTTCTCAAGCCCCTCCTCAGTCTCTCTTCATGGTCCTTCTCTCTTCTCCTCCACTGGTCCCTAGGATGTTGTCCTCATCTGCATGACCAGAGCTGCGTGAGCTCTATGTCTGTGACCCAGCCCACATAAAAGAGAAGGAGAGGAAGCCCAGGACCCGTAACTTATCTTTCAGAAAATGATCTAGAAGTTCTCATGTCATTTGTACTTCTAATCCACTGACCGAACTAATTCATAAGACTACTCATGGCTGTAAAAGAAAAAATAGTATTGGCAGGGATGCTAGTACTAAGAAGAAGGAAATAATATATATTGGGGACAATTGGGGCCATCTGCTTACAACATAATGGAAAATATAAGAAAAAGACACCGTAAGCTAACATTTTAACATGTTATCTTATTAGTCTCATCAACAGCATTATCATTCCCTTCTCATTATTGAGGACCAATTATATGTCTGTCACCTGTGAGATGTACATGCACATAGTATCTCCAGTTCTTTACAGTAATTCTGCAAGGAAATTATAGCCCTTGTATTATATCTGTGGTGTCTTTTTATTGTGTATATTGAGAGATGTGAAGTTACTTCCCTATATGATTGGAGATTAGGGTTAGCTACAAGAGAAATTTGGATGAGATTTGGAAGGCAAACAAGGCCTCAGCCATTTCCTTTTTTTTTTTTTTAATGTTTATTTATTTTTGACAGAGAGACAGAGCATGAGCAGGGGAGGGGCAGAGAGAGAGGGAGGCACAGAATCTGAAGCCGGCTCCAGGTTCCGAGCTGTCAGCGCAGAGCCCGACGCGGGGCTCGAACTCACAAACCGCGAGATCATGATCTGAGCCAAAGTCGGACGCTCTACTGACTGACCCACCCAAGCGCCCCGGCTTCAGCCATTTCTATACAAGGCACAGTGGCAGCTCTTCCACATAGCCACTGGTCCGCTGCTCCCCTTGTTGGTGCGGGGCAGCATCCAGGCTTCTACCTCCTCCACTTACTGCTGAATTTTCTCCTTCAGCTTCTCCGAGACTTGGGCCAGGTATGTATGCACTTCGATGATGAAAGATACTGGCTTATCTCATAGGTCACTGATGTTAACAAAGTTGAGGTAGTCTGTCCTCATGGGTTCCATTTCAGGGGTTCTAGATTGTCCTTTCTCTCCCCATTTCCTTTCCTTCCTTCCTTCCTTCCTTCCTTCCTTCCTTCCTTCCTTCCTTC
>NW_024412404.1:31964999-32020267 GCF_014898765.1 Herpailurus yagouaroundi | reverse complement strand
TTCCTTCCTTCCTTCCTTCCTTCCTTCCTTCCTTCCTTCCTTCCTTCCTTCTTGCCAGCCCTGCTGATCTGTATCTCTGGTCCAACATCAGACATAGAGGCAACAGCCTTATATAAAATTCTCCAATACAGCTTATCATTGTAGAAAGTCTAAATACTATAATAAATCCCTTAGCCTATAGAACTCATGGTAGTACTTCTCTGACCAAATCCTGACTGATACAGACCCTTTGGTTGCAAGCAATAGAAAGCACCTTCACATAGCCTAAGCATAGAAAGGCTACTTTATTTTAAGGGTGTGCAAATATCTCATGGAACCCAAGGATGGGAAATCCAACGGGTCACAGGGAAGGAGATCTTTCAGAGTGTAACGAACAACAACAACAAAATCCTTCACTTATCCCACATTCCATTTTCTAGCTTCTACCTCATTATTGAGCTCCCCTTCAAATAAAAGAGTCGTGTGCACGTCTTCCTGAATTACTCCACTTCCAGTAATTTTCCAACACTTAGAAAACCAGCCTCGAACCCATAATGCCGCCATACTAACATAGTCGAATGCAATGTGCATTTCCACACCCTCGACTTACTGGAACCTTCAGCACTGCTGACGACTTGCTGTCTGGATGGATGCTGTGATGTACTACCCAGAGCCACCTTCAGTGAGGGATTTGTTTCCCCAGCTGCTAGGAGTGATGTAGGCAGAGACTTCAGCTGTGAGCCTGTTCAAGGAGGCCCTTAGCTGCAAAGAGCCCCTTGGCCAAGAGCACACTTCTTTTGTGGCTCCCACCCAATGTGACTGATGTGGGGCAGAGTAAAGGCCTGGCTACCCTGGCTGGGTTCTGAACAGCCATTCTACTTCCAGAGCCACCTGTGGGATAATCCAAGGTGCCTTTGGTCCCGCATTGCAGTTCAACTTCTTTCTCCCTCCCTTCCTTTCTGTGTGTTAGACCTAGAGAGACTCCTTTGATGCGGAGTTTTGTCCCAGAGTCTGCTTCCTGAGGAAACCAACTAAAAACACCTTCCTCTTCAAATGCTCCTTCTCTGGCTTCTGTGATCCTACTTTTTCTTGGTCTTTCCCTCACTTCTATGTCAGTTCATATCTGCTTCTTTTCAGGCTTCCACTCTTCTCTGCTTTTTCTAAATCGGAATTTCTCATTTCTCTTTCCAGGTAAATTTATCCATTCCTGTTTTCAAATGCCATCGATGTGTTCATGACCTCCCCGTGACTTACATTTCCAACCCAGAGTACTCTTTAGGGCTATAGACTTGTACGTCCAATTTCCTCCTTGACATCTGCACATAGATGACTTATAAGCATCTCAAATTTGATGTTTCCAAAACCAGACTTTTTTGTTCCTTCTGAAATCTGTTGCTGTGCCATAGTTTTCCAACTCAGTAAACTGCACCCTTCCCATGGTTCAAGTCAAACAACTAGCTCCATCCATGACTCTCCCTATCCTTCGCTCCCGACAACTAAAAGTTCAGCAAATGCTGTCTCTTACGTGTATCACAGCCATGCAGGTAGTACCAAGGTCCCCAAATTTCGGTAGGCTTCCTGCCTCCTGGTTCCACTTAAGAACAGTAAGGCAAGATCTGTCTTGAGGCAGGCAGGTGTTGAACACCTGGGCTTAGCACAGTCAGGGACGTAGCCTGGGTCAGCTCCCAAAGTGTCCTACTGAGTTTCTAACAGAGGCACAGAGAAATGCAACAGGTCTGAAGATACTTAATGCCTTATTATCACTCTGAAGATAAAAGTATATTCCTTATAATGAAATATATCTATATAAATACATACTTTGTACTAATATAAATAATGTACACTTCTTTTGCTGGGGGGGCAGGGGAAAGGGTGCTCTGTTTGAACCACACTCCTTAATCCCCGGGAACCAAGAATAAGAAAATAGTACAGATTTACAGCACCAAACCAAACAAACAAAAATACAGTGCAAACTTTTTCTGTAAACAACGTAGCGAATCAAATATTTGCTGAACATCCACTTCATATCAGGCACTCTGCTAAGTGCTTTGAAGGAGCTCACTGATAAATAAGACATGACTCCTGAATTTTCACAAAACAGTTAAGAAAACGAAGCACAATAAGGGAACAGTTCAGTAATAAGAAGGAATTAAGCGTTGAGGGTTTGTTTACACAAAGCAATGCAAAGAAACTACATATTAGGATTGCTTCTAAGCAATGCTCTGCAACTAATAAGTGCAAGGACTGAGCAGTGTGAAGAATCCTCGAGCTGTTCTCAGTCCATATGCATCTAAGTGAACATCAGCACCCCAGCTATTCATTTCCATGGTAACTGGAACATCTAGGGAAGTGATCTCATTAATACTTATCAAGGTAATTAGAATAATAATAGCACTTGTTGAGGCTAACTATGTTTCGGGCATAGGCTACACGCTTGGCTAGTATTATCTCATTTAAACCTCACACCAGTCCTCCGAGGTGGCGACTATTATTACTCAGGCTCCGAGACGGTAAATGGCCTCACATGTTGTAAGTGGTATTAAATGGGACTTGCACCCAGGTCTGTTTGGCCATGACTCACAGTTCAAAGTCAGGAAGGGAAGCTGCCTCATCTCTTAGCACCTCCTTTTGAGAGAAAAGAATGAAGAAAGGCTGAAGGTGAGTCATACGGAGGAACAGGCTGGCTGGGGACAGGGGAAGTAGTGTGATTTCTCTCGGGTACATTCCAACAAACTGAAGGGGAGAAGGAAGAGTTTGTAGTCGTGTGTGTTCACACACGTTGCTGGACAGACGTTTTTACCCAAAACCACTTCTGAATATGGGGCTGGTGTGTGTTTCACAAAATGGATAAAGAAAGGAATGTGAAGGGTTGTTATTCCTGACCCTTGGTGGCAGAGTGCACATAAGAGTGTTCTAAATTTTAATGCTGAGCCTACAAACTTAAAGAATGTTCCCGAAAATGGAACTCTATTTTCTAAAAAGAGTGAACTCTTCCATGGGAATCCATTATCCTTCCAGCAGAATGTCTTAGGAACCCCTGGGAGCAGCTGTGTGCCGCAGCTGACTTGTACAAGCTTGTGAGAGCTGACTGTTACATTTGCAGGAACTTCTCGAGCATGCTGACACTATGTTGGTGTTGGGAGTATTTCACACTACAGAAATCCATAAATGCTATCAATCCCCCAGAGAGCTGGTCGTCAAGTACTCATTAGCACAACACTACCTAGAGGCAACAAAGGTTTTAATTAGCACCCTTTCACCTCCCCAGGGACCTTGGTAGACCTAACGTGGACGTGGACGCTTAACGGGAGCAGAGGGGGTATAGGGAAGGAAGATGGAGAGTATAGAAACAGAGTTAGAGTAAGTGCTGATTGTGGTACAGATAGTGAATCTTGCATCTGGCTGCATGTAGGAGGTTACCTGGAGAGCTTTTAAAACATAGACCTCTAGATCCAGCGAAGTGCCCAGCACATTTGACAACTGGAGCGCATTAACACCGCCCCCCCTCCATTTGGGGACAAAATTATTTTAATAGTAATTACGCAATGATTGGTAGTTACTATGTCATATAAGATACATAAGTCATGTTACATGTAGGTAAAATGTATGCTGTACATTATGTGTATGAGATAAAACAAATAATGGTATATATAAAAAAACATTTTTGCCTCACTTTTATTTTATAGTTGACAATTTAAAAGAAGACCTTTTAATTTTAAAATATTGTTCAAGGAGCGCCTGGCTGGCTCAGTTGGTAGAGCACGCAACTCTTGATCTCAGGGTCATGAGTTCAAGCACCGCTTTGGGCATTGTAGCCTACTTTAAAAGAGATTATTCAGGGGCGCCTGGGTGGCTCAGTCGGTTAAGCGTCTGACTTCGGCTCAGGTCACGATCTCGCGATCCGTGAGTTCGAGCCCCGCGTCGGGCTCTGTGCTGACAGCTCAGAGCCTGGAGCCTGCTTCAGATTCTGTGTCTCCCTCTCTCTCTCTCTGCCCCTCCCTTGCTCATGCTCTGTCCCTCTCTGTCTCAAAAATAAATGAATGTTAAAAAATAAAAATAAAAAAAATAAAAGAGATTATTCAATATGATAGTTCACGAATGGAATAAAATGTGCCCATCCCAAAATGTACGTGTACTTAATAATTTACACTCTATTCCACCATCTTAAATTTGGAACACAAATAAAAACTCGAGACGATTACATAGAATGGCAAATTTGAAGTAATTCAAGTTCGGCTTCTTTATCCTGACTAAGACTATTACCATGGGTCATTCTTATTTATTTAAAATGCAGGAAAATGTAGCACTACAGGTATTGAAGACACAATTTGAACCCAAAGCAAGTCTCCGACGTCAACTGTTAAAAACTTTCTCTGGAAATGAATATATATAGGTGAGACCGTGTTGGGGGCCGGCTGAATAACTATGAGTTCTGCAAATTACTTCCATCTACGATATGATGTTCACTAAAGGATTAGTAATAAAAATGTACGATTTGAGGCTTGAGTATATATCACTTAAACTTAACAGCAAGTGCATAGAACTTAAGACAAAGAAAATAAAACAAAATAACAAAAATGAAACCAACCAACCCACCCACCAATCAAACAAGATTTTGAAGTACTTTATCACTGACAATGTTTAGAACTGTTAGCACATGGTGATAATAAAAAGCAGGCTGACTTTTAGCTGGTTCTATTATCATTCTTTAAATTCTCTAAAGACAACGCGCCCACTAATTGCCTGCACCTGTCCTTGAGGGATCAAGGGTGTATTGCCCTCCTGCCATCTAAGGGGCTTAGATCCCACCTCAAGCCAAAATATTCAGTCTTTCGAGGGGAGGACCCCAGGAAGCTCTTCCATGTGATTCTAGTGATCAGCCAGGCCTGGGAACCACCAACATGGGAACAACAGAGACAGAAATACGTAGGACTCAACATCACGGCAAGAGAAGGGTGGAGGCCGGGACGGCCAAGGAACTGCTCCAGTCTCCAAATTCTGGAAGCGCGGCAGCGTAGGGAGGCAGACGGACCCTCTTTGAAAGCAAGCATGCTAAAAGAATCTCCAAGGACAACTCTAGGAAGTTCTTCCATCGTGTCACGAGAGATATTTAGCCCACAGATATTTACATGTTAAAACAAGAAAACATACCGTTTTTATTTAATGATAAATTAGGCGGTCTATTTTTTTTTTTTGTCTTTCTTTATAACTTAAACAATGTTTGTCCACTGTCTTCCCTCCTTACTTGTTCTTACCCCCCCAGCAATCTGAAAAGAGCCTGTTATTAAAAATGTCAGATTTGTAAAAACTTGTTAGATGCTACTCTTCTGCCGGAATACCTTCACTGGGTTTCCCATCTCACTTGAGTAAAGGCCAAAATCTGGCTATTGCTATGAAGCCTGTACCGTGTCCTCGCTCCATCCCAACACCACTGCCTCCGGTGGTGCCTTCTCATTCCTTCCATTCCAGTTCCATTGGCCTCTTGCTCTCTCTCCAACTCATTAGGCATTCCTACCTCAGGACCTTTGTGTTGGCTGTTCCCTCTGCCTGGAACAGTCTCCCTTCAGAAAGCCACATGGCTCCCTCCCTCTCCTCCTTCAAGTCTGTGTTCAAATCTCTCCCCTAGGTGAACTTTATCTTCCTCAATCACACTAACATCATGTGACATGCCTTATATTTAATTTATTTATTTTCTGTCCCCTCTACTACATTTCTGAGGGCAGGATTTTTGTGTATAATGTTTGGTGCTCTATCTCTAGTGACTGGACTGTACCTCGCACCTGATGGCCACTGAATAAATATTTACTGAATGAACAAATGAATCAAAATGCACATGATTAAAATCAAACCTTAATGATAATAGTAACAGACTTATTTAAAAAAAGAAAAAACCTCCTTTGCCTCAACTCTTCTTACTCAGTCAGAGTTCCAGAGGTAACCACTTAGAACTTTCTAAGCTATATTTTCTGTGAGTTTAGTCCTAGATCTCTAAATAACATGCTTCTACTTACGCAATCTGCTCCCTGCCATGGTAAAGCTGAATTTGATTCTCTTGTCTTTCTACTTTCCTCACCTAGGCACTTATTTAGGGCAATGTGGTTACTATCACTGTTGTTAGTTCCTTCTTCATGGATGTTATCTATTACAGAGTAGTTACTATTGTTATTTTTAGTTCTTACGTTGATAATTCGTTAACTTAGTTATATTCTGCCAGGTTTCCATTCAACTCTCTGATACAGTATCTTCTGTCTCCTCAGTTTCTGTGATGAGGACATTAGCTCCTTACTCTTTCCTTCTACTCTCCTCCTTGCTTTCCTCCCAGCTGCCATTGCCTTTCCTGAGGCGGTAGTTTTCATCATCACCACGATGTGACTTGAATTTAATGTCTCATAATGGAAATCTTCAAAAGGATCTCTAGGAGGGTGCGGCTAGTTGTAACAAACAAGTTACTTGAACGGGTCTCCATTTTAAATCTGGGCAGAGACCGCGTATAGCTGGTTGGGATTTTGCCAGGAGAAGGTGGATGGCAGGCCGTGCCTCAGGAAGCTTGCCAGGGCAACCCGAAGTGGTGGGTGTCCCAGTCTTTGGGGCTGGCCTCAACTGGACACATCTGTCACCTGATTCTAGACATGACCTGGGTTGGGGGGGTGCGGGTAGGAGGGGCATAGCTCTCAGGAGAGGACTGTGGTCAGCCAGTTAACCAAGTTCCCAGAACCCATGTGCCAATGCAAGTCTTTCTGAGGAGAAGCAACTGTCAGGTCCAAAGGGACATGCATATTGGCAAGATTAACATACTGCCTCCCAGTAGACAGACATAAGAAACCAAATTATAATCAAAGGTCGCTTGGTGAGCATAGAGTCAAAACAAGAAGATGAAAAGGATATTAAATCACGATAGACACAGATAGCCTGCTCAACCCTCTCTCAAGGGAGAAAAGGTTCTGCCAATGGGGCCACAGTTCATCGTGATCTGTTGTCTGTGACGTCCTTCTCTCGTGTTGCTTCCTTTCTATATCTCCATCACTGATGAGTCCCCTTTTGGCCAATGGATATTTAAAAAATTTCCATAATTCTCATTACAATCAAGCCTCGTTGTTCCAAAAGTCATTTCCCCTAAGGTAAGTTAGCATATCTCTATTAAAATAATTTTTTCTGAGAGCCGTCTTATTTCACTCACTCCCAGAATCACAGCCAGTCACATCACTATTGCCTTCAGGTAAGAATATAATGTCTATTTTCTATTGATTGAAGGCATCCTGGAAATTCAGTATCTCATAAATATAACAAACTGAGCCTCGTATTTCTGTAGTAAGCACATTTCTGAAATGGATGGAGGCATTTCTGCGACAGCCAGAAGACTGGTCGGATGTCAGACCAAGTTCATGCTGGGCCTGAACATGTTTATAGCTGTTGTGACTTAATGATTTAGCACCAGATGCTCTATCAGATCTTAAGGGGAAGTGCACAAGGAATATCAGAGTTAATCAACTATGTACAGGGCTTAGGGTTTCTTTTGAGTTGTTTTCCATTGTATAGAACTCCATAATAGTGTAGCTTATGATACAGAAATATGGAAGGAAGGGATTAGATGACTAAATCTAAAAGGAAAACAAAATTAATTACATTAATTCACTTATTGAACATTTGGTTGATATTTACTGAGCACCTACTGTTTACTGGGTCCTGTACTAAATCCTGTAGGCATTGTAAATGATGACCAAGGCAGATTCCAATATCTGACCTCACGGAGCCAACAATCCAGAAGACAAGGTAAAGCCAAACAATAGTTACACAAGTAATTAAGGTATTATCACTGTGAAAGGAGCTATGAAAGAGAAGAGCAGGGGCTATGAAATTATAAAACAGGAAGGACTGATCTAATCTGGGTTAGGTGGAGTGGGTTGGAGACGGCATTCGTAAGGAAGTGGTGTGTGCACTGAGATCTGAAGCATGTGCACGGGCTAACTTGGTAAGAGATTGGGAAGAATGTCTCACGTAGAGGAAACAGCCCGTGCAAAGACTCAGAGGCAATCAGGAACATGGTATATTGAGGGAATTGCTAGGCCAGGATGGGTAAAGAGTATCCACCAAGAGACTTAGATGGGTGAGACGAGCACTGGGAAGCAAATCATAACATTCCTAGCTGGTAACAATTATACCACTTACTGGAGACAGGCGTTATTATTTAGTTCATGGGTATGTAGTTCGGTTACTTTTCAACACGGAAAAAGTCATCATGCTAGTCCATCAGATGGTATATCTTTCAGGTAAACTAATAGTTCTATCAGCTAGGACTTCATCTATTTCTTCCCATAACAATTTTAGTAACTTTGAAATAAGTACTTGTGCAAACCAGAGTGCCTGAAAGTTTCTTGGTGGATGAATGTCAGTGGGACAAATCATCCTGGCTAAGAAGGGCTTCCTTCCCCTTTTCGATCTATGCCCTTTGGAGCTCTTCCCAGTTGTCAAGGCCATCTTTACAGTTCAGGTCTGCCTTCGAATGGATATGTGTCATTTGTGAAAGCCTTTTGCCGAAAGATGAAAAGATCAAAGGAAACAAAGCCTCAATTCCCAAACCACTGGTGGTCTCATTGGATTTTTTCTTTTTCTTTCTTTTTTTTCCTGTTTTCAGTTAAAAAGTGTCACCCCAAATTCACTTTGTTTTACGACCCACCCATATCCCTCTTACACCAGGTCTTCCTCTGTCAAATCTCCCTGTACTGACTCCTGCACTATTTCTGGTTTCAACTTTCGTCATTCATACCCTCGTATAACAATAGGAAAGGGTCTGTTCTATGAAGCTGTATCTAGTTGCGTCTATGTGCACGTTGTCGAGGAATGAGGGTGTAGAATTATGCGCAGACACAAAACCACTTATGTAGGTGTGTGTACATACACGTGTCAACAAACAGACTCAGGTGTAAGTGTCCCGTGATTATAGCACTGTGGGTCTGTGCCGTCTGCTCTGCGTATCCTATTTAAATTAACTAAAATATAACGTTCAGTCCCTTTGTCGAGTTGGCCATTTGATGCGCTCAACAGCCACACGAGGCTAGAGGCTACCATACTGAACAGAGCAGATATAGAACATTTCCACTGTTCCCCAAATGTTCCTTGGGTAGTGCTGCTCTAGGGGTCTCTTTTGCTCAGGAATGCAGTTCAGATTTCCGAGTATGGCTTTCAAGGTCCAGACCCGGCCCCTCCTGACCTCTGTCACTGTCTCTCGCCATGTCTCCCGTCAAGCACTATTCTTCTGTCCTGCTGAACTTCCCTTGATTCCTTGAGTGCTCTTCACTGTCCTTACCAGGTTTCCAACACATTCTTAACGCTTGCTAGAATACTCTTTCCCCCTTCCTCATCACCTGTCTCCTTCCATCCTCAGCTTAAGTGTCGCTTCCTCAGGAAGTCTTCCCTGATGGGGAGGCTCCGCAGCGAACGCCTTATTTTTGCCCTGGATGAAAAACGATACTTAAAAAATCTATTGCTTGTTTAATTGCACCCAATTTCCTGCTAGAGTTTAGGCTCTCTGAGACCAGGGCTGGGTGCCTGTGACTATACCACTTAACTTCTGCATTGTCAGACATGCGGCTTACACTCAGTAGATACGTGTTAAATAAATACATGGCTGGTTCGTCCATGAGTACATGAGACTGTATCTA
The DNA here is from genome assembly GCF_014898765.1 of Herpailurus yagouaroundi. Taxonomy (NCBI): domain Eukaryota; kingdom Metazoa; phylum Chordata; class Mammalia; order Carnivora; family Felidae; genus Herpailurus; species Herpailurus yagouaroundi. Next base: position 32,010,629 of record NW_024412404.1, on the reverse strand, counting down.
GAACTACAATATACCTTAGGACAACTCTGTGTTCACGTGACACAGGACACAACCAGTGTGCATACAAAGCAGAAACGGGCACTCAGAGTCCAAAAGGAGACGAGAAGACGGAGAAGGAGAATGACAGATACAGAAGAGGATTCCCTGGGAAGCAGGGCGGAGATTCTCGGCAGTCACTCCTGATACGTCTCCTCAGTATCCAGGGAGTCCAGGACAGGCATCAGAGTCCAGGTGGTGGACTCACATATCGACATAAGTCACACAAACATGTGGCCTTTGCAGTCCTGCCGGGGCGGCGGGGGGGCTTGGAGTTTGGTGGCACGGCCTGTACAGAAGTTTCAGTTTTTATACTTCACTCCCCCAGAAACATTGAAGCAGATATAATAACTTAGTCTTTAGAAATGCATTAAAATCTCTCGTCCCCTTCTATTTTTAGAACCCCTAAATTCCTCTTTTGAAATGTTTTATTTATTTGAAGAGAGAAAGCATGAGAGTGGAAGGGGCAGAGAAGGAGAAAGAGAGGAGAGAAAGAGACAAAGAGAGAAAGAGAGAGAGAGAGAGAGAGAGAGAGAGAGAGAGAGAGAGAGAGAGAATCCCAAGCAGGCTCCACGCCATCAGCACAGAGCCTGATGCAGGGCTCGATCTCACCAACCATGAGATCATGACCTGAGCTGAAATCAAGAGCCAGATGCTTAACTGACTCAGCCACCCAGGTGCCCCCTCTCCCCCACCGCACCAAATTCCTTAGAGTTTCCTTCTTCTGCCCTGTGTCTGCCACTCGGTCCTTTGGTCTCCCAAAGGTCTTCCACACAGACTCCAAATGAGTCTCACACTCTGAGGACTGAGGTTTGAGTTCTACTCTAATTGCTTTTCTCACAAGAGCAAGATTTCCCCCCTTTTTGTTCACAGAAAGTGAAGGAGGCATGAGGGGTTGAGTGAGCAAAGGTCGGGAAAGAATGCCGGGAACACCAAACATGAATCATTTTTATCCCATCACATGTAAATTTAAGTTTGTAAGTTAAACATCTACAGAGTTTATCTATGGAATGGCTTTAGTTCCAATTGTCTTAAAAAGGATTGAGCTAAAGGATTCTCTTTAGATATTAGGGGAATAGCTTAAGCAAGTTTATAAACTATAGTTCTTATTCTTGCCCTGTGCCCTGACGGTATAGAGTTAACAATGAGGGCTTATAAAATTGGTTCCCTTCTGGGGAGCAGACCAGTCCATGTAAAATGGATGAGATACAATTCTGTATAAACAAGATAAGGGAAGAGACCGTGCTTTCCACAACACCTGTCACACAGTAGGGCTCCATGAAAGAGCTCAGGGAAAGGAAGAATCTAGCGTAGTGCTTTTCGATCCTGGCTGCACGTTGAAAGCATGTGGGGCCCTTGAAAAAATATCATTCTCTGCTTCCTGCCCTCAGAAATTCTGATGTAATTGGTCTCAGGTATGGTCTGAGCACTGGAATTTTTAAAAGTTCACCAGGTACTTCTATTGCACAGCCAATGTGTGGAAATACACCTGGGTCTAGAGAAAAATTATGAGTCCTTCTCTTATATTTTCCTATGGATCTTTACAAGGTTGCCAAATCACCTTTGGCTTAGCCATGGGGTTGAGAGGTCTGGGGCCAATCAGTTTGAGATAAAAATTTCATTACTCAATTATTCCACGGGATGTGGTCTGCTAGATGTGTGTGTGTGTGTGTGTGTGTGTGTGTGTGTGTACACACATGCGTGCATAATAAATTTCTTCTGAGCCCTTTGAAGTTTCATGTCCCCAGCAGACATGTCCCCCATGCTAAGAAATTTGGGAGCTTTCCCTCAAGTGACACTGTAGTTTTTCATCCACAGCCAAAGCGAACATGGCAGTAATTATTAGCATAAATCAGCAAGCAGAATATAGTAACCGGTACAGAAAGGCTGGCTTGATAGTCCTCAGTGACATTATTTTCATATATCCACTAGGTTCAAGATTTGTTTATTAATTCTGTAGCAGGTTAAGGGAATGGAGGCAGCTGGTATCATTTATTCATTTATATTTTCATTTAAGAGCCATCTGCTGAATGTCTTCTGTGTTCCAAGCTCTGGTTAGGGTTGGGGATATACTGGTGAATAAAATTACACAGTCTCTATCCTCTGTCCAGTAGGAGACAGAGACAAGTGAATGGCCACTGGCACTGAGTTAGAATGCGCAGGATACCATGACAGCACGTAGTTGGGACATGGTTAGTAGGTTGGGGGTGGTGGTGGGGTAAACGTCCTGGAAAAATTACTTTGGGGAGAATGGCAGCCATGGAATAAACGTCTTGGATTTCTCTTTAAGAAAGAACTTGCTGTTCAGCTACTGGGAGTGCGCTTATCTGATGGCATCCAGCTGTTAGGGCTGTAGGGATTTGCTCCAGCTTTCAAGTTGAGGCCATGCTCTTCCAGGGAGGAGGGTGATGCCACAGTGATGCCGCTGTGCATAGAATGGAGTGAGTGGTAGTAGGAAAAAGAGAAGAAAGAGATAAGGGAGGGAAAGAGGTAAGGGAGGGATCACAGCCAAATCATGCAGTGTTGGAGGCCATCATGAAAATGCTGGCTTCTACTCAAAGTATATGGGGTGAGGGAGGGCATTGGGCAGACAGTGATATGAGCTGATTTAAGTTTTACGGTATTCTTAGCCTCTGACTTTGCTCCAGCCCACTTCCTCCCCTCCAGGCAATAATACCCATCCCTGCAAGGACCTGGAATCTAGCAAAGTGATACACTTTCTGGGTGGCTCCTAGTCTGATAGCTCTGTGCAGTGAGAGTTCCAAAGAAGTTGCAGATTTTATTTCTGACTTCAAGAATGTTATATTCTCAGGATGATATTAAATGTGCTTTTGTGCCCCAAAGTTGTGGAGGTCATCAAGCATCAAGGCCAGGAAGCATGGTGGAGGAAAGTCCAGTCTTTCTAGTGACAAGTGAAATGGTTGGTTTTTTATCCTCGGTAAAGGAACCGACATTTCTACCTGTGCTCAAGCTACAATTGCCTTCCCTGACTTGCCCAATCTGGTGGTCAGTGAACTTGGTAGGCAGGTGGCCCTGGAAAGGTCCTGGCTGGTGTACAATCCCAAATTTGGAACATGGGTATCTATTTCCCATTCTCTGCTTCTTCAGATTTCCAGGTAGAATTGAGCTGAGCAGTAAAGAGTTGGGCTAAAGGGAACTGTATAGAAAAAAATTAATTCTTCCCTGGAGGAATGATTTCTCTGTGTTGAGATCATGAAGATTCCATGCTTTATTCCTCATTAATTATTCTTCTTAGGATTTCATTCCCTTAGCTGAGACTAGAGCTGTCTTGAGAAAGCCCATGACTTAGTAGCTTCCTATTTAGCTCTAGGCCCCACACCAGTCCTGGATGTCCTTGCAAAACCACTTTCTAATTGATTTCTTGGCAACAAAACAACTCTTTTCGATACCAACTGTTCCCAGGCAATGCCAGTATCGGAAGATAAATGCTGGGAGTGAGATAAAATCTGTTCTGGTATCTTCTCTATCCAAGAGTCTGAGTTAACCTGGCCTTGACCATTCTTGGCCCGAAGTGCTATGACGAGGACAATGATGATGAACAGTATCATTACTAGGAAAGTGGCTGGAACTGACAATTCACAAGTATCTATGGTGAATGAACATGTAAAAATATTTAGAATTACTAACAATCAAAGAGGAAAGAGGAGAAGGGGCGTAAAACAGACAAAATCGACAAAATTACAACCAAAATGGCTCACTATAGGCAATTGGTTAAATCTGGATACAACAGAATATCTTAAAATTTTCTGTTTATAAAAAAAATGTTTATGGGCATCGTAAAATGTTCACAGGACACAAAACTGTACATTCAAATATGCTCTTAACTTTAAAAATAAGAGCATTTACAAAGAGGAAAATATTAAAAAAGAACAGTATTTGTTTTAGGGAGGTATAATTATGGATTACTTTAATTTCCTCCAAATATTTTTCTCTAATTTCCTATTTTCTAAAATAAATGTATAGTCAGGAAAGCCAAATAAAAATAAATTTTAAGAAAAAATAAAGAAAAGGGATATTAAAATCATACGACTCACATTTTTTTCCTATAGTGTAATTTTTACAGAAAAAAAAACCGTTTGAGAAAATACTTTCAGAAAGTCATCTAATGTTGCTGTTGGCTTTTCTTGCAAGAATATGGTGTGATGGCAATAAAACATTTTTCATGAAGTTATGATTTAAATGGTTAGGCAATCTTAGTTAACCTCAGGCCCAGTTATAGAGTTTAACCATCCTGTCTCTTTTGGCCACCAATGCTAGGAGAGTGTAGGAACAGCCACTGTCATTCCTTAATTAGTACAAGTTGGCATACTTAAAGGACAAAGATCCACCCTCTTACCCGCCCTCTACCACTTTCAGTGCAAATGGAAAAAAGAAGTGAAGGCTGAAGAATTATTCAGTTAAGACGATAGAAAAGAAGGAAGGAGAGGAGAGTAGAGGGGGAGGGAGCCTTAGGAGAGCATTTGTGAACACCAGAAGATCTGGAAGTGAGGGAAGGCCCATGATGGATGCTGACTGACATCCACTAAGTTCTTCCCCTGGGCCAGGCTCAATCCTTAGTGCTTTGCCTAGACGATGCCATTCATTCTTTATGGAACTTCTTGAGGGAGATGTTCTTTTCTCCACTTCACAGATGAGGACGTTGAGACTCGAAGAACTAACTTGCCCAAGATTATCTGTGTTAGTAAACAGTGGGGTTGTAATTCAAACCACCTTCATAACTCATTCTGAAAACACGCACGCATGTGTGTGTGCATGTGCCTGGAGAACACGCCTTTGCCAGTGGAGTTTTCCCCATCCAGTCACCAGAAGTTTGGAGAGGTAAAGGGACTCCTCTGTGGCCGTGGAGACAGCACAAGAACATAAATGACCTAATTATTAGTCTACATAGATGAATTGTAATTTAAACTCACACTGTCTGGGCAAAAGCTTTGAAAAAGAGTGCAAGCTTTAGGTGCTGGCAGCCATTACAGGAGAAAAGAGAGTCCTGAAAAACAAGAGAAAGTATGAAGACGGTACCTGTGAGGAGCTGGTTCAGGAGAGAATTTTGGGGTGCGCTGAGCAGAAAGCATCAACATCCACCTGGTAGCTCCTGAAGGACCCAGGATGCCCACTTCCCCAGGATCTAGGAGTGGTTTCTGAAAGGGCAGATCCGATGATAGAACTGCCTCAGGACAAGGAGAGCTGAAAGTCTTCAGCTTTTAGAGAGATCTAGCAGCAAATGGGATTGGGCAGAAACATTCAGACTCGGGGAGTCAGACAGAAAATACCCGGGCTAGGAAGGGCTGGACACGGAAGCTTCAATCATTCTGACCCAGGGTCCCTTGAGATTTGTCCCAATACTCCCATATTGTAAAGTCACTTCTCCAAGTCGGTGACCTGAGTGTGAGGCTGACCAGGGTCAACTTGTAGGAAGAGAGATGGAAAATAAACAAGCAACGGATGCAACCCCATGACGGGAGTCTCACAGAGGGCTCATTTCTTCTTTATATCTTTTTGATTGTTTGTCACAAGACCTGGCACTCCCTTCCACATGAAAGCACTCCATGTTCACGAACGGTAGAAGCATTACAGAGAACGCTCTCTAGGGAAGCTATGTGGTGAGGATAAAAATCAGAACATTTTTTATCTCAGATGATCTAGCAAGTCATTGTCTTCTGTAATGTTACAATGCGAGGAGTTCCTAGGGGACAAGGCCCATATTTATTTTTTAAATCTCCCATAGGGCCAAATATGGCATCTTGCTCACAAATATGAGTTGAATGAGTGACACCAGGTGCCTTTCCAAGGTTGTGTTGGAGAATCTACAACCAATTATCCTTCAGATATAGTCTGGTTTAGTTCTTCCCAGGTGATTTCCTTGGATGTATCACATTGAAATGCCTCAGTCTTCCATTTGCCTCTTATCTGTTAAGTCCCAAGAGATTTTCCTTTGGTTGGTTTTCATCTTCCAAGGCCACGTCTAGTCATCAGAGAAACATCCCTGAGAAATTTAATAGGGTTTGCCACCTCTATTTGACGCAGAATGTTGGAGAAGTGGCAGAGCTAGATATGTCCAATAACAAACACAACTCAGTTGCAAATGTTTACAAATGAGTCACTTTCTACTTTTTGCATGTTGTTATTATTTTTTTTTTTGTATGTCAAGTTGACACTATTGGCCCTTCCTCAGGAAGACATAGATTTCAAGTAGTTTTTACACAGAGTGATAGATTGATCTGGCCAGACAGAAAACATAATGGACAGGAAACTAGACCATGGACAGAATCACTGCCACTTCCTGCCAATCTTCCCAGGGGCTGTGGAAATGACATCCACATTCTGAGTTCCCCTATTTGTTCACTGTAAGTGTAAATATAGATTAAAGGCCATTTATACTTCTTTTTCTTTTATTAGAGAGTCAAGAATTTCTGGAACACCTACCATGAGCCAGCTATTAGTGATGCTCTTTGCATGTGACCCCTTACCTTTGCGTTATTCTATTTTGTAGTAGAGGAAGCAGAGTTTCACAGAAATTACATAGATTGTCTGAGGCTAAACCGCTCTTAATCAGCAGTTGGGATTTGAATGCAAGTCTGTCAAAGTCCAAATTCTTGCTCTTTCTCCTAAACCACAAACCTGTGGTCACATTCCTACTGGGATGGAAGGACTTTGCCATGCGAACTATCCACCCCCAAATTGCCTTCCTTATGGAACCCTATCAAAGGCTTTTGCAAAAATCTAAATAAGTCATGAAGACTGTATTATGTTTTTTGAAATCTTTATTTTATTCCTCAGAGGACCCCATGGAGCCAAGAGATGGTCAATGGAATTCTCTGCTCGTCCCAACTCGGCCTCCGTTCCATTCGGAATCAAAGCCCCCCAAGAAGGATTGGACAATAGGTCGCTTTTCCATACGATTAGGATGCCACACAACTATTTTCTTGCAGTAATGGGACAGGTTTTCCCAACATCTCTTTGAAATCACTCTGAAAATATGTATCCAACAGAATAAACTAGATAAGAGTGCCCAACATGTGGAACATTTATTATCTACCACACTCTTTTTTCCTTTTAAAAAGTATCTTGAATTTATAAAAAGAATATATGTTTAGTGTTAAACACTAAAACAATACAAAGGTACAGAGATATAAGAAGCGAACGTTCTCGTTGGTAGCCCCTTTTGCTCACTCGTACCTCAGGAGGTAACATTGGTGACATTAGAGTGAATGCTGTTATTTTTGGCCATGTTTTAACAGCCCGCCCCACCACCCCCTACATATGTGCGCACACACACAGAGCTGTGTGACTTTTTTTTTTTTTTGACAAAAAATGAGAGCACACTCTATATTTCATCTGCGATTTGCAATTTAATACATCACACATAGGTTTTTATGTCTATCACTCATAATTTTGTTAGCTTATCACTCACAAGTGGGAATAACACTGCTTTCCCCTCCACCTTATAAATTTGCTGTGAGGATTAATCATCCATTAAAAGAAACTCAAAGATTTTTTTTTTTTAACGGCACCTGAGGTTTTGAGATGGCCACTGAAGTGCTATTTTATAGGGAGACACTGCACAGATGAGGTGGTAAGTTCCAAAGAGAGGAAGGACAAGGAAGTAATTTCTCGTTTTCCCACTCTGAATGGGACACTTCGTGATCTGCATATTATAAAAACATGAAAGTGAGGTCAGGCTTGGCAGGGAAATTGCTGGCTACAAGCTTTTAGGACAATTAAGAAACAGCAGGATCGTTCTGGCACGAGCTTCAACCAGTTGGCAGAAAAATGCCTCTTCGGCTCCTACGGTGACTGGCAATTCCAAGTAAATGGCTAAAATTGCCTTTCACGTCTGTCCGCAACTTCTTTCTCGAAGTCTTTATGTCTTGTTGAGTTCTCGTTGATAATGGGGTATCTTCTCTCTTAGGGCAAATCTGATATCTACAAGGATGATTTCAGCTCTAACAGGACAAAAATTCACTTGTTTCCAGGATTAAGAATCCTTGAACCTGTGTTCAAGTCTAGAAGCGCAATGTTTCTCTAAAAGTTTTCTTCTTTAAGGCGTTGTTACCATATACAACGACTGTTTTCTATGATGAGCGCCATAATAATAGACATTCTGAAATATTAAAAAGAGCCCCCACACCCCTGTTATTATCTTTGGTGAAGTCCAAGGACTTGGAACCCTAGGTAGGACATTATTAACTTAAAATGTCCTTATTCACAGAAATTATAAGCTGTCAATAAATCTTATTTTTCTTCCGACTTCAATTTACTGTTCTCTCTGAAGCTACATTTCTCCTCCCCTCCCTAGGACCTAGCAAGAGCATGCCAATAATTGCTTGTCAGCTTGCTGCTGAAAGCCTAAAGCGGAGAGTGTCCACAGCACGATGGTTGAGTGTGGTCTTGGAGCCCCGGTGGCTGGTCTGAAGCTGGGCTCTGCCACATGCTCACTTAGAGCCTCCACAAGATGGACAAGATGGTACATAGCACCTTCCTCCTAAGCTTATTGAGAAAATCAATGAGGCCACATAATAGAGCACCTAGAACACCGCCTGGGCCATGAAGTGTCAGTTATTACTTTCTTTTTTATATTTCAGGCCACCCTCTTTAACTTTTGTCATTGGAATGAGGTTAGTAGCTATTTATGCTACTAGGGGCAAATCTCCGCATCTCTTCGCCTGTGTCAAAACAAAAACAAAGAAGAAGAAGATAAGTTCTGCTCACTTTCTCTCTTCCCTATTTTAGGTCAAGTAAGGGTGGGGGTTTGGAGCCGGGCTGCCTGGCTTGGCTACTCGCCAGGTTTTACCGTGAGCGAGTTTCCTGACCTTTCTAAGCCTCAGTTTCCTTATATGCGTAAGGGGATAACAATTCCCCCTGGTCATAGGGCTGTTGGAAAGATCTAGACAGTGTGAATAAAGTACTTACACATAGTAAGTGCTCTATGAATTAGCTACCGGGTTGATTCAAATGCAACAAACTTAAATCCACCTACTGAGCACCGACTATGTGTCCCCTTTATGTAGGGAGTTCGTTAATCCATAACCCTACAAGGAACACTCATCATCTTCCCTTAACTAATGGGGAGGTAAGGCTTTGAAACATGTAGCAGTGGTCAAAGATAGAAGGCAATGGAGCGGGAATGTGACCCAGGTCTTCTGTACCACGGACTAGCGTTCTTTCCTCTGTACCCCTAGATACCGCCATGCCCCATGAATATCTGATCAACCTAAGACTCCCAGGGTCAATAAACAAGGTGGAGGGATTGTTAGTCTCTGCCTTCTGCTTGCTGTCAGAAACTTTCCCAATTATTTTTTCATGACTGACACATATGTGAACGCACAATATACTTGTAAGAGTTAAACACTATTAACATAGATTTTCCATAATCATACTCTTGGATTCTTTCCCCTCAAAGTTTCATGGACTCTCTAGAATGTCCATATGACCCTGAAAGTTTTCAACCAGGAGAGATTTACCGTTTTCATTGATTCTAAAACAGTGAGTTGACTCCTCTCCTTCCTGGAAGCCTTTTTAAGTCATTACAAATAGCATTTATCCTTACAGTTCTCAAGTGACCTTTAGCGCAAACATTTCTTTCTTCTTCCTGGGATGGGTTCTGACATCATTCTCCAGGAACACAAAGGCCTCCACTAGATTGATTTATCCTGCTGAGGCTTGGGAAGGGGTCTCCTCTTCTCTGACCATGTCTTAATTTAAACTTTGGAGGAAAATATTTAACAAGGCTTCTATTTTCCTAGTTTTCCTTGGAGTTGTTTTTTAAAAAGGCAGTTATTCTAACATCTGCTTGGAAAACTTTATTGTTCCCGGTCAGAAGTATGGCTTTGTATCTTTTAGCCAATTATTTCTTATCTTTGGTTACTTCTGCTCTTTTTTAATTCAAATCAGCCAGCATCTGTTCCCAGGATTCTGTGCCAAGGTGCCACCCAGCTTAGAGAAACTAATCTTTGATCTTTTTCTTTTGCTTCGCCTTGGTACCACGTATTAGTTACCGTCCCAAAGTCTCTCACGTTCTCGTGATTCCCTTTGCAAATTTACTTGGATTTAAAAAAGAACACTTTAAAAGGAGAGCTGTGAGGCTTATTCACATTACATGCTGAACTAAGGTAGCCACAAGCTGTGTGGTCCCTGAGTTTGCTCTCTTCTGCCTGGATGTTGGATGGCTTAATGGGGAGAGACCTGCCAACTTAGCACAGAGCAAAGCGATTTTCACGATTGGCTCCTCCCGTATCCTGGGTCCCTGATAAGTTTCCCAGGTGGCTTTTTCATGTCATGGGCATAATAGTGGAGGCCATCTCCAGGGGTAAAAATTAGCGTCAGGAGGGAGGCTCAGGTGGGACCTGCCTTACCGAGAACAGTCTCTGATGTTTGCAGCTACTGGTCTTCAGCTTCTTGGTGCAGACAGGTCCTCTCTGAAACAGAACTCGCAGTGGTTTTGTAATTTCACACTGACATGGAATTTTGGTCCAACTTTTGAAGAAACTCTTCTATTTATGCATGATGAGTCTTCTGAATCCTAAATCACTGGTACAGGCATTTTTAGAGTGAGAGTTGTATAACTCATGTAAGTTGGAGTAAAACAGTGCTGAAAAGGGCTGCAAAGGGCTTTCCAATCACTCATTCAATCAACAAACATTTGTTTAATGCCTACTCTGTGTCCGATACTACCTTAGACCCCAGCAATATAGCAGCAGGGAAAGCAGACATGAGCCCCATCTTCCTGGGGCTTAGAGCCCAGCCGATACCTTCTGCCAACACAGTAGCAGCTTGAATGTGAGTTGACCTAAGTCAGGTGTAAAGCTAGTCACTTGCCTTGGAGCTACTTAAGAAGGCCGATCCCCAGAGAGAGCCCACGAGACAAGATTCTGTAATTTCCAGGGTGATGCTATCTCCTGGGCATTTTGCTAAGGAATCAGACCGTTTTACCCAGAGCCATGAACGTGCATAAATTAATCCCTTCCCCGTCGGGAGAGCTGTGGTCAGTCTGAAATGAGGGTTGGTGAACCGCTGCCTAGGGGCCAAATTCAGCGCGCCACTGTGTTGGTATGGCCTGCAAACTAAGAATAGTTTTTACATTTTTAAACACTTGCAAAAAATCAAAAGAAGAAGATTTTGTGACACGTGAAAACTATATGAAACTCAGAGTGGCGTGTCCATAGTAGAGTTCTATTGGCACACGGCTGTGCCCATTCACGTACGCATTGTCTACGGTTGCTTTTGTGCTATGGTGGTAGCGGTGGAGGGTTGCAGAGACTGTCTAGTTTACAAAGCCTAAAATATTTATTGCCCGGCCCTTTAAAGAAAATATTTTCTGGCCTCTCATCTAGAAGACTTTCTGGTGCTGTTACTTCACACTGCATGACCACAGTCACATCCTGAGACGCTGAGAGATACACTAAACCCAAACAGCTGCTTCCCTCTGTGTGACATGAAAAAGAGGGAAAGGTATAAGAGAGAAAGAGAATGGTGCAGGTTCTACTTTTCATAAGCCACCAACTCGGGTGTGCAAGAAATAGCACATTATTTTCTGTAATGAGACTTCACGTGCTTAATGTGAGAACATGCAGTCTTGGGGCGCCCGAGTGGCTCAGTAGGTGGAGCATCCAACTCTTGATCTCGGCTCAGGTCATGATCTCAGGGTCGTGGGATCGAGCCCCATGTTGGGCTCCACGCTGAGGGTGGAGTCTGCTTAAGATTCTCTCTCTCTTTCTCTGCCCCTGTCCCCAACTCGCACTCTCTCTCTCTCAAATTAAAAAAAAAAAAAATACTCAAAGCACACGCAATCTTATTCATTGCTACAAAACCTCCGTGTTTCTGCCTTTTCATCCAAGTTCAATTCAATCCAAGTGAATTCTGGATGTTCTCTCTTGTTTTCCTTCTCTGCTAGCATGGGGAACCTAGAGGGCATCTCCGGTTACCGGCATTCTGGGAACGTCAACGAGCCTACTTCGTCTGGCTGCTTTCTGCTGCAGGGTCTTTCTGTCACTTCCGTCGGGTACCTCCAAGGTCAAAGAGTGCTCTGCGATTCCTGAGCCCTTCTTGGGCTTAGAGAAACTTGCCCTCTTCTGTGTTTCTCTGGGGCTGCTGGAAATAAGTTGACCACCTAGCCTTCTCTGGCCCTGGCAGCCCAGGACTCTGAGAAGGGAACCAGGTCTGTGTGACAACGTTCTTGCACTTAATGACATCCTTCCTTTTCACACAGCCAGCTTCTTGGACGGACACTCTCCCAGGCCTGCTCCTGCTCCATGTTCTGTTTCAGGGTTAGGCTCTGAGGCCGGCGGGGAGGAGGGAGGCCCAGGTTTCTGCTTGATAGGCCTTTCAGAAAGGAGCCTATTTGTCTTACCCAGTTCTGTCCCAGCCAGTTCAAGTCAGACCTATCGGCTCTGCTTGATTCAGCAACTTCAGGCTCTGGTTAGGCCAGATGGAAAATCAGTCCTGGAAACACGAAAATGTGAAAAACCAAGGCAGAGAAGGTCATTCACCCCCTCATAAATCTAAACACACTAAGTCCATTGAAGGACTTGCCAGGAAAATGCTATTTTCAGTTTTCTCTGTGGGTTCAATTTATCTTTACTGCTAAGTAGTCAAGTTGAATTAGATCCAGAACCAGATACAATTCGACTCTTTTTCCTTGAAGGGAATTACCCCCACCTTCCTGTCAGGGACCTGGCTATTCCGTCCTAAGGACTGGCATTTCCCAATTTAGGATTCATAGAAGATCTTCCTTTAAGATACTTGAATTAAGTGCACTTAGGTCTCCCTTTCTCAGATAGATGAGCAATTGCTTCTTTTCTGCTCTATCTCATTAAGGATGAGAAAGAGTTACTCAGGATTGCACTTCACATCACTGGGTTTGGTTTTTTGGAATGGCAATTTTTCTGCATCTTATGATCTACGTTGGCCTGAAGCATAGCCTCATCTATCATCCTGACCATTCAAGTTTAGAGTTTTGCAAGACACGTAATAGAAAAATGGAGTGTGAGGAAGGACACGCCTGTCCAGGCAACTTGGGTGGCCAAATTAACCCTCGTGTCAATGAGGCGGTTGGAATGGGGACTGGAATGCCCACACCTCCATAATATTAACACAATTGCGTGGAAAGATAAAACACACAATGCGTTAAAGCATTCCCCAAGCTTTTATTGGCAAGAATCATAGCTCCCGTCCTACAAAGATATGAGCAAGCAGAAGAGAGCATTCAGGTCTACTTCCCATCTGAATGGCAAAGTGGAAATCTGATTTTCCATATGGAAGTGACCTGTTTCCCCACACTGGTTGCATGAATAAAAACAGCCGTCCTGAGACAGATCCCTTCAGGACAGAGTGACAGGAACCTCTCCTTCAAACCCCCTGTGGTAGTCTTAATATATAATCACAAATTCTTTGATATGCCTCCCCTCAAGAGGTGGGCCTTAGCTCCCCTCCCCTCGAGTCTGAGCTGGACTTAGTAACTCACTTCTAATGAACAGAATGTGGCAGTTGTGACCTGGTGTCACTTACAAAGATCTGAACATAAAAGGTACGATGGCTTCCTCCTCGCTCTCTCTCTCGGATCGCTCACTCTGGAAGAAGCCAGCCGTCATGTCACGAGTACACTAAAGCAGTCCCATGAAGAGACTCACATGTGGAGGAACTGAGGTCACCTGCCGAGAACCAATAAGCAACTGCGGCCTCTTGCCAGCAGCCAAGTGAGTGAGCCATGCTGGAAGCGGATTCTTCAGCCTCAGTGAAGTCTTCCGACGACAGCCCTGGTCAACATCTTGACCGCAACCCCATGAGAGACCCCGAGCCAGAGCCACTAAGCTGCGCCGTTCGCAAATTCCTCACCCACAGAAGCTGTGAGATCCCAAATGTTTGTTGTTTAAAGCAACTGAGTTTTAGACTAATTTAGTACGCAGCAATAGATAATTAACAAAGTTCCCCTTTGAGACCATCTCATGTGTGGTGGAAATTTTATTAGAAATGTTATTTATGATGCACACTTTTACGTGTATTGGTCGTAAAAAATAACCGATCAGCTTTCAAAAGCAACAGGGCTGATAAAAAGAATTACCATGTTAGTTTAAACCCGAGTTACCTGAACTTGACCAGATATGTTCCCAGATGATTTAGCGGATATACTCAAATGGTCCTCCATGTAGATCACTTGAGTGGACAAAGAGGAAGTGGGGTCCAGGTTTATCAGTTTCACTTTATTGTAATAGCAGAGTTGAGAGGATACTGTGAGAGTTTTACCATATGCCTGTAAACTCTTTGACACCCCTTTTATTGAGAGTACTGTATCTCTGTCCCCTCCCCTGGAATCCAGGCCAACCATAGTGACTTGTTTCTTTTTTTTTTTAAATTTTTTTCAACGTTTATTTATTTTTGGGACAGAGAGAGACAGAGCATGAACGGGCAAGGGGCAGAGAGAGAGGGAGACACAGAATCGGAAACAGGCTCCAGGCTCTGAGCCATCAGCCCAGAGCCCGACGCGGGGCTCGAACTCATGGACCAGGAGATCGTGACCTGGCTGAAGTCGGACGCTTAACCGACTGCGCCACCCAGGCGCCCCCATAGTGACTTGTTTCTAACCAGAAGGTACAACAGTCCAGCTGAAGTCTCAGGTGACAGCCAGCATCAACGACTGGACACGTGGGCAAAGACACCCCCCCCAGTGATTTCCATCCCCTAACCAGCAAATTACTTCCACCTGCCAAGGCACCCCCCAGTTTAAGTCTTCCAACTTGAGGCCCCACCTATCATGGAGCAAATTTCCATGAGCCTAATAAAATGGGTGTTTCATGCCACTAAGGTTTGGGGTAGTTTGTTATGTAGCAATAGTAATCAGAACAGACAGGCAAAACAGTTTTTCTACATCTTTCAAATTAGTTGAGAGCAACCCAGTTTGGAGACAAGAACTAATTAGCCAACTGAGTTGAGGTGATAATCTTTAAAGGACGTGACTTCAGGGCAAAAACGTAAGGTTCAGTAGGATGGTGGCAAGGGGAGAGACCACATGGAAAGGCACTGTATGGTTTTTGCTATGGTGTAGATTCTGTTGCAAATTGCAGCTTTCTGAGGAAAACATTGAAGAGCTCGTTAGGGAGCATGTGTAGAGATAGAAACCGTGAGCGTAAATTTCATCTTTGAGTCTTTTCCCTCACTTTAAAAAAAAATGCGAGTGTGAAAATTTTCAAACACGGAGAAATACTCGTGCGTATTCACTACTGCTACCCAGAATTACTCCAAGGTTGACACTTCTAGACATATTTTCTTGGAATCTATTTTGGAATAAGTCAGTGGTTAGACACATTTAGAGCTCCCCGCTCCCACCCAACTCCAATTTATCCCATCTCCAGAGGTAAGTGCTATCCTGAAGTTAGTGTTTCTCCCTTGCTTTTGCCTTTCAGTTATTTTAAGCACAATTAGCTCTGAAAGTTGTCTTACAGTTGCATTTTTGAGAGCTAGTTTTAGTAAGATTGTCATTAACAAATAGGTTGATTTGGCTAAGACACTATAGACAAATGTTTGCTCTGTCGCTAATGGATTAAAAATCCTAGGATACATGTTCTCCATCTAGTGGTAAAAACTGGATAACCGTAGGTGCACATATGTCTGCTGTAGAGGAATGAATGCATATAAAGTGACTTCTAGGGACAGGACACTCTTCTAGTCTCTGTCAGGAATACGAAGATGGACAAAACACAGACTCTGGCCCTCAGGGTGCTCACCATCCATAGAATAGTTATCATGTGCTCAACAACCATATAAGGAATATGGAGGCTCAGAGAGGTCAGGTAACTCGCTCAAGGTCATACAATGAGTAAGCCGAAGAACAGGGATCTAAACTCTTAGCGGTCTGACTTCCAAGCCTGTTCTTTAAGCTGCAAGGACCTTTAAGGCAAGTACCTGTTCTTTAAACTGCAAACCTTGATAGTAGTTTAAAACATATTTTTTGTATGAAAACAAATAGAGATTTTTTTTATGAAGAATACACATTTGATGAATTGTAAGGCTTAAAGAAGAGTCTTGAAATAAATTTGGTCCACAACCTCAAAGCTAGGAATTTCTACCTTTATAGGTCCCTGGGAGGAAAAGGTTGAAAAGTTCTGACTAGGGATGGCATTCTAGCGTAGAACAGGAGATGGTTCAGAAAGGAAAAGCAGGACACTTGAAAAGCCACTAGCAGCCATGATATTAAAAATGTTAACACTTAGGGGCGCCTGGGTGGCGCAGTCGGTTAAGCGTCCGACCTCAGCCAGGTCACGATCTCGCGGTCCGTGAGTTCGAGCCCCGCGTCAGGCTCTGGGCTGATGGCTCAGAGCCTGGAGCCTGTTTCCAATTCTGTGTCTCCCTCTCTCTCTGCCCCTCCCCCATTCATGCTCTGTCTCTCTCTGTCCCAAAAATAAATAAACGTTGAAAAAAAAAATAAAAAAAAAATGTTAACACTTGGATGAGCTGGGCACTGACCAATAAGATCAGGGCACTGACCGATCAAATCAGACACTGAATATAGCAACCAGTTTAGCCATAATGGGCTTACCATCTTCTTTGTGAAAAAAGGCTTATGTGTTCTAGATAAAGGGGAGGATTTAAAGAAAGACAAGTGTTTATTAAACTATCCATTGGAAGTTCCTTTAACATGTCCCAAACCTCTTCTCTTTTTTTTTCTCCTGCCTCCATTAACCTCTCAAATTAGAAACCTTTAGGTAACTCTCCACCTAATTTCTCGGTTAGACTGGAACCCAATCTTGATTTCTGCTCCTTAACTCCTTGGTTCATGGTCCTACTAGGAATGCCAAGGGCAAAAAGCCCAGAAGGCCCATGTCATTGGGAAGGGAATTTTCTAGATGGAAGAATAGGAGGGCTATGGGCATGGTTTGGGACAAAAAAGGTGGTAATCACATCGTGGATGAGGAGGAGAGCACAAGTTGACAAGGTCAAAGAGATAATCAGAGATCGGGCTATGGAAGCCACCAGCTATGTGGTTTATGTTTTTCCAAGCGCAGTTGGGAGCCACTGGAGGATTTTAGGTAGTAGGGGAGAGGCATGTGATAACATATGATTTGTATTTTCAAAAGGTTACTCTGCCTGCAACAATAAACTCTAGGAGGGCAAAACTGGGAGTGGGGAGACCAGAGGCTTTCCCGATGCTAGAGGAGCAAGCTGGTGGTGGCTCGGACAGGAGTAATAGTGAACATGGAAACAAGAGGATACATTTGAAATATAATCTGCAGGTAGAAATTATGGGGAGTCACCCGATAGTATTTAGTCCAATTTTTCACATTGCAGGTGAGAAAACTGGGGGGGGGGGGGGGAGGTTCAGGGAAGTAATGTTGAGTCAATAAACCATCTATAAATGTCAGAACCACAACTCTGACATAGGCTCTTCATTTCCAGCCTAAAACACTTCCCATTGTACCACACTACTTTGTGTATCTTTTTTTTAATTTTTATGTATGTATGTATGTATGTATGTATGTATGTATGTATTATGTATGTATGTATTTTGAGAGAGAGACAGTGAGAGACAGAGCACAAGCAGGGGAGAGGCAGAGAGACAGAGACAGAATCTGAAGCAGGCTGCAGCCTCAGAGTCCAATGTCAGCACAGAGCCCAATGCTGGGTTTGAATCCACAAGCAGCGAGATTGTGACCTGAGCCGAAGTTGGACGCTTAACTGACTGAGCCACCCAGGCGCCCCTGGGTATCTTTTTTTATGTGTGCCATGCCTCTATCTCTCTGACTAAATTCCAAATTTCCTGAAAGGAGAGCGGTTGCCTTATACTTGAATGATTAATTCAATTTTTATGTTGCAAAGACTATCAACAAGCCATATGGTAGCTGAGATGTTGTATGACATAGTTCTACACTTCCAGGATCACTCCATACCAGGCCCAGAGACAGAGCTCCTTGACATGTCTTAAGTTAAAATGAA
The DNA here is from genome assembly GCF_014898765.1 of Herpailurus yagouaroundi. Lineage (NCBI taxonomy): Eukaryota > Metazoa > Chordata > Mammalia > Carnivora > Felidae > Herpailurus > Herpailurus yagouaroundi. The sequence continues at coordinate 31,992,653 of NW_024412404.1, read as the reverse complement.
GTTGAAAAACATACAAGGGTTCCAACCTACATAAAGCAAAATCCCACTGAAATTCAGACCCCAAGAGAACTTCAGGATCTTGTTTGAATTAAGAGAAGGGAAAATGCTAGAGGAAACTCACATTAGCTCTTCACACAACATGAAATGTCCCAAATGAAAGTTGAAAGAGTGTTTGCATTCTCTCTTTCCCCGACTCTGAACTTAGGAAGGATTTTACATGGGCTTAGCTGAGGATCAACACGCCCTTCCCAAGGCCTGGCAATAGAAATCCTGGTGGAAAGGGTGACGGAATGAGAATTAATCCTGGGGAAACTCTCTTTTCACTTCTGCCTTTAGAAAGGTAAAACAGTGTTGGCTGAGCCTGCATCTTCGGAGGTGTTTTTATCCAGAGGGGAATTCAGGGCCAGGTGGAAGCCCAGGAGAAAGCAAACCAAGGAGCTGATTTCTCATAATTAGTTCTGGCTTGGGCTTCAGGGTAAAATAAGGGAAAAGGGGGAGAGACTTCAAGTTTACATGTTGTTTGATCTAATCCGATAAGATGAGGGATTAAGGACATCACCAGGAAGAAACCATAACCAGAGAGTAAGTCATAACCAGGAAAAAAAACCCATTCATTTAACTCAACCATATGCTGTGTTATCTCATTTAGGAGATCACCGTTGACAAGTAACAAGAGAAGGGATCTGCAGATTCCTCCAGGTAAGGGAACCCTTCTCATCTGTGGGGCTGGCAGAATTGAATGCAGCCATCTGGAAACCCTCTAATAAAAAGATGCCACTTGGTTTCAGAGTGAATGCCAAACACCTGTGTCTATTATTAATCTGAAGTCACTGAAAATTAGCTTTGAATAGCTCAGGTACTAATGACAAGTGAAAGTAAGGCCATTCCCTGTACCTTATATTTATCCTTTCTCTAGGTATGTGCAGTGTTGGCTAAGGCCCTCCTCAGGACAGATCTGTTTCCTGTGCTCTTGGCTTCTCATTCTGTGTCCCTCTCCTTCCTTTTCTGGCAAATAATGTCCAATGTTCTCAAAATGTTCCTTTATTTACCGAGTCCATAAATCCTCTGACACTGATTTCATGTGTCTGTTTGGAGGAAAACAATGTGATCGAACTTACTCATGGTGGATGTCTTAATGTGCTAACGCAACCATCCTTCAAATGGGAAGATCTTAATGGTGGAATGTGGGGGAAACGGGGGCTGTGCCATAGCACTTCTGACATGATCACAGTCGCCCTTCTCACAATTTGTAGTTATATACTTGTATAATTAACTAATTTCTTTCTTTCAATTCGATGACAAGACCCATGCCCATTTGCATTTCTCAGCCCAAAGCACCATGACTGACACAAAGGAGGAGGCTCATAAATACCTGTGTGAATGAATGAATGAACGAACAAGTGAATGAATTGAATTTTGCAATACAGGTGAGACAAACCTTTTTTCTATATGTGCACAAAAGGCAAAACTTAAAAAAAATAAAAAATAAAAAAAAATGATGATGATAGAGTCCCAAAAAATGGAGATTCTTATAGGGAGCTGAAAAATTACTAATACTTTGTTTAAAAAGATAACGCTCAGGGGGCGCCTGGGTGGCTCAGTCTGTTGAGCACCTGACTTCGGCTCAGGTCATGATCTCACAGTTGGTGAGTTCGAGCCTCGCGTCGGGCTCTGTGCTAACAGCTCGGAGCCTGGAGCCTGCTTCAGATTCTGTGTCTCCCTCTCTCTGCCCCTCCTCCGCTCATGCTCTGTCTCTCTGTGTCTCTCAAAAATGAATAAACATTTTAAAAAATTTTTTTAAAGATAACGCTGAGTACAAATTTCTTTAAATCAAAAAAAAAAAAAAAAAAAAGACGAGAACTCATTGAGGCTGGCAGATAAGTGTCAAGGAAGCAAATCCCAATTAGTTAATATCCTGTGCTTGCAGGGCATGACCCCTCAGCTCAGAAAATAAATCGGTGCCAGTCTTTCCTCCCTCCGTCCCCTCTGCTCTAATGAGACGAAGGATTTGGAAACAGAACAGCCAGCCCGAATCCCGTGTGTTCAGCTCTCCCGCCGACACCTGCGTCCCTGCCCCACGCACACCCTCTCTAACTACATGCTTTCTCTTCTCAGGCTTATCTTAGGGATGAGGTACAGGAATGAAAGGTTGGATGTAAGATTTGCCAGTTTTGCACAGGCTCGGCCCACAATGCAGAGGTGTCCTTGTTCCGCTTGGGCCACCGCGAAAATGAGACAAACTAAGTAAAAGTGGCCGGTGTCTGGTGGCACCCAGAACATGCAAGTTTTTTCCTCCTCCTTCCTTCTCGGTTCATAAAACACTTGTAAACCACAGCTGTCCAGCAGGGATCTCTCTTTATCTCCTGGCCTAAAAAGGAGGCTAAAGTGTTTGTAATTAATTAAGCTGGAAGACAGTGAGCTGGGGTTGGAAATGTACACAAGTGGCAGAAAGCTAAGAGACTCTAAGAGGCGATAGGCTGTCGCTCCCCAGAGGGAAGACTTCTTAAAGAGGGTGATTTATCTTTAAAGCATCACTCAGGTGCCTTTTTTAGACTCCTACTGTTGCTATGGAAATCACCCCTGTAAGAATGTGTGCAAATGTGGAATGTGTCGCCAGATGCATAAATAGGGGGGTGCGAGCAAGTGGCAGGCATGTTGACACTTGTCGGTCTCCAGCTTTGGACCCGAGGAAAAAGAACTAGAATCCGGTTGGAAGAAGGAAGGAGTGCTGGGCAGTTGACACCACCACAGGTATCCCAGTGCCTGATAGACCCCAAGGGCTTCTAGAATATCTGAGTCTCTATTCCTCAGGCTGACCATTATGTCTGTCGTCTCAACATTTCCACTGATGGCATCTCTTTTCATTGTCAATACCATCCTGATTTAGTTGATAAACCAAATATACACATATAATAAGAGTTCCAGGAATATAATGTCCCCCATACAGAAGAAGAAGCATCGCTGAAGTGATCCCATCAGATCTAGGATTCTTTTTTAGGCACAGGACTTAAGTCATGTATAAAGTTATGTTCCAGATAGAAACCATCTCTTCCTTTCTTTGTACTTCCGTCACTTCCACCACAGCTTCCGTTGATCAGCTGTATCTCCCCTTTGCGGGGGGGGGGCCCCCCCCCAAAAAAAAACAGCTGCCTGCTACCATTTCATAAGAGAGAATAAAGCTGAATCGAATCATGGATGCTGGAAGTCAGTTCGGCTCACTCATCGGTGAAGCAACTAGATCTTAAGTGTGTTACCCTTTCAGATTATATATCTCACATTTGTGCTACAAGAAAAAAATAAATTTCTCCCTATCAGGAACACTTTGAAGGTGCATCAATAATAGTTTCTAGCTATTAGAGACACCTGGGTGGCTCAGTTGGTTGAGCGTCTGACTTCAGCTCAGGCCATGATCTCATGGTTCATGAGCTCGAGCCCCACATCGGGGCTCACTGATGTCAGCACAGAGCCTGCTTCAGATCCTCTATCTCTCTCACTCTCTTTCTCTCTGCCCCTCCTCTGCCTGTGCTCACTCTCTCTCAAAAAATACACAAACACGAAAAAAATAATTTCTAGCGGTGAGAAACTTAAATGAAAAAAGGGTACTGGGGACATTACAGAATCTTTGGGAAAGGCTGGAGAACCACATTGAGAAAATGGAGCCCATCCTTAGCCAAGATCAATGCCAAAGAAGTTGTCCAACATGGACACTGCCGCCATGCTATTGGGCATTGGAGCCCACTGGAGGCCCCAAGCCCAGGGCTGCCCCTACAGACTGGATGTTGCTGTCTTTGCTGCCACCGACAGAGTGGATAATCCATGATCCCTTCTTTGACTAATCAGTTTCAGATTCTCAGCCCAGATGCACGCATCTCCTGGGTGCTTAGGCTCTAGCTGCACGTGAGGCTAGAAGAGTGACTATCAACCCTTAATAGTTCCCATAGGAGAGCTTTCTGTCTCCCACTAATTTCACAAATATAGGAAAGAAATTTAGATGCTCTGCAGCCAAAAAAAATGTCTGCCATATGGGGAGATGGTGAGTATTAAATCTGAGAATGAATGTTAAGGGCCTCTATATATCATCTTCAGAAATAAAATCTTAAAGTCTATTGAAATCAAGGTCAAGTGTTGCAAAATGAAGCCTTAAAGCAGGCTCCCTTAGGTTTTTTGTTTTTTTTTTTTTTTTTTAAGGGAGATAATTTTCAATTGTCCAAGGGCCTGGCTGTAACGCTAACAGAGGAAAGGGGGAGGAGGAACATAGGATGTTCATTAAAATTCTTGGAGACAGGAAGAGTTCACAGTCCTGGATGGATAAGAGGGCATAGTTGCCAATTGTGCACACTTATCTGCCAGAAATCCCAAGCAATCACGGAGGCAGGGGAATGTAATAAAAGGATGGGAAGGTACTGAGCCAGGAGACACAGAATTCCATGCATAGAGGGAAGATAAGGATGTGGACTATGGCAGCGGACAGGAATGCCAAGGTGAACTTTGGGTCACAGGAATGGTGTCCTCAAGAAATCTTGAACACCTGAGTGCCACATACAACAGGTTGAGGAAAGAGGGGACAAATGGATGATTTGTCACACACACACACACACACACACACACACACACACAGAGTCATCTAATTGTGGGACAGGTCAGCTGTCAGGAAGAGAAAATTTGCCAATATGTCACGCTGGCCTCAAGTGATAGAAACCCAACACTACTTAGCTCAGGCAGAAGAGCATTTATTGGAAGGATAAGGGGGTGCCTCATATAACTGCCAACACAAGAGGGAAGGAGCCGTTGGGCCCAAGAATCAAATGTCTCCAGGACCCTGGGTCTGTCCATCTCTCATCACTGCCTTGAATGGAAGACCAGCATCTCTGGCTTGGTGGAGGATAGGATTGCTCACAGGGCTAAGGTCCTGCCCCACGGTTTCCACCCCCAGAAGAGAGACTACGCTCTTTTAGCTCCAACTGTGTAGAAATACTCAAATGAGCCTGGCTCACCCATGCCAGGTGGACCCATTTAAGTTTCGTTTGCCTTCAAAGGGCAATTGATAGTTGTGAGCAAACTGCTAACATTTATATTAAGTTTACTTATTTATTTTGAGAGAGACAGAGCATGAGTGGGGGGAGAGCAGCTACAGAGGGAGAGAGAGAATGCCAAGCAGGCTCTGGGCTGCCAGCACAGAGCCTGATGTGGGGCTTGAACCCATGAAGCCGTGAGATCATGACCTGAGCCGAAACAAAGAGTTGGATGCTTAACCGACTGAGCCACCCAGGTGCCCCAACAAACTACTAACATTTTTACCCACCCCTGTGGATAGGAAGGTGGGGCCCTGATCTGTCCATTGTAGGTTTATTTCCCCGGATCTGACAGGTATGTAGGGAAGTGGGCCATGTAACACAGGACTGCTGGGGCCCCATCCGCATGAGTCAGGGCTGTTCTCAGTGAAGGGAGAATCTCTGTAAGCCCCAGTCGGTGGCCGATACATCTGAGAATGTGGATGAGAATCTGAGCAGTCTTTTCCGGGGAGGAAACATGTAGGCAGAGCAAAGGCCTCATAATTGTGGTGATGCTTAGGGTGGTCAGGTGCTCGTTCCAGCGCTCAGCCGATTATCCCGCCTTGCACATGGCCCTCCCTGATGCTGTGGCTATCTCCTTGGTTTTACAAGGAGCAGCTTGGCATTGGCTAATATAAAGCGAGTTCATTGTTCCTATCCACTGCCTATTCCTCCAGTACCTAAGGCCACACAGGGCACATTGGAAAAGTAAAAAAAAAAAAAAAAAACAGTGACTAGCCAGTCTGTCATTATGTTCCTCCCCGAGAGATTCTTGACCGAACTGACTTAATCACACAGTTGTTTTGATGTTTTACAAACAGAGCCATCGTTTGCAGTCTGGAAGAAAGTCAGTGTGCATTTACCAGGCTGATGTTAGGGCTGTCTCCCAGCTTGACCTGGCCTTGCTAAAACTAAACCCTACAGAGAACATTGCCAACATTATACATGCAGTTCTTAGTGCTGGTAAGATTTTCACAGTGACTTTCTAAACAGAACTGGATCACTGGAGAAGGACAGGCGATCCTGAGAAAGTGTAGTCAAGTTTATCCTTAACTGCTCATGGGAGCTGAGATGGGCATCTGCAGGCCAAGTTATATGTGCTAGCAAACATTTCGTATGGAGTGATGTTTTAGGCTGATCCATGTTCCAGCCAGCTCTCTATACTGAGTCATGGTCCACCAGCCTTCTCCTATGGAAAACTAAAGCCACACAGTGGATTCAACTGTCATTTGTTACTAGAAAATGCCTCAGGTTCATCCTTTCCCATTTCTACTTTCACTCAAGTCTCTGACTTTTGGACACATTCTTATTTTAAAAAATTAAAGCTCTGTCCTTTTAGGGATATATGTCAACATGTCAACTGCCTTGTCACATTCTTTGCTAATGCAAAGAATGTCATGGAATTTAAAAAGTTGAAGCAAGGAATTGCATGTTGAAATGAATGCCACGTGAGCAGTAAAATAGAGAACCAGGACCTTCTAGTGAAGAGAATGAAAGCAGAACACTGGCGGAGAGCATTTAAATCCTCCTTACTGTTCCAATCTTCCTCACCTTCTCCCAGCCTCCCAGGCCAACTGGAACAAAGGTGGTGTCGTATTCCCCCTGGTGGGTGGCGGGGAAGGGGGCGTGTTCACTGCCTGTTGGCGCACTTTCAGTGCAAGCACCAAACTTTCACACTTCCCATCCCCATCCCGACAAAGCACGCATCTCAGAATCATTTCCCTGCCACCGACTTCCCCCCCCGCCCCCCCGTGCGCATGAGAGAAAATCAGATGGCACACGAGAGTCTAAACACCATGCTTCCCCATTAGCTTCCTGGCACCCACTGTCCTGTTCGGGCTGAGGGATTTCCTGTTTGCAAACCAGATGTGTTGGCCATCTCTTAGTCTGTATTCTTAAGTTTAGTTTTCACCCGATATTATCAATAAATTCAGAGTGTAGGCCTATGAATGCAAGCACATTCCATGCGTGTGTCCTTGCTCCGGATTCCTTTTCCACGTCGACAATAATGGCTAAAGTTAAGAAGCTATTCACATTGGACATTTTTACATCAGAAGCAGCACACAAATGTCTCTCCGAGCCCTGCATTTCAGAACAGTTAGCAGCAGCATGTAGAAAAGTATCCAAGAAGCGATTTCATTTCCATGGCAGCCAGGACCCAGACGCCAAAGCTTTATAGATTAAAATCAATGCCTGAATTGCATTCAGAAAGCCTGAATTGCCTGTCAGCCTTCAGGACCAGCAACGCAATGTGATAAATGAGGTGAAGAGCCTCATCCAGGCAAGGGAGTGCGTGCCGCATTAGCGAGCACTTCTGTGTCGTTTTCAAAGCAAATACCAAATGGAATGAATTACTGGGAAACAGCAAATGAATGTCAAGAATTTGAGATGCAGGGGTTGTAATTTACTAATTACTGGGAAAAGATGAACACAAAGTCAATGTGTGAAAGAATGGGGTGGGGGAAGGGTGGAGCACAAGAGACAAAGAAAGTGAACAGCACACATAGGAGGCTCCTATTTTCTGTCCCGGTAAAAAGAGATGGATTTTCCAGGCACAGATACCTAGTTCAGCCCCCGGCTTGGTCATTGCCAGTCTGTGTCATAAACTGCAATGAGTGTTAAATAAGATAAATATATAAACACCTGGACCGCACCTGGCACATAGTAGGCAGACAGGAAATGTTATATCTCTCTTTCCCCAGCCCTTACTCTTTTCCTTTTTCATTTAGCACAGGAATCACAGCACTGAGACATGACTGATTTTGCTCAATGATTCAGGGTTAGAGAGTGAGCCTCAAAGCCTCCCATACCAGATCATCAACACTGGAAGACAGGAAGGCACTGATGCAAGGGTAAAGCCTGGAGAAATTCACAGAGAAGCATTCACAAAGAGTGGGTTGACGTTAAAATTGCATGAATACTACGACTTTTGATGCTGTCTTCTGCCTGTTGGTGCAAATCTGTCCAAGGGCAAAATAACGACGCACAGTTTCATTCTCCAGTGGCCTTACCTTTCTTCTGTGACATTAATGCATTCTCCGAGCCCAGGGGGGGCTGGGCATGTCATTCCAATCAGCCAGGTGCTCCTAAAAGGTCTGTAGCTTTCAGCAGCCAACATAGGGACTCCCTGGGGTCTCTTCTCTGCCACAAGGGATAGGAAGGATGCCATCTAAAGAGGAACCATAAAGTAATTGAGTATGACCTGGAATGGGAGGCAAGAGATACGGATGCTTATGCTGGCTCACCTACCACCCAGATATGGAAAACAGTGGGCTCAGAATATCATTTCCCAAACTATTTCACTAGTTCTTTAAGACACTATGATAGAAAGAGCTTGCTTTTCTTCAATACCCACTGCTCCCTTGTTGGCAATAGTACTCTTAATTTTTAGCTGGGACTCTGGAGGCTCAGAATGTAGAGACATTTCCCAGCCTTCCTTGCATTTTTGCCACGTGATAAAGTTCTGGCCAATGAGCCAGAAGAGTAGACAGTGTGCACAACTTCTTGGAAGTGTCACTGGAAAGAAGAGTGTGTGTCCTTCTCCTGCCCTTCCTTCTTCTTGATGGTGTTTCTGTGTTTGTGGTGGCTGAAACTGGAGCAGCCATCTTGGACTCTGATGTGAAAACCATGTGCTGAGCAGAGTGCAACAAGATGACCAAAGGCAACTGGGTCTCTGACATTGCTAGGAGCCATGCAACCCTAGACTATTAAGACCTCTTTTACGTGGAAGAGAAAAAGTCACTGTCAGTTGGGATTTTCTATTCATAGAAACTGAACCTAATCTTAACTAACAGAAATGTTAACAGATATTCTACCAAGAAAGGGTCTTTGGGCAAATAAAGTCTGGAAATTCTGTACATTATAGATCCTTCCTAGAGACTTGCAAGTGCACTCTAGCACATTACAGGTTGTAAGAAGGCCTTTATAAAGAACCGTAATATCTTGGGGCGCCTGGGTGGCGCAGTCGGTTAAGCGTCCGACCTCAGCCAGGTCACGATCTCGCGGTCCGTGAGTTCGAGCCCCGCGTCGGGCTCTGGGCTGATGGCTCAGAGCCTGGAGCCTGTTTCTGATTCTGTGTCTCCCTCTCTCTCTGCCCCTCCCCCGTTCATGCTCTGTCTCTCTCTGTCCCAAAAAAATAAATAAACGTTAAAAAAAATTAAAAAAAAAAAGAACTGTAATATCTTATGAATGTCTCTCACGGGGCTAGTGTTCTACAGACTCTTGCAGCTTGGACCGTGGTCCACGCACCAGCAGCAGCAGCATCACCCAGGAGTTTGTTACAAATGCAGAATTGCAGGCAACATTGGACCTACTGAGTTAGAATCTTTTTTTAAAATATTTATTTATTTTGAGAGAAAGATCGAGCATCAGCAAGCAGGGGGAGGGGCAGAGAGAGGGACACAGAGAATCCCAAGCAGGCTCCATGCTGTCAGCACAGAGCCCAGTGTGGGCCTTGAATTCACGAACCTTGAGATCGTGACCTGAACCGAAATCAAGACTCGGACGCTCAACCGACTGAGCCACCCAGACACCCCAAGAATCTTCGTTTTTACCAAGATTCCCAGATAATCTATCTGCATATTAAAGTTTAAGAAGCACCGCTACAATGATTACAGTGTGGAAAATGGTCTGTGATCCTAGACTCTGGTACAAAAGTAGGCACGTATTGTCAGGGGATATGTCTGGAGCCCCAGGAGCAAATGAGCAAGCCTGGGTGATTCTCACCACCACAGATTGGTCCTGAGCTCTGCAGGCCTGAGGCTACCACTACCAACCCTATGAATCCTCTGGACAATTTCAGCCCGAAGCCTCGAGTATTTGCAAGGCCAAGCCTTTTTGATTGACACTGATGAGCCAAGAGTCTGCGGCAGACATCCTCTTCCTCTGCTCCCAGCTGCCTCTACTTCTGCTGGGACTGCTGGGCCCCCTCTTCAGTCAACCAGTGCTTTTCTCCACGAGTCATACCTAGATCTATAGGAAAGACAGAAGCGACCTCCAGCCCACCCAAGGGTACCTGCCAGGGCCCACTCAAACGGCTGCAGGACAGAGCATCTATCAGTCCTTTTCAATCACGCACAAGTTCACACATGGGCGCATAGTCTAGCCAATCGAGATATCAGCTGAATTAAGTTATACTGTTTGTGAAACAGAAATCAATTGGATCAATCCCATTTGCTTCCTGCTTTGTGGTTTATCTCGTGATAGTATGTTAGAGGCTGTGCTAGGCAGTGGTAAAGATCTTGTTCTCTGGAGCCGGGCTTCCTGGGTTTGGATCCAGGTTTACCACGTGCTAGCTGCATGATCTTTAGTCAAGTTACTTAACCTTAACCTCAACAAGCCTCGGTTTCCTCATCTGCAAAATGGCATCTACGTCATAATAATAGGTACCTGTGCCAGGAAGTACATATACATCTTTAACATACATTATTTCTTTTGATATTCAAAACAAGCCTACGATGGCAGTATAACTCATTCTCATTTTACAAGTCAGTGGATGGAGCTTCAAAGAGCTTCAGAAAATTGCTAAGTTCTCATAGCTGGTAAGTCAAATCCACTTCCCAGATTTGTTGTGAGGATTACATAATGAATAAATGTGAAACACCTGGACTTGTTCCTGGTCTATAGGAAGCACTATAAAAAAAATGAAAAAATTTAAAAAAGCAGGGCTCCCAGGTGGCTCAGTCGGTTAAATGTCTGACTTCAGCTCAGGTCATGATCTCACAGTTCATGAGTTCAAGCCCCACGTCGGGCTCTGTGCTGATAGCCCAGAGCCTGGAGCCTGCTTTGGATTCTGTGTCTCCCTCTGTCTGCCCCTCCCCTGCTTGTACTCTGTCTCTCTCGCTCAAAAATAAACATTAAAAAAATTTTTTTAATTAAAAATACATATATTTACATAAGTAATAAGTTATAATTTGAGGGCTTAAAAACTAAATCATGAGACTAAAAATCTAAAAATGAGGAAAGAAATCTAAACATTGTATGAGTTGACATAAAGTATTTCAGCCCTGTTTCTCTCATGGGGTATTAGCTAGACCAATGATTGTCAGTTTCATTGAAACAGAACAGATCACTTGAGCAAGCACCCATTTAGTACATGTCTACTGAATGTCAAGGTAGGAGGTCTGTGCTGGGCACAGTGGGAAATGCAGTGATGTAATACATGAGGCTCTTACTCTGTGACTCCGTAGAAGAGAAGGACATTTGCATAAATATATTCACTAAAAGACAAATGTTGAAAACGCTATAGTATGTTCTGTGAAAGCAGAAAAGCACATCATCGTAATAATGTGTACCTGTCCCAGGAAGTACATATGCACCTTTAATATACATTATTTCTCTTGATATTCAAAACAAGCCTGCGATGGCAGTATAACTCATTCTCATTTTACAAGTCAGTGGGTGGAGCTTCAAAGACCTTCAGAAAATTGCTAAGTTCTCATACCTAGTAAGTCAAAGACCAGGATTCGAATTCAGGTCCGACTGATCGTCCTTGCTATCACGCTAGACGGTGAAGAATAACAAACCCTTCACAAGGACGGTGACCTTTCAGCTGGGCCTTGAAAGACGAGTTGGGTTTTCAGGCAGAGTTGCAAGTTGAAGGAGAGAGGGTTGTGGTGAGCAGAAGAGGGTCCGGGCCCCATGCAGAGGCGGGCAAGGCTGGCAGGAGAGGAGACCGGGGCAGGCGGAGGTAAAAGAATTGTGAGACACAAAGATGGGAAGGTTGATAGCTGTGACATGGCACAGGATCCTGAGTTAGAGACTGAGGAGCTTAGACTGCATTCCTTGGACCAGTGTTAACAACTCAGCTACTTACGGGGCCTCAGAGAAGAGGAAGGAGTGTCTGTGGGGGATGGGCCCCAGAGGGCAGAGCCAGAGGGAAGAGGGGCGCTGAGGTGCAAGGCAGCAAGCACACAGGCTCCATTTAAAGGCATTCAAACCTTAAAACTCCAAACCAAACAAAATAACCCGTGTACTTGCAAAGCCAAACAAGCCTGAAGCGAGCCTGGCCTTCCAACGACCAGTTTGCAATGGCTGGTCAGCGGTGGTAAACCCGCGCAGAAGGGGTGTGAAACCGGAGTCAGGGAGACCAATCAGGACGCTGTGTGTGGAGGATGATGAGGGACAGAATTAAGACATTGGCAGTGGGGCAGAGTCTGACGCATGGTTAAGAAATTTAAAAACCCTCCTATAGATTGCTCAACAGCTGGATTTTGCATCTGGCCATATCACTTCCTTAATTATCACTTGCAGTGGGGGAAAGAGGCACATGAACTAAGCATTATCCATAGGTCTGCTTCCGAAGCTTCTAAAATTCAAATGGGTGAAATTACTTTCTGTAATGCTGGTGATTTAACTGCGCGCAGCCTTGCAGCCTGCAAGGGTGGGGGCCGGGGGAGAGGAGAGAGGATGGTTAAATAAAAATCGTTCTATTTTTGGCATGCTTTAATGACAATCTCCTCTTCGAGCTATTTTTCGTGCAATGCCTTTTCTGTTCGGTGTCATTGAAAGGGTTTTTAATTCCAAAGAGAGGCTGTGGCACAGGATGTTAATCAATGAAATTCTGGCATGCTTTTCTATGAATGTGGCTCGTTATTTACATTTACCGCTGACAGAGATGAGCGCTTAAGCCCAGGCAATATTATCATTCAAGCCTGGTTAATAAAGGAAGAAACAAATGCTATAGGAAATTCATCCTGATGCTGGAGGGAGGGACAAGGACCTATTTTAGGTCTCTGGGATATTTCATTGTCCCCAAGGCCTTCCCTGTGAGTCACAGGACAGACATTTGAGGCAGAGAAGGCAGAATAGCACAGTCATCTGGACTGAAAAAATAAGTTTTGGCTGAAAGGCCGGATAATGGTATTTATGTATTCCTTGCTTGCGGGTTTCTGCAACGCTTTCTGTTATGTATGCACGGGGTGCAGCCGGCAATGCCCGAGTTTTTGTTCCTCTGAATTCCTGTCGGTGGACACTGCCAGGATTTAGGGTGGGGTCAGCCCAGGGCCATTTTAGCCCCAATAAAGGTCTGTTCTATTAAAGGCCTGCTTGTCCCTTGCCTGTTTACTGCTGCCTAATACAACACTTTCTTTATCTCCTTTTGGCACAGCCCCAAAGAAAGCAGGGAGACTTGTTGCGGCTGGGATTCTAGTTTCTATCTTCGGTCTGGTCGCATGGGGTTCAGGGGCTCCAGTGGGGAAAAGCTAGAGCACAGGGTTGAGGACAAAATTTCGCACCTTCCCTAGTCCCATGCAAAGCCACGGCGATGATGATGGGATGCTTGTGATCTACGCTGTTGAGCTGTTTCTTCCCCTTGAGGCTGAAGAACGCAGCTGTGTCATTCACATGTCCCCCCCCCCCTCCCTGCTCCCTGTGACAAGACCAGGTGCTGATGGACTGTGAATCTGGAGGGTGTTTCCCTGGGAAAACTAGCTGCTGACTTGGGAATGCGCTGCTCTGATGTTATCTGACTGATTAGCACGTTCTCACCCACTTACCTGGTCTGGACAGTCCCTGGGCCGACAGGGCGGGTCACCCACAAGCAAGGCCGGCTTCCTGAGCGTGTGGCCTGTGCCATTGCACAGGGCTCTATGCTGTCAAGGGTCCTCCAGGCACTGGGTTTAAAGTATGTCTTGGGGCGCCTGGGTGGCGCAGTCGGTTAAGCGTCCGACTTCAGCCAGGTCACGATCTCGCTGTCCGTGAGTTCGAGCCCCGCGTCGGGCTCTGGGCTGATGGCTCAGAGCCTGGAGCCTGTTTCCGATTCTGTGTCTCCCTCTCTCTCTGCCCCTCCCCCGTTCATGCTCTGTCTCTCTCTGTCCCAAAAATAAATAAAACGTTGAAAAAAAAAATTAAAAAAAAAAAAAGTATGTCAGTATTTCTTAATCCTTTTAAGATAAGGGGACCCCTGGGGCACCTGGGTGGCTCAGTCAGTTAAGTGTCTGACTTCAGGGTTGGTGAGTTCAAGCCCCGTGTCAGTCTCTGTGCTGACAGCTCGGAGCCCAGGGCCTGCTTCAGATTCTGTCTCTGTCTCTCTGCCCCTCCCCTACTTGCCCTCTGTCTCTCTCTCAAATATAAAACATAAGAAAAAAAATTGAAAACAAAGAAAAGATACGGGACTCCCATTTTCATGCGGCGCGGGGCGCTGCAAATTGGGTAGCCGGCGTCGACCGGCAGACCAGATCTTTGAGCATTCCTGAGTGGAGAAAGTCCTTTTTTTAGGTTCCCCGGTGGAATTCCAATTCTCAGGGGATTCAAGGAAGCATCTGAGGCAGGGACAAGTACGAATGCCTGGGAAATCCTGAGATCTGTTCATTGCAGAGGGGCTGGGCTCATTGATGCGGTGGAAGGCGAAGTGTGGGCTGACCTTGATATGGTCGCCCCGCCAGAGCCAGGAAGTTCAGAAAAGAGGGTGATTGGCAGTGGCAGATGCAGCTGCGAGGTCAAGGGGGGAGGAGAAAGAGGCTTTTGAGTACGCCCTTGAAGAGGTAATTGGAGACCTAGAGAAGCTGTAGAAGAGAAGGGCTGGCTGGAATTGAGAGGAGAATTCCAACAGCAGAACTGGAGACAGCAAGAAAGAGGACGTGTTTGGGAGAATTTAGAGAGGAGAGCTGGTAGGGCTGAAGATGTGCGCAAGGGTGGCCTGCACCTGTCGGCCGGTCACTGGGAAGGCGGGGAGGGAAGAGGGAAGGAGAACTCCGCCTGGACGCCGTGGCCAAGGGGAGGGGAGAACAGGGATGGCTGTGGCAGAGGATCCCAGGGTCCAATACACCGGAGTCCTGGAGTCCCTCCCCTCCCCACCCCCCGCCCCCCGATTGGCAAGCTCCTGAGCAGTGACAGAGGGAAGCAGAAGGAAGGTGTAGGCAATGCTTCTGAAAATCTGGTCTGGGAACACCTGCAGCAGAACCACTATCTGGTGTTTGTTATTAAAGTATTTTCTGGATCCTACCTTGGACCTCCAACTATCAGAATCCCTCAGGGCCCCTGATGTGGGAAGGCAGGAATCAGCATTTTATTTTATTTATTATTTTTTAATGTTTATTTATTTTGGGGGGAGGGAGAGAGAGACAGTGCGAGCAGGGGACGGGCAGAGAGAGAGAGGGAGACACAGAATTCGAAGCAGGCTCCAGGCTCTAAGCGGTCAGCACAGAGCCCGATGTGGGGCTCAAACCCATGGACTGTGAGAGCGTGACCTGAGCCAAAGTCAGACACTTAACCAACTGAGCCGCCCAGGTGTCAGCATTTGATACTAAAGTTCCCAGATAATCCTGATGGTCCTGACCATTTGAAAACCAGGAGGAGGGAGAATCCAGCTTTGGGGGGATACTGGAGGCTGAAAGGCATGGTATGATTGGTGCAGAGGTTGGATCAGAAAGTGAGGGATGTGGGCATGGGTGGCCCAGGCCCTCAAGTGTAGATGGCGTGACCTGACTGATTGTAATTCACATCTGTCACAAAGGGAGGTTTCTCCTGGCAGGTTCCAACCACCAGTCCCCAAAGGAGAGGCCAAGTTCCCGCTGCTTCTTGACTCACTGGGAGTCACTGTCTCCTGCCATCACCAAGGAGGAGAAAGAATCTCCAGTGAAGACCTTATGCTTGTAAATTGCACTCGGGTCTATCTTGTTTTTGTTTACAGGTAGTCAGTCTAAGGAGGCTCCAAATAACGCCAGCCCTAGGATGGGGGTTCTTAGGGAAGATCCAGTGAGCTGGGTGTATGGAGCAAGTCCGGTACTCAGCTCTGCCCTCAAGCCAAGCACCTCCCACTGCTCCCTTCTTCCTTCTCCAGCCTTAGCCTTGTTCAAACTCTCCTTGCTTAAATATCCAGAAAACCTCCAGGCGTTGGCTTAGGCAAAGTTCCTTATTCCGGGTCCAGCCTCTCAGCCCTAGATACATTTGATCTCCTTAGGCTACTGATTCAGCCAGCATGAATAAGCTGACAGGATTTATGTGTGTTTCTCACGGTCATCCTCTTACTCAGTTTCCCTAACCTCCGGCTTCCTTTTCTCTCGGATTCCTTTGCAAATCCGTATTGATTAATCCCTGATTGATGTCTCACTAATCTACTGATGATTCCTCCCAGGCAGATGGGTTTGCCTCTCAGCTGTCTGATCCCCAGAGAACTTCTCAACATACCAACCATCCCACGGTTCCTGAATGTTGTCGAAAGCAGTCTTTCATATGCAGACAGGGCCCCCGGGAATGCACATTCTCATTTAGTGGGTCTAGGGTGGGACCTGAGACTGCTTCTGGGCCCCAGTGGTGTTGATGCTGCTGGTCCATGGACCGTACCCTGAAGAGCAGGTTTTATAAATGAGTAGCTCCTAATTCCCTCCCCTGTCCTGCCCTACCTGCTCCAGTTTTTTGGTTTTTTTTTTTTTTTAAATCATCTCTCTCCTCTGACTTTAAACACAGGAATGGAAAAAGAATCTACCTGCAGTTAATTTAGATTTAATTGTCTTGCTTCTAGTCAAATTGATCTCTCCAAACCAGCTTCAAATTGGCATCCCACACACAAGTTTCTACCGTTCTCTTTGCATTATTTGCTCAGGACCCTTTTGCAAATGTCTTGTGCACAAGGCAGATTGGATGATAGAGAGAGAAGGACAGTGAGCTGTAGAAAGGGGCTGGCAGGCAGACTTCCTCCAACCACTGCATAGCAAGGTGGACGGAGCTCCCAAAGGTTGGGCTCAGAGGGGCCCAGGTCCCCCTGCCCTGGGTCATTTGCAGAGTTGATCTCACACACTTCTGCCTCCATGGCTTTGGCACCCAACGCTCCAGGCCCCTCCTCCTCTGCATTAGCATTCTGAAGCGAAAAGGAACCGATTGCTAGAACTCCTAGTTTTATAGAAAAAAAATCATATTTTTTCCACTTTTATCTAGGATCTGAAAACATTTATTGCTTATAACATTTGCATTTTAGGGGGGCCCGGGTGGCTCACTCAATTAAGCATCCAACTCTTAATTTCAGCTCACAGATCATGACCTCACAGTTGTGAGATCAAGGCCCACATGAGGCTTCGTGCTCTGTGTGGAGCCTGCTTGGGATTCTCTCTGCCCCTCCCCAGCTTGCTCTCTCTCTCTCTCTCTCTCTCTCTCTCTCAAAAAACAAAACACATTTTAAATAAGGATTTCTTTTATTTTTGCACTAGGTGAGTGAATTGAGTCAATCATCTCTCTAAAAATAAAGTTTGGGAATTGTAACAAAAGTTTCACAATCGTAGTATTTGAGGATGGAGAAGTGGTTATTATTCAACGTACACCTTAGGTCTTTCCCCTCAGTGAAAACCTTCTACTTATTCCTCAGGCTCCCCCCTCAAACCACTGCCTGGATGTTTCTACTTTTCACAGCCAAACTCTTAGAATGATCCCTACTTCTTCAGAGACATCTTCCTCTGCGTTTTCTCAGGAAGTGTCTGAAGTGGGCTTCTGTTTTCACAGTTCTACTGAACTTGCACTGTTACAAGGACATAGGCCATGTCTCAGTCACCGGATCTAATAGCTCCTCAGTCTGTTTACGTTCCGTCTGAACATGTGATGCTCTCAACCCATAAGATCAGGAACAAAGCAAGGATGTCTACTTCATCTTGTCTGTCCAACCTTTGTATTATATGTATATAATATATAACATGTAATACATAATAATATATTTCTGTACCTTGTAATGTCTCAATATCTTAAAAAAAAAAAAGACAAAAGAAAAATGGTTCTGGCTGGGGAGATACTGCCACTTCTGGGACTGGCCAGTTCTTAGAGATAACAAAGCACTCAGCTGCAGGCATGCATTTGTATGCAAACTAACCAATCGGGAGAGAAACCTCCTCTGTCTGGACCAAGCTCCCCAGAAGGCAATATTCCTCTGCCTTCATCATCCCAGGGCCAGGTGCGAGACAGCTGGAGACCATCCCTACAACCCAGAACCTGCTATAATTATTCAAACTAGGCGGTCCTAAACTGTTCGCCCTGCCCTGCCTTGTCTTTGCCACAGAAACCCCCATAAAGACTTTAGCCTCAGTTTTCTCCTTGCTTCTGCTTTCTGTCTCCTGACTACCTGAGGCTTCCCACATGGCCCTGCATGGTGTGCCAGGCCTCCTGTTTCTAGGACTTGTAAGCACAATAAACTTAACGTTTGTCGGAGCGTCTCCTGTGTTTTCTCTTGTGGTTGCATCTGACTGATCATCACGTAAAAGAACCAGAACACGTTGTACTGGGGCTTCTAGCCAGAGCCATAAAGCAAGAAAAAGAAATACACAGCATCTAGATAAAGAAAGGAAGAAATATGCATAGATGACATGATTACCCATAGATAATTTCTACACGAAAAGCTACCGAATTAATAAGTGAATTTAACAAGGTTACATGAAAAACTGGAAACTGAAATTCCAAAACAAAACCATTTACAATAGCGCCAAAAAGATGGGATATTGAGTGATAAACCTGACCAAAGGTGTTCAAAGTACGTAAGCCGAAAACCACAAAACATTGCTAAAAATGACTAAAGAGGGCCTAAATAGTATGATCGTGGATTGGGTGTGGAGTGGAAAAATCAATATTGTTGTCATTTCTCCCCAGATTTACCTATAGATTCAAGGCAGTCCAATTGACATTACAGTTGGCTTTTATTTTTGTAGAAATTGACAAGCTGCTTGTAAAATTCATAGAGAAATGCCAAAAACTTATAATTGCCAAACCACCTCCCAAAAAAGGAATAAAGTTGGAGGACTCACACCACCTGACCTCAAAATTTATTATAAAGTTACAGGAATCAAGATGTGCTATATTGGCATGAAGACAGGCAAATAAATCAATAAAACAGAATAGAAAATCCAAAAGTAGACCTGCACATATGTGATAAGTGATGTTCAACAAAGGTGCAAGAAATGGTGCCGGAACGATTGGATATCTGTATGCAAAAAATTAAAGTTAAAAAAAGGACCAAAAAGGACAAAACACAAAAAAAACCTCTTCAGTCCGTAGCTCATCCCATATATAAAAAGTAACTAAAAAATGGATTGTGGACCTAAATCTAAAACCTAAAACTGTAGAAATTTTAGGAAAAAACATAGGATAAAACCTCCATGACCTCAGTTTAGCCGAGATTTCTTAGTTATAACGCCGAAGGCATAATCCACGAAAGAATACATCGACAAATTGGACTTTATCAAAATTAAGAACTGTTCTCTGAGTAACACCGTGAAGGCAGATGAAAAAAGAAACCGCAGACCAGGAGAAAACATTTGCAAACTGCGTATCCGATACATGACTTCTGTCGAGAATTTATAAAGAATTTCCGGATCTCAATCCAGAAGTTCACGGACAAGTACGTGAATAAACAAATGGCAGTATATCCACATAATGAAATACTACTCAGCAGTAAAGAAGAATGAACTATGGATAGAAGGACATAGAAGGATATCAACACAATGATGCTGAATGAAAAACGCCAGTCAAAAAAAAATGAATTGATAGGGACCGAAGGCAGATCATGGGTTGCCTCAGAGTGGAGGTGGAGGAGGGAGGCAGGGAGATAAAAAGGGATCACAGAGGAGGATGAGGACAGTTTGGGGGAAGACATATGTTCATCTTCTTTATTACGGTGATGGTCTCCAGGGTGTACACATTTATCAGACCATCATCTCTTGGAATCGACCTCTGCTGCCCTCTCTCTCCCTGACCTTGAAGGGACTCCTTCGTCTATTGTTATTGCCTATCATTTCTAGCGCATCCGAACTTTGGCGAGGTTCCGCTTCGTAAAAGAAAAAGAGGGGTGACAGCGTTTCAGGCAAAAATCTTTCAAGCAAAGAAATATGGAAAACCCGCCTGCTTGTGTGGTATTACTGGGGTTGGGGGCGGGGGGAGATAGGAAAAACTCAGAGAGCACAGTGCCGCCTGATATCCCCCAAATTATCCTACCCGTGTGAACGGTACCATTCTCACCATCCAGACGCTGGATGCCATGCCGTTCACTGACCCCCTTGCATTTAATTTTCATGTTCTGTCACTTCCTCGTTCAAAATGCCTTTTGTAGCCTGAGTATTTACTCCTGTTCGCATCTTTATCTCACAGGTAGCTTCTGGCTCCTATCTCCTTCCCTTCCGGTGCCATTCTCCCCTCCCCCAATTCTTTCTACAAATGAGCACGGGGGTAATTTTCTTAGAAGACCACCTGGAACATTCTAGTGCCCTGCTTAGAGGCTTTTCAAGACTCCCAATTGTTAAGACAATACCTGTGAGCCAAGGTGCAGATATCTTAGCCAGGCTTTCAAGGCCCAATCCAGTCCTACCTAGACTTCAGTCTCTTTCCTCCCCTGTGATGAACCCTCTGCTCCAGCCAAGCTGGTCTCCTTCCTCTTCCAAACAGCTCTTTCCAGCTGTTTGACTGATACTTCCCTTCTTTGAGGCTTAGCCCCAGACCTTTAGCTCCCCAGAGCCTTTCCACTTCTAAGTCACCACTACCTTTTCCTTTTTGGATTTCAAGCTGTTTATTCCATTCATGCCAAACGTTTGGGCAGTTAACCCCAGCTTGTTTTATGAAAGTTTTATTTTGCTATTTAACTTGCCACATATGTATTTATGTTTCTCTCTCCATTTGGGCTATAGCTTTCCTACATATGTTGCAAAGACATTAATTCCTCCAGCTGCTCAAACCGAAAAGCTCACTGTATTCAAATAATTTGGGAAAAAGCTGCATACCATGGCCTTCTCTAGAAGATTCGCATTGCATGTGAATATATTAAAAGATCTAAAAAGTCCTGTACTGATGAAACGTGGCTTAATATCTGATTAGAGTCTTTGCTTATTTTCTGATTCTTGACTATTGAGAAAATCTTTCTTGTCTTGAAACAGTATTAATATTCCTTAGAATTCCTCTCAGAGGAGACTTTGGGAAGCACAGAATTAAATTCTGAATGCCTTACCCATCATTGTTACCCTACCATGACGCCTAGCTTACTGACCTAGCACTTAGTAGGTGCTTAGGATGTATTCGGGATTTGGTTGAATAATTGCTTCATGTTTTACTCATTGATCTAAACTCTTCTAAGAATTTCATTCTGTGCAATCTTGAGATTGCTGTAAAACAAAACAAAACAAAATAATCTTGCTTCCATTTCCTATTAAATTTATTGGCAGTAGACTCTGAAACTAATGGGATTTCCAAGTCCTCTATATGCTCCCACGTCTGCCTGAGAAAGATAGTCTGTGCTTGTATACAGTGGGAACATCAAAAGTTTACTGAGTTTTCTACTTCTAGAACACCAGACCAGGCTTTGCTTCTTGTCACTTAAATGTCTGCCTTATCATCTCATTTCACTCAGAGAAACGATTCAGGGAAAAGCTCAGGAGCTGTCTGGACTCCTGCAAAGGAACTTCACGGAATTTTTACACAGACAAGAGACACTTCTGGATCTCATTTTTTCACATTTGTGGGTTTGGCTGCACTTTCACCAGCATGTTGGGTAGAAAAGCTAACAATTGGAATCTGAATCTGAGATAGCAAAAGAAAAATACCTACAATTATTTCAATAGCCAAAGTGGTGGTAGAGTTATCAGCACTTTGAAGCCAAAGTTTGACCTTGGGATTCAGAAGTAATAGGAAACCTTAGAAAGGATTGACAACATTAGAGATTTTTTTTTTTTTTTAGTTAGTAGGACTTTTTAAAAAATTGCTTTTAATAGGTAATATAAATAATGTATCTTATGCATTATAGCATTCATATTATTACATTATCCAATATATAATACATTATGTATATATTTGTGTGTGTATATATAAAATAAAAATTGAATATATACAAATTAGTATATAACAAAAAGCTAATTCTCTCCCATTTCTGCTTCCTACCCAGACTGCCATCCCCAGAGGCAACCCTTTTTATTTGTATATTTTTTAAAATGTTTATTTATTTATTTTGAGAGAGCAAGAGTGTGGGAGAGAGAGTGGGGCAGGGTCAGAAAAAGAGGAAGAGAGAGAAAAAACCCCAAGGAAGCTTCACACTATCAGTGCAGAGCCTGATGTGAGGCTTGATGCAGGGCTGGATCTCACAAACCATGAGATCATGACCTGAGCCAAAATCAAAAGTTGGACACTTAACCGACCGAGCCCCCCAGGTGTTCCTAGGTAACCCTTTTTAAAAAATTATTTTTAAACCTTCCAAAGACATTCTATACATATATAAGTACATATGGATGCAATCCCAAATATTACTATGCAGTTTATACTTCTTAACCTTGCTTCTTTCACTTAATATTCAGGGGACATGTCCATGTAGGGCTGCTTTTTGCTAATGGCTTCAGTGTTGCATTTAGTGTCCATCATTTCCATTTTGATGGATGTTTCGTTTATTTCAATATTTTTGCTGTTATAAGTGATGCTATAATGAATATTCATATATATGTATATATATTGGGAGTCAAAAATATTTGGGGGTCAAAAGGTATACACAAATTTTTAAGTTCTGGTTTTTTTTATTAAAAAAAAATTTTTTAACGTTTTATTTATTTTTGAGACAGAGAGAGACAGAGCATGAACGGGGCAGGGGCAGAGAGAGAGGGAGACACAGAATCGGAAGCAGGCTCCAGGCTCTGAGCCATCAGCCCAGAGCCCGACGCGGGGCTCAAACTCATGGACCGCGAGATCGTGACCTAAGCTGAAGTCAGACGCTTAACCGACTGAGCCACCCAGGCGCCCCTTAAGTTTTGTTTTTATGTTGAGAGTGGGGGAGGGACAGAGAGGGAGAGCGAGAATCCCAAGCGGGTTACCCGCTGTCAGCACAGAGCCCAGTGTGAGGCTCAGTCTCACGAACCATGAGATCATGACCTGAGCAGAGATCAAGAGTCAGAGGCTTACCTGACTGAGCCACCCAGGCACCCCTGCATATTTTTAAATTTTAATGGATCCTGCTAATTTGCTTTCCCTCACAGCCATGCGGAATGTGGAAGGTGAACTCCACCATCAATGTATGATAGTGTCATTTTCCAACACCCTCATCTATACAACTTGTGACCCAACTTTAGTTCTTTAGCTTTTTCCAATATTGTAGGTAAAGGACATTGTCATAATTTGGATTTCTTACATGGTAAGTGAAATAGAGCAAAGCATTTTTACAGATGAAAAACCTACAATACTTCCTTTTCTGTGAATTGTGCGCATTTTTTATCCATGTTCTGTTGGGGTACTGTCATATTATTGATTCACGGGAATTCTTTATATACTGTCTGTGATATATATTGAAATAATTGAATTTCACTGCCAGTACTAAACTCCTGCAAGAGACGTTAGACAATCATGTCTTCCAAAGTGTCATTCTCTTAAATTCTGGCTTTTTAAAGATGTGTTAGAGGGGCTCCTGGGTGGCTCAGTTGGTTGAGTGGCCGACTCCTGATTTCAGCTCGAGTCATGATCTCAAGGTCATGAGATCGAGCCCCATATCAGGCTCTGCACTGGCAGCAGGGATCCTGCTTGGTATTCTCTCTCTCTCTCTCTCTCTCTCTCTCTCTCTCTCTCTCTCTGTGTGTGTGTGTGTGTGTGTGTCTGTCCCTCCCCAGCTCATGTGCACACGCTCTCTCTCAAAATAAATAAATAAACATTTAAAACAAAATAAAATAAATGTTTAAAAAAATAAAGATGTGTTAGAAACTACTTCAGAGATGATTGATTTCTTTCCTTCTACCTCAGCATCCTAAAACCCTTCCTACCAAAACAAGACCACACTTACATATCAGCACATTCAGTATCAGCTTTCCCAAATTAGCCAGTAGATTTAATAGATTTTTTTTTTTTTTTTTTTTGGAAATGATACATGCTCATGACTTGTCTATGTTCCAGCAGAAGTAGGCTGTATATACGACACGGCTAGCAGAATTTCTTTTCTCCTGTTCCCTCTAGATCAGAGGTTACAAAGTGGCCATCCAAGGGCCACATGCAGCCGTGATGTGTTTTACTTGGCCAGCATGGCGTTTAGAAAAAAAAATTGGAATTAGTTGCCGCATTAAAGACAGTGGGTAATTTTACAGGAATATCTCGACTTCTGGCCTCTGCTGACAAATCACAAGATCTGGCAAACCCTGCATTTCCACATGACAACAATTGGCTGGAACTTGTGGGTGTCTGCCCTTTCCATGGACCATGCGCCTCTGTGTTCTTCAAACAAGCCTGCCTCATTTTTGTCACCTGCCAAGTTCCCAGAGGTGTTTACCTTTGTAACACTTGACCGTCTGTCCCCAGAGTTCGCCTCTCTCCCCACCCCCCTCTCGTCAGTCAGAAAAAGAAAAAAAAAATCCCCCCAGTGTCTTGTCTCACTCAGACTCAGGTCTGTTCCTTTTCTCCACCCCAGCCTTCCTTCCTCCTTTCCTTTGAAGCATGGTTTCCCTCCATCCACGGAGTGTTTACTCGCTCTTTGGCTCGAGTCCTCACGTTTTCCCTTTCGGCCTTTCCCTTAGCTGGGCTCTTCCCCAGGATGTCTTCCGAAAGAATTTGGAAAGATAAAAAAAAAAAAAAAAAAAGACAAAAAAACTGCTCGACCAGGGCATGAATTTTAAAACACGTGTAAACAGACATTAGCAAGGTTTTGAGAAGGATGGATACGACCGTGTTTCTGAGGCTTCCTTTGGGAATGAAAATGTTTTCGAGGGTGGAGCATAGTGACCCGGGAGTGGTTCGCTCCTCGCCAGCCCTACCTGCATCTCATAGTTCAAATTCTCGTCAGCTTCCACCTGAACTGTTGCCTCAGCGTTGCCACGAGTCTCCCTGCTGCCAGACTCTTACTCCGCTGTTCTGCTCTCCAGGCATCATGTTCTAAAGTGTGAATCTATTTTGTCACCCCCTACCCCCTCTTCAGAATCTTCAGTCACTCCCTGTGGCCTAAACGTGTCTTCGTCAACAAGGCTCTCCTGAGGTCCTTTATAATTGGCCTTAAGGACCTCGTTTCCAACCATTTCCCTTGTAACCCAGATAAGCGGACCCTGTGCTAGGCCCTGAGCACACGTCTGGAATGCTCTGTCCCCAGGCTGAAGCAAATGGGGCTTCCTTTCATTGAAACACTGTATTCTGATATTTTATGTCAAATACTCCCATTCATCCCTCCAACTCCAAGGCACTATCACTTCTGTTGAGATCTTCCGTTTTCTCCTAGTTGGTCTCTGCTCTTTTGTATTTCTAGAATACTGTGTGGACAGGACAGCTCGGAGAAGGCTTCCCTGGCTTCCCCAACCTTGGAAGCAGATTAGGTGTCTCCTATGTGTTCTCACAGCACTTATCCTACTGAGATCTCAGTCACTTCTACTGTCCTGGACGCACCCCCACTCTCAGCTCCTCTAGAACAAGAACTCTTTTTCTTCTTTTTACCAGTGACAGACGCATAGGCTCTGGCACAGACTAGATGCTCATTCAATGTCTGATGAAGAGAAAAATTAATGATAATGTGAGGTATATAATTCACATGACTATATGAATGCTTAACCCTCAGTTGTATTTGAAGAGATTTTTTTTTAAGTTTATTTATTTTGAGGGGGTTGCTGAGAGAAAGGGAGAGAGAGAGAATCTCTCTCTGCACCCTCAGCACAGAGCCCAATGTGGGGCTTGAACCCATGATCCATGAGATCGTGACCCATGTCGAAATCAAGAGTCAAATGCTTAATCGACTGAGCCACCTAGGTGCCCCTGAAGAGATGTTTTTAAAACTAATCCTCGTAACAGCATAATCAGGAAAACAGAAACCATGCTAAGTATTGCAAACAGAGGAGATTTAATACAGGGAATTATTTCACAGATGTTAGAAGGAAGTCTGGAAGCAAAGTCTAGAAGGAAGTCCGGCCAAAAGCAAAACGGAAAGTTGAGACAACCTAGTTATTAATAACTGTGAGAAAAAGCTACTGACCCCAGGACTGAAGTAAACTAGCCACCATCCTTGGGACACGTGTACTAATTGATGAGGAAGCAGCAGCAAATAGTATGGACACAATCTGCCTTACTGTGTTTTCAGCCTGTCCCGGAGGAGAGACACGGAGGGGATATTAGCAATAATGTATTTTGATAAAGTGTATAGAACTCTAGAACTACAGAGCTGGAGGATTTAATTTAGTCTAGGGGTAGTTGATCCCAAAGTGTGGTCTGCAGAATCAGGATTACCTGGGGGCTTATTTAAATTGCCCTCATCCCAGGGCGCCAGGGCGACTCAGTCAGTCGAACGTCCTACTTCTCCGACTTTGGCTCAGATCATGATCTCAAGGTTCATGGTTCGAGCCCTGCCTCAGGCTTTGTGCTGACAGCTCGGAGCCTGGAGCCTGCTTCAGATTCTGTGTCTCCCTCTCTCTCTGCCCCTACCCTGCTCCCACTCTTTCTCTCTCTCACTCTCAAAAATAAATACATATTAAAAAAAAAAATTAAATTGCTCCCATCCCAGACCTACTGAATTAGAATTTGGTGGAAGGGAACAGAGAATAGAAGGAATCTATATTTTTAAAAAGCAGTCCAGGTGGGGGTGCCTGGATGGCTCAGTTGGTTAAGCGTTTAACTTCGGTTCAGGTCATGATCTCACGGTTTGTGAGTTCAAGCCCCACATCGGGATCTCTGGTGTCAGCACAGAGCCTGCTTCAGATCCTCTGTCCTCCTCTCTTCTCTGCCCCTCCCACACACATTCTCTCTCTTATTCTCAAAAATAAATAAACATTAAAAAAAAGCTCTCCAGGTGATTCTTATGCATACCAAAGTCTGAGAAGCCCAGCTAAGGACGTCTGCATGACCGAGATAAGGAAATATCATTCATTCTGAGACTGGAAGGGTGAGCCTACTCAGGTCAGACGCTGGAGGGGTGGGATATGATTATTCAAGGCCAAAAGAACAGTACGTGTCAAGATCTAGAAGTCCAAGAAAGCCAGATCTGTGGCAGAAACCAGCAGATAAGGGAAACAGAGTGGTGAGAGATGAAGCATCATAGAAGGAACAAAGAGAAATCCGAAGGTGGTAGAACAGGACCCTGTGAATTCTGATGAAAAATAGGTTGGGGTAGAAATAATAAGATTAACTTTGAGTAACTAATCTCACACCAATCTTACAGAAACCTGGGGTACAAGTAACTTCATAATTTAGCAGACTAAAATCAGTGAAGCCACTCTAAAGAAAATGAGGACCCAAGCTAAGTCCTGCTGAAATTTGTTATCTGTGTAATGAAAAAAACTGCCAACCAAACTCACTCCATTGCCTACCCCCCCACTCCTCCCCAGATAGGTTGAGCCTAAATAATTCTATCCAGTAGTCTGGAGTTCTTCCTGGCCTTTTAAGGGGCATCTGTTAAGGAGTGGCCTTGTCCCTTCCTCCATGCTGTTTGGCTCCTGGTGGGAAATCTGTTGTGCACAATAACGGGGCTCTGTTGTCTTGCTGGTGAGAAAACAGGTCTCTCTCAGTGAGGATTCAGATCACATTATCCCTGAGATCATGTATGTGCCTGATTTTAACAGGGCCATGCTTAAAAGGCTGGTGTGCCTGTAGCTCATACTGGGAAATAGAATTGTGGCCAGAGAGATCCACAACTACCCATGATGATGATGGTGGGATTTTTCTTTGCCTCTCCTCTCCTCTCCTCTCCTCTCCTCTCCTCTCCTCTCCTCTCCTCTCC
>NW_024412404.1:31950994-31964989 GCF_014898765.1 Herpailurus yagouaroundi | reverse complement strand
CCTCTCCTCTCCTCTCCTCTCCTCTCCTCTCCTCTCCTCTCCTCTCCCCTCCTCTCCCCTCCTCTCCTCTCCCTTCCCTTCCCCTTAATTTTCTTTTCCTTTTTCTTTTTTCTCAAAGATCAGGATGGCCATAGACATTTCGGAACATGTAGCAGTGCTTCTTTAGACTGAACAAGAGACTCGGAATCTTACGCGGGACGGGAAGAAGAATGGCCTCCTGCCGCAGATAACGGTGGGGTTTTTCACAGGGGAGAAGGGTAAAGATTCAGACAAGAGCTAAGGAAGAAAGTGCTTGGGAGGGTCTAAAACCCCAGGTGAGCTAAGGCAGCAGCAGGGGAGAAGCAGGCAGAGGACCTCATCCCAGAGAGAGGACTAAGTCTTCAGGTACCTCCCTGGGAAAGTCAAGAAACTTCCAGCTGGTGAGACCTTTAACCTTCCTGGATGCAGGGCTCCACGCCAGAAGGCCATCAGAGTGAGGGAGAGGATCCTTACATGTAATCCCTTCTGAGACTGACTCACTGTTCAGGACACTGACGTGTTTGTGTCTGCAAAGGGTGGTGTGGAGACTGAAGAGGCAGGAAATGGAGCGCTGTCCACCCACATCCGCACTGGATGCAGAGGAGAAGGTGCCTATATCTTTACGTCTCTTTACCCTGTGGATTCTGACTGGGAGTCCTGAGGAAGCCGGACGTTTGGGCACTAGGTGCCAGGCAGAGCTTGTAGAGGGAGCACTGCAGAGTGGGGCAGACGCAAGGAAAGGGCACCGAATTTTTTCCTTCCCCCACGGTTTGGACGAGCTGCCTTCTGAAAGTCAGTAGAGGAGGCTGGATGTCCCGGTAACAGCTGACTGCCTTGTCTCTAAGAGGAGGATTCGTGGCATCCTGGGCCGACACAGTCATACGTCTGAAAGGGCAGAACACACGATCCCAGAGATGTGAAGCTTGTGCAAGGACCTCACGCCTCATCCTCTGTGGTCATTGGCTAGCTGCTTGTGCAGCATCCTTAACTGAGCTCTCAATATGCCCAGAGCAGGATGGCGTCCCGAGACTTTGTAAAGATACATAATAAGAGGACATTAGCTACTCTGGGAAATCTGCCCACAGGCCTAGTGGTTTGTGGCTGTTTTGTTTTTAATCAGTGACATTCCCTGGGGCAGTCCCCTTGCTGGAGTCTAGAATCTGCTCTTTTACAGCTCTCCCCTGGCCCCCCACCAGGGGCAGATCCTTTATCACTTTACCCCTAGGTAGGATTGCCAGATCAAATTCAGAACACTCAATTAACTTTGAATTTCAGATAAACATTGAATAATTTTTTAGTATGTGTGTGTCCCAAATATTGCACAAAGAATCCTAATTTAACAGGGCATCCTGTATTCTTATTTGCAAAAGTCTACCCCCTGGGGGAGGCCTTAAGGGAGCGACACCTGATTTGCAAGCCTGTGAGCCATTGGTTTTGGTCCTTTTTCCTACTTTGAGATTGCTCCCCGATCACTGGTTTTATTACACATGAAAGCTTTCCGCGTGGTCTTTAAGGAGATGGGAGAGAATGAAGTGAATGTTTCTCAACTCTACAGACACATTTTTGTTTGTTTGTCTGCACCTAATCCGGCAGCCCAGTAAGGAAACTGAGAAGAGAAATGCACTGTTATTAGTTCTCCAATGAAACCTCCCACGTCTTCAGTGTATTGGGCTGTAAACCGAAGATACCAAGAACGGCGCAGAGATACCACGGCAATGTGATCTGAAACTGTCAGAGAGGTTTGTTTTTTACAACCACCTCTCACGCCACAGAGTCCTTTGTTGGTTAGTTGTGAGCGGGTTTTTTATAGCACTGATACTGTACTTTCATTTTGAGAAAGCAACTTGCCCCAAGCCAGAGTGAGAATTAGATAAACTACTCTCCTCACATCAGATTATTAATGATTAAAACTCTGTGCCTGGAGATTTTTGAAACTTCGATGAGTGCAAACTGAAAAAAAAAAACAACAACAACAACAAAAAACAGTCACTTGAGTGCTGCAGGAGATTTTCCACCTCGTAGAAAGTGGAGATTCAATAATTCTTTAGGGTAGAATCTTCCTTTATTAGAACCACCAGCTGGTGGTTAATAAATCACCTTTATTTCCACAAATGTAAAGCAAGTATCTACCATTCGCTTCTTGTTGAAAAGTGTAACGTCATCCTTAACCTGAATGTTGTTTAGACTAGAAGTTCATTGTTCTGTTTGGGAATATGAATTGTTATGTGTGCCTGCTGCGTTAGACCTGCTTCTCTGTAGATTTGTTTTGGTTGTACAGATTGCTTGTAGAAGCCTAGGATCTGGGTAGAGCAAACAAAGGAAAAACATGAGATCCAAATCTCATGCTAGAGGAATTGGGTGGGGTTTGGCACAACCCCGCCCATATTGGGCCATACCTGTCGCATACACACTGTTAAGACTGAATTGAGGTCGGACTCCTATATGAAATTGTTAGCTTGAGGCATATAGGGCAAGGCCACCCTCTAGTGGTAGGGGTTGGGATTGCTCCTTAAGGGAGCAGAAATTCCCGCTGTCAATCATCCCAGGAAAAACCAATTATATCAAGATTAGATTAAATCCCAAATAAGGGTAGGTTAAACTCCTAAGTATTTGTTTCCCTTTCTTAAGGAAAGTCTAGAAGTTGTCAGTCAGAGCTGTTAGGGTAGTTCCTTGGTCTCCAAGGACTCAGGCTTCCGTCTATTTTTCTGCTTAATTTACCTTAATGAACAGCTTCTGTTCTTAGGGTCACAGGAGGGCTGCTGAAGCTCCAGCCATCATATTCGCATCAGAGCCTAGAAAGAAGAAAAAATGGAAGAGGAAGAAAATAGTGTGTGTGAGTGTACGTGTTTTAGGATAAGACCTCCCAGCGGATAATCTTTTAAATAGCCTTTCTGAAGTCCCCTCCACCTCCCCACCCCCAAACAGTTCCAAAGCTGGTTCTTGCATGGGCACTTTGTCACCCTAAATATATGGAAATGCTATTACTACGCAGGCAGGAGGATGGATATCGGGGGGGCGTCAGTAGTGTCTACCTGCCTGGGAAGGACGCCTGAACCTGGGGGGGCAGAGACGTACTTTCTCAGTCAGAGCTACTTGGCAGTTTTGCCTGCAGTTTCTAGCAGCAGGTGTGAGCAGGACTCTGCCACATAGAGCCAAGGCCAGGTACCAGGAATACGGAGACTAGGTCTGGGAGGCGGGCTTCCGGGAGCTGCCTCTGCCAATAGCAGAGATTTCTCTCGAAGCTGGGCTTTACTTCCGCTATCCCCAAACCTTCCGGGAAGTTTTGTTACACCTCTGTGGGGCTGTGAGCAATTCAGGGGTGGAGTGGGGAGGTATTCATGCCTGGAACTGAGCGGTAGCAGGAGGGCCTTTTCTCCTTTCCCGAAGCTGCAAAGCTTGGTTGCCCAGAGCTGCCGGAGCCCATGAGATCCTCTCCTGGGGTGTCTGCCTGAGATAGTAGTTTATGGCGTGGCGGCCGGAGGGGGGGCCTGGGTGGACAGACATGAGTAGTTCGGACATATTCCTAAACACACTTTAGGACGGCCACCGTGGTTCGCCCTGGACTGAGGGTTTCCTGGGCTGTAAGAAAGTTCTGGGGAAACAGGGATGAGTTAATTATCTAATAATACAGGTAAGAAAGCATCTTTTAGGGAATCTTAGCATTTGCCCGGAGGGGTGCCTGGGTGGCTCAGCTGGTTAAGTGCCGGCTTCTGCTCCGGTCATCGTCTTGCAGTTCGTGAGTTCGAGCCCCGTGTGGGGCTCTGTGCTGACAGCTCAGAGCCTGGAGCCTGCTTCAGAGTCTGTGTGTGTGTGTGTGTGTTTCTCTCTGCCCCCTCTTCTCAAAAATAAAATAACCATTAAAAAATTTTTTAAGAATTTGCTGGGGAACGCTTGTAAGCCTCGGGCTGAGTGCCTGCATTGTGCGACTCTGCGCCTCGCTGGGGTCTTTTCTTTTATTAATATAGTTTATTTCTTAGAGCAGTTTTAGGTACACAGCAGAATTGAGAGGAAGACACAGAGATTTCCCATATATCCTCTGACGCCACACAGGCATAGCCTCCCCCATTAACATTCCTAACCAGATAGAACCTGTGTTACAATTGATGACTCCCCATTGACACATCAGGATCAGTCAAAGCCCATAGTTCACATTAGGGTTCCCTCTTGGTGTTGTACGTTCTGTGGGTTTCGGCCAATGTATAACGACATGAGTCCATCACTGTAGTATCAGATGGAGTAGTTTCACTGTCCTAAAAAATCCTATTCATCCCTCTTTCTCCCAGCCCTTGGCAACCACTGATCTTTTTGATGTCTCTATAGTTTTGCCTTTTCCAGAATGTCATATAGTTGGAATCATATAGTATGTAGTCTTTTCAGACTGGCTTCTTTCACTTAGTTTCCTCCATGTCTTTTCCTGGTTTGAGAGCTCATTTCTTTTTAGCACTAAATAGTATTCCACTCTCTGAATGTACCACTGGGATCTGATTTTTACTGGTATCAACCATGGGAAATCAGTTTTAATGATTCCCAAAGATTATGATTCCACAAACCCTACCCCTCAGAATAAAATTGTGTCTGCATTAAAGCCCAGAAGAGCAACAGTTAAGCAGGTCAAACCAGCTTGGCAATAAATAAATGAAAGAATCAATGGCAAAGTCCAAATCCCACAGCATCGCATATAGACCTCCCAGAGTCTGGCCGGTGCTTTCTCTCAATCTCGTCTCCTGCCTGCCATGCCCCTCATCACACCCTGCCCGGTCACCTCTCTAGCTCTGTCATGTCCCAGATGCAGCTTGCGGTTTCCATTGCCTCTGCCTGAAACCCCCCTACCTTTCCCCTCCCCCGCCTCGTTTCATGTGCCTGGTGAACCCCTGCTCTTCAATCAAGTTGCAGCATAAGAGTCAGCTGTGTGTTTGCTGCCTTCCATGTCCCTCCACAGGCAGAGCTGAGTCCTCCCTCCCTCTGGCCACCAGTGCGCCCTGACAAGTCCTTCCTGCCCTGAATCCCAAAGGCAGTCGGGTACAGCCTGCCTCTCCCACTGACCAATGAGCCCCCCAAGACTAGAACGCCCTTACCATACAGTAAACCTCCAAACACATGATACACATAGTAGGTGCTCAGTTAATGTTGCTTGCAAAAGTCCCTCAGTGTGTGTGCATGTATTGATTTATATTTATATTTACTTGACTTTTCTATTTAGGGCATCAGAATATTGACTATAATTCTCAGGTGGAGACACTCTGCTCAGATTTATTTGTCAAAATACCTAAATGGTTTATTTAACTTGGGACCATGTAAATACATACACACACAAGGATTCATTGGAAATATTGCCCCTGAGAATAACTAAAATTTACAAACAGAACAAAAGGGTTCATTAGCTATATTATTTTTGAGAAGAGCAAAGTCTACAATGTGGGACCAACAATGTTATGCTTCCCTAACAGTTGACTTAAGCAGACATAAAACAAGCACTATGTGTTTTATAGTATATTCAGGTCCTAACTTGTGGTTCCTTCTCCCTCTGGAATTAGAAAAGTTTTTAAAGAGTATGGCGCATGCGTTAGCTAAGACAGGGTAAGATAGAGTTTGTTAAGAAAACAAATGCATTGGGGTGCCTGGGTGGCTCAGCTGAGCATCTGACTCTTGATTTTGGCTCAGGTCATGATCTCATGGTTTGTGAGTTCGAGCCCCACATCAGGCTGTCCGCCGAAGTCTGCTTCGGATCCTCTGTCTCCCTCTCTCTGCCCCTCCCCTTCTTGTGCGGGCGTGCTCTCTGTTTCTCTCTCAAAAAATAAATAAGACATTTAAAAGAAGAAGAAGAAGAAGGAAACAAATACACCAACAAGAACAAATCCCAAATGGCAGAGCTTTAACACGGCAAAGGCTGATTGGCCACACGTCCCAAGTGGTGTCTGTGTCACCTCACACAAATGGCCTCCAAGAGCACTGGGCCACTTCACTCTGCCTACTTCCCAGTGGCCAGAACCCTGTCACGTGGCCCTAACCTACAGGCCAGGAAATGCAGAGGAGCCCATGGCTCGTTAGGGGAGCATCATGGGTCTGCAGGGAAGGAGATTCTGAGATGGAGATTACCATTCGAGGCATTTCTGAGGGAGCGCTCTTGGGGTCGACATCTCTGGCAGAAAGCAGGATCGGGTAGAGCGACAGGTCAAGTGTCTGTGCGGTCTCCTTAGGAGCTCTAGCTGACTTTGGGGTGGGGGAGGGGGCGGGGATTCTGAAGACGACTTTCAGGGCTGTCCCGAGTTGGGGCAAAAAGGCCAGACCTTTGTGCCTCTGCATCGGCTGGCCACTGGCTCGGGCCGTCCTGGGAAGAGGTATGACCCTGAGTGAGGTCGCCGAGCCAAGGTGATTCCAGAGAGGGCTGACTGACGCCTGAGGGCTGCGTGCTGGCAGC
This sequence comes from Herpailurus yagouaroundi, assembly GCF_014898765.1. Taxonomy (NCBI): domain Eukaryota; kingdom Metazoa; phylum Chordata; class Mammalia; order Carnivora; family Felidae; genus Herpailurus; species Herpailurus yagouaroundi. The sequence continues at coordinate 31,958,553 of NW_024412404.1, read as the reverse complement.
TGAAGAATGAGTCCTGCTCACATCCCTGATGGGGGGGGCCGGGGAGCTCTTCGCGGCACCCCTCTGGTGAGCACGACAGCCTCTTCCAAGCAGATATGTCTGCACAGACCGTATCTGAATCCTTTTGCGTCATCCCGGCTCTAAACCAATCACTGGCTTGACCTGGGAGCCCCACCAGTTGTCTGCCAGCAGTTCCACTAAGCTGGGGCATTAAAGCACATTCTTCATCCCTAGCTGCTCTGGCTGTCCCTGCTGGCTACTGCACAGATCTGAGCCCTGCCGAACCCCCAAAGAGCATGCTGCAGAATTCCCGCTGCTCACTTCGCCAAAGGACAGCCTCTCTCCATCTGCACCGGGTCTTTGCACTGTGAATCGGGGACATCTGTGTCTCTTTGAACTGCCTGTGGCGAAGTGGGCCGGGACTCTTCCAAGGAAAATAGCCTCTTTCAGCTGGACTTGCTGTTCAGGGTCGTCAGACATTCACTCCTCCAATAATGCAAGCCGTACTTTGTTTCTGTGCTTAACAGTATCCTGCCCACTCTACACGGGTTACGCTGCACACAGCACAACCCCGCGAGGAACACCTGTGCAAATCTAGTGTCCGTTTGTTGGGGTTCCTAGGACCCCACTTCTAGGACCCCATTTTTACTGGATCTAGCAACATTCTTTCTGGAGAAACAGAGTGGCCAGCGTTTATGGTAAAAGCACTTCTCACATGATAACTTACTTAATGTTTGCAACTGTCCAATGCCAAAGTAATCTCATTTTTCCTGTTTCAGACAAGAAAACCGAGGACACTTGCCCGAGGTCACATGAGGTATGAATGGTGGAACCAGCGCTGAAACCCAGGGAGTCCAGCTGCAGAGTTCTGGCTCTTAATCACTATGTCATACTGCTTGTCAATGTCCGGGGTTTCTTAAAACTCAGGTTTCTGGGAGGCAGGCCCGTCGATCAGCAGGCCGTCGTTCCTGGAACTTCTCATAAGGGCTATTTAATGTGCTCCAATATGGTCCACGGAAAGGCTAATGAAGAACGAAGCCTTGGCCGGGAACGCCCTTCACAAGCCAGAAAGATGAATTAAAAGTGAGTGTGGGGGCGCCTGGGTGGCGCAGTCGGTTAAGCGTCCGACTTCAGCCAGGTCGCGATCTCGCGGTCCGCGAGTTCGAGCCCCGCGTCGGGCTCTGGGCTGATGGCTCGGAGCCTGGAGCCTGTTTCCGATTCTGTGTCTCCCTCTCTCTCTGCCCCTCCCCCGTTCATGCTCTGTCTCTCTCTGTCTTAAAAATAAATAAACGTTGAAAAAAAAAATTTAAATAAAAAAAAAATAAAAGTGAGTGTGAACTTAGGAAGGGGGTTCTCCATAAAAAATTGGAGCTGGTATGAAAATACAAATGTACGGACTTTGATCTTTGATGTGCGGGATAACCTAGGAGACGTTTTTGTGAGTATGTATCGTGGCAGCACGAAGCATGAATTAGTAAACCGCATTTAGATTTGGGGAAGAGACAGCAGCCAGGATTTGTGGGTGGGGGAGGACTGGCAACCGGAGTGGAGCTGTCCCTTACGCGCACGGAGCCTCCTCGTGTGTCCTCCCCCCCCCCCCCCCCCCAGAGATGCAGAGACGCGGGGCTCCAGCCCCTACCGCCCTCACCCACCTCCTTTTTTTTTTTTAATTTTTTTTCAACGTTTTTTTAATTTATTTTTGGGACAGAGAGAGACAGAGCATGAACGGGGGAGGGGCAGAGAGAGAGGGAGACACAGAATCGGAAACAGGCTCCAGGCTCCGAGCCATCAGCCCAGAACCTGACGCGGGGCTCGAACTCCCGGACCGCGAGATCGTGACCTGGCTGAAGTCGGACGCTTAACTGACTGCGCCACCCAGGCGCCCCCTCACCCACCTCCTTTTATGCAAGAGGCCTGTCTACAGAGAGTCTCCGAGTTACGCGGTGGTATCTTCTTTATCAAACGCCCTGAGAGTCGGGGGGTACCTGGTAAACCTGATCTGAACGCTGGACAAATGTCTCCTTCATCTTGAGGCTTGGTAACGTGATGGTCTTTCTCCACACCCCGTTACCTGGGAAATGAGGCTGAAAGGCCGCTCGGTGCCACGCTTCTTCGACAGGAATTCCACCCTGTCATGTTGGCTCCCCCGTTTGGATACAAATAGCTATAATGAGGCCATCGACCAAGCTTCCCTAGTCCTGCCCAGTGATGAAATGTGCTTACAACAGGCAGGGTCTGGAGGTGATTTGGGCCTGACAGCTCGGCCTCCAAACCACATTTTCCATGTGTCAGGAAAATGAGCACCACATCCACTGCACATGGTTTTAGCAATTAGACCTTTATTAATACCACGGAGCAGCTGGAACTGGAAATAGTCTCAAGTGCTCACATTCTTTCAACATACACATTTCCAGAGTGGTGGCAGCTGCCGAGGCCAGGTTTATTCATCTCGGGCCAAAATTCTCATACCCTTGACCCCATGTTTTGGGCCTGGACTTGGTGGCCCCGGGAAAATATGGCTGCCAAGCACTGCTCCGGGGAGTCAGAGCCTCCCCATTAGAGTAAGTGTCTTCTCCCCCTGCCCCCGATGTCTCCCCATTGTCTCTGGTTCAGGTTTTAGAAAGGAGCTTCCCGTCTTGTGTTTGGGGTTTCATTTCTCCCCCAATGGGAGTGTTATCGTTTATAACGCCTGCTCCTTTCCACCCTGCTCGCAGGTTTCTCCCTGCACACCTATGCTGGGCTAGACTTCACAGGAAGACTAGAATTGCTCTAATCCAGCTGCCTACCCAGGAAGAAGCCTTCTGTGGTCTCTGCCTCAATCTCCCCCAGGCATGCCCTCACTGTAGAGTGGCCCATTTCCACTGTGGAGCAACTCGGGTATTTGTAAGTTCTTCCTTGTGTTTATCTTAGATCTACTCCCTTAATCTGGCCTTATCAGTTCAGTCCCAGTTGATGTTCACTGCATGCAATGAGACATTTATTTCTAGGCAGATAGACCTCCTGAGGGTCCTGCTCATATATAAGGCTCATTCCCAACATTCATTTTTCCATCTTGTTCCAGTGAAAGAAGGGAGGAAAGTGTGAAATCGACTCCTTCCCCCCATCAAAGGATGAAGGATGATAAAAACCCTTCAGGAATGAGGTCCGATGTCACCTCCTGCAGAAGCTGTCTTCATTTGCCTTATTTATTTTCTCTACTTCTATGAATTTCTGTCATATGAAATACTGTTATGGGTTAAATTGTGCCCCACCCCCAAACCAAGAAAAAAAAAAATGTGTTGGGAGTCCTAACCTCCAGTATCTTAGAACATGACCTTATTTAGAGACAGAGTATCTACAGAGGTACTCAAGTGAAGTGAAGCTTTGAGGTGGGCCCTAATCCAATGTGATCAATGAGCTTATTAAAAGGGGAAACTTGGGTACAGAGACACTCACAGAAGAAGATGATGCGAAGAGGCATGAGACGAAGACAGCCATCTACAGGCGGAGGAGAGGGGCCTGGAGCAAACTCTTCCTGCCCTGCCCACCTCGTGTCACACTTCCAGCCTCTAGAAGAAGCATAAGACACTCAGTTTCTGTTGTTTAAGCTGCCGAATGTGTGGCACTTTGTTAAGGCGGCCCTAGCAAATTAGGGCAGGTATGCTATGAGGTCTTGTGGTTTATACATTTTCTTCCCTTTAAGTTTTATCGATAGAAAAGTATAAAGAAGCAAATGAGCCAGAAAAAATGGTATACAGTCTTCCTGCTCAGAAAATTCCTGCTGTTTATGCATATGTGTGTGTGTGTGTGTGTATTTATGCATATATACACACATATATCTGAAAATATGTATCTTCATTATATATTATATATGTAACAAGCTTTCTGATTTATATAATATTTATATATTTATATAATATACATTTATTTTATTCATTTACATAATATATATTATATATAATTTATTTATGTAATATGTTATGCTACAACATAATTTTCTGTTTTATATAATGTATACTATATATCATATATGATCTCAATATAGTATATATAGTATACGTATAATGTATATATACTCAAGCATACCATATATTCATAAATATACAACATATATGTATATATAATATAACATCTGCTGAGTTACACAATTTAAGTACTTCAGAGCAGTGCAAAAGAAAGAGAGGACTCCCACTCCCTAGTTTCTCTTTCTGTAACTGTTAACCACTGTGAACAGTTAACCACTGATTCTCCTCACCTCAAAATTGTTTATATTATGCTATCAATTATTTATCTACCTTTTTTTAAGTTTATTTATTTATTTTGAGAGAGACAGAGACAGCGCCAGTGGGGGAGGGGCAGAGAGAGAGGGAGAGAGAGAAAATCCCAAGCAGGCTTCACGCCTCCAGCGCAGAACCCGATGGGAGGGCTCGAACTCACCAAACAGTGAGATCATGATCTGAGCCGAATCCAAGAGTGGGACGCTTAACTGACTGAGCTGCCCAGGTGCCCCTATGTATCTATGTTTTAAAAAAAATTATACCAAAGGGATCACATTTTACACATGCTTCTTCCCCTTGCTGGTTTCCTTCCTCCCTCCCTCCTTCTTTCTTCTTTCTTCTTTCTTTCTTTCTTTCTTTCTTTCTTTCTTCCTTCCTTCCTTCCTTCCTTCCTTCCTTCCTTCCTTTCTTTCTTTCTTTCTCCATGTTGGAAATCCACTGAGATCAGCACTTTGACTCATGTAGCCCAATCTACCCACAGGCCTGGATTTTCTGCTGGGTGCCTGCAGGGCAGCTCAGGAATGCGTTGGGAGCATCTCAGGGGCTGGGAGGACCAGAGCGTGGGGCAGAGCGTGGAAGTGTTTTGCCTAAAATGACACAGAAAGCTAGCAGAAGTGGTTCCAGCTGTTAGGGATGTCAAGACATTTTCCATAATCGTATGATTTTTTTTCTTACCAAAACAATGTAAGGGTGTTGCCTGTGAAGGGAAAAACATCTCATAGGTGCACATTTACAAAAAAAAAAAAAAAAAGAAAAGAACAAAAACAAAATTTGGAAGCAGAAATTTCTGACCCGTTCTCAGTTCTTCCAAATGAAGAGTTTTAGAGGGTTGAACATATATGTTAAATATGCAAAAATGCAACAGGTTCCAAATAGTGTGTAAGAATAATTGCTTGACATTAGGGAAAATTAAAATATAATAGTTGAATTTAAACAAAATGTGTGTAATTGATAAATGGGGTTTGAAAATGGGTATCATGACTTAGTAAGTGTGCCTACAGTTATAATCATTTATATACATGTGTCTTTGTGAGGTATCCACAGTTTTTGTGCTTGCTATTAATACTTAAACTGCTAATTTCTTACTAGCATAACAGAAGTTGGTAATGAAACAGTAACGTCAGAAGGCTGAGGGAGAATAACGGAAACTTTAGAATTCTATTCTCAGCTAAAGTAAAATTCAAAAGTGAAACCAAGCTAAAGACATCATCAGACAAGCAAAGACTGAAATAATCTGTTATTCGCAGCCCCCTGCTGAAGGAATTCCAGAAGCTCTACCTCTCTGGGAGAAGCCATGGGAGGCAGGAAGCAAAGGCGAGTGGAGAGACAGATAGAGAAAGACATGGGCAAATCTAAACGAGCACTGATCACAAAACAGTATAATGATGATTCGTTTGGGGTTATATTCGTAGGGAAAATACTAGACAGGGCAGCTTGTAGTACAAGAAAGCTGGATATGGACGAAGGTAATGTTCGGGAGACAGGAAAAGATGCTGATTAAACTTGGGCTTCATTATGGAAAAAGCCCAGCATGAAGATGGCAGAAAAAACTGGTATTGCCTGGAAACCATCCAAAAGCAACCAGAAGAATAAAAAATAAAATTCAATCTTCAATATTAGCAACACTGGGGGACAGCTAAACGTTGAATCATAAAACAGGTGGAAATGCTCCCCCAAAGCAGTTGACATCAGGAAAGGAGGTATGGGGGGGGTGGAAGCATGGAGAGTATACTCTTGCTGCAAAGCCCAGAAAAACTTAGGAAAATCTGCGTCTCAAAGGTGGGGTATAAACCTTAATCCAAGAGCAGTGGGGATGTGGTCTGGGCAATGACGACAAAATCCCCTGGATCTGTTTTAGGTCCAAGAGGACGAAGTGGGGCAAAGGAGGACTTTCACACAGATAGAACAGAAACTATCCATCAAAAGGATTAAAAAAAAAAACTTCAAAAATTCTGAAACTGTCTACTTTCAAGAATGTAGTCTTAAACCATATGAACTACAAATGGCCAGAATCACACACACACACACACACACACACACACACACACACACACACGAAATTCACAATCATAGTGAGATATTTTAAGACAATGCTCCATACTAACTAGCGTAAGGAAACAAAATAATTAACAAACATATAAACAATAGAAGCAACACATTTAGGGACACCTGGGTGGCTCAGTCAGTGAAGCATCTGACTTCAGCTCAGGTCGTGATCTCATGGTTCAGTCTCTGAGTTCAAGCCCCGCATCGGGCTCTGTGCTGACAGCTCAGAGCCTGGAGCCTGCTTTGGATTCTGTCTCCCTCTCTCTGCCCAGCCCCCATTCATGCTCTGTCTCTCAAAAATAAATAAATGTTTAAAAAAAATTTTTTTTTTAAATTTTTTTTTCAACGTTTATTTTTTATTTTTATTTTTGGGACAGAGAGAGACAGAGCATGAACGGGGGAGGGGCAGAGAGAGAGGGAGACACAGAATCAGAAACAGGCTCCAGGCTCTGAGCCATCAGCCCAGAGCCTGACGTGGGGCTCGAACTCAGGACCGCGAGATCGTGACCTGGCTGAAGTCGGACGCTTAACCGACTGCGCCACCCAGGCGCCCCAAAAATTTTTTTTAAAAAAACAACACATTTAATAACTTGAAAGTACCATTTCCTTTAACAATTAGCAAATACACATTGAACTTATTTTTTAATGACCACATGCTTGGCCACAAAGCAAGTATCTAAAAGCAACAAATGAATCAAAATCATATAGACCACAGCCCCTTCCAAAATGCTATTCAATTGGAAGCAAATTACAAAATGTAACTACAAAAAAGGAACCATATGTTTGGAAATTTAAAAACACTTCTGAATTATTAATTGTTCAAAGTAGAAATCATAATGGAAATTTAAAAACATCTAAAGCCGACTGATGAGGGGAAAACTACATATCACAATTGTTGAAACTGTGGCTAAAACAGTGCTTCAGAGAGGAAATGACAGATATGCACACACACATACATACACCCCGAAAGAAGACATTTTGAATACGAATGAACATATCTAATTAAAGAAGCTAGAAAAAAATAACAGTGTGAACTCAAGAAAAGACAAAGGAGAAAAGATATAGACAAGAGCAAAATGAATGAAATAGAAGACAACTGAGTAGATTCACAAAGGCAAAAGAGCGGGAGAAAAAGAAAGATGGTACAAATGGACCACACTGGGAAAGAAAAAGATGTAACTCTAGGTACAACAAAAATTCACAAAGTCATGAGACGATGGTGTGGGACTTTGTTGGAGTAACATTGAAGTGGAAACA
>NW_024412404.1:31854325-31950894 GCF_014898765.1 Herpailurus yagouaroundi | reverse complement strand
CTCTCTCTCTCTCTCTCTTTCTCAAAAATATACATTAAAAAAAAATCGGTAATTTAAAATCGATTCACAAAAAAGTGTGGACACCTCAGAGAGCTTTACAGGTAAGCTTTTCTCAAGTTTCAAGGGAAACTCAAATTCCTATGTTATTCCAGAAACAAGAAAAAGAGAAAGCTTTCCAACTCATTATATGATATTAATATAACCTTGACAACAAAAAATGGAAAAGACATTACAAAAAAGGACAGTACAGATGAATTTCATTTATAAGCAAGTACATAAAGTTTTGCCATAAACATTAGCGAATGGAATCTGGTAGTGTTATAAATAATACATTATAACTAACTTGGGTTACAGAAAACAATATTAATGTAATTTGCCACATACATGATAAAGAAAAAATATGTGATCACCTCAAAAGATTGAAGAAAATGTATTTGATAAAATTTGGTACCCATTCATAACTAAAATCTCTTAGCATACCAGAAATAAAAGGATAATCCAATAAAGTTTGTCTACTATTTTTTTTTTTTTTTTAGTTCATTTACTTTGAGAGAGAAAGAGAGAAAGAGGGAGGGAGGGGCCAAGAGAGAGGGAGAGAGAAAATCCCAAGACTGTAGCACTGTCAGCAGGGAGCCCAATGCAGGGCTTGAACTCAGGAACTGTGAGATCATGACCTGAGCCAAAGTCAGATGCTTAACCAACTGAGCCAGGTGCCCCAAGTTTGTCTACTATTAATCTATAGTGAAAGTCACACTTGGTGCATCTCTAAAATAATTTCACTGAAGTTCAGGAAGAAGGCAGGGATGGCTACTATCAAAAACCCTTACTCAACATTACTTTGTGAATCTTAGCTGATGAAGTAATGACAAGAAAAAGAAATAAGATGAATATTCAAAATTAAATAACAGTATCATTATTTATGGATGCTATGATTATCTATTTTTAAAAATCCAAGAGAAGTAATCAACAACTATTAGAAGAAATAAGGAAATATACAAGTTGCCTGATTTAAAACTGATTTTTAAAAATGGTTCCTGAACACCTGCAGAAAATTGTTAGAAAATATAATTTTTTAAAAAGATACTATTTACAGTTGCAGCAAGCATTATATAAACCTCATAAGAGAGCTAATAAAAATGTGTAAAATCTTTACAGGGAAAAGCATAATCTATATGAAATAATATAAATGTGTAATTTATCAAGAAGGCCTAGGTAGAATGATATATCACATCTCTGGTCAGGAAGACCCAATGTTGTACAAATGGCAAAAATTTCCCAAGTTAATCTATTAGATGCATTTCCTTTATCAACCCTATAGCGTTTTTCATAGGGATAAAAGCCTAAAATATTGGAAGAGTAAGAACTAAAGAAAGTCAGAATAAATTTGAGTCTATAGACAATAGGTACTTTATTGCATACTTGGAATTTGTTAAGAGAACATCTTAAATGTCTTTAACACACACACACACACACACACACACACAAATGGTTAACTGTTGAGGTGATGGATGTGTTGACTAACATTATTGTGGTCATCATTCACAGTATATGCATATATCAAATCATCACATTGTATACTTTAGACTTAGAAGAAAAAGAAAATAAACTTAGAGGTGTTATTTGTCAATCATCTCTCAATAAAACTGGAAAACAAATAAACAAATTTGAGGACAAAGAATGAGGCGAATCACTGTCCCAACTGCTAATATAGCCATTAGCTATAATGATGGTCAAATTAGGGTGTGGCGCAGGTATAGAGAAATGGGCCAGCCGAATGGTTTGGAGAGTCAAGGGAGTGATCCACTTGTGAATGGAAACTTGTATTTAACAGAAATGGCATTTCAAACACTGGGAAAAGCTAGCCTATCCTTATGAGGTGCTGAAACATTTAACTTTCTATTCGGAAAAAGATAAAATTAGATTCCTACTTCACCACATAAGCAAAAGTAAATTCCAGATGGACAAAAATTTAAATGTGAAGAGCAAAAATTTAGAATTTTTAGAAAACAATGTGGGAGAATATCTCGAATGTAGAGTTATGAGCAGATCTATTAAAGAACAAATACCCACAAATCTTAAGGAGATTTATGAATTCGACTACATCAGATTTTTGAAGTGATTTGTGTCAGCGGTGTCATACACAAAATTTTAAAAGCTAGATGCAGGTTAGGACAAGATACTTGCAATTTAAATAATAACTTCCAAATAAATACAGAATAGTTACAAATATAGTAGAAAAGGAGAAACCAGGGTTTTTTTTTTTTAATTTTTTAAATGTTTATTTGTTTTTGAGACAGAGAGACAGAGCATGAGCAGGGGAGGGGCAGAGAGAGGGAGACAGACTCCGAAGCAGGCTCCAGGCTCTGAGCTGTCAGCACAGAGCCAGACGCGGGGCTCGAACCCATGAACCGTGAGATCATGACCTGAGCCAAAGTTGGACACCCAGCCAACTGAGCCACCCAGGCAACCCCCAAGTTTTTTTCTTTAATGTTTATTTATTTTTGAGAGAGAAAGAGAGAGGGAGAGAAAAGTACGAGCGGGGGAGGGGCAGAGAGAGAGGGAGACAGAATCCGAAGCAGGCTCCAGGCTCTGAACTGTCAGCACAGAGCCCTATTCGGGTCTCGAACTCACGAACCACACTGTAAGATCATGACCAGAACTGAAGTTGGATGCTCAAGTGACTGAGCCACCCCAGGAACCCCTAAACCAGTTTTTTTAAGGGAGCAAAGGATTAGAACTGGTCTCCCTCCCTTTTCCTCCCCTCCCTCTCCTTCCTGCCCTCCCTCCCCCTCTCTGCTCCCTCTCCTCTGCCTCTTTCACACACATACACACAGACACATAAACAAACTGGCTAGTAGACATGTAAAAATGCTTAAGCTTGTGAGTAATCAAGGAAACGTAAATTAAGATGACAAAATGCCTTTCGCGCCTGTCACGTTGGAAAATTTTTAAAGTGTCACAATTGATGGTGAGGATGCAGGGAAACAGGACTTTCTAACCTGGTAGGAATGTGAATTGGTACAACCACTTGGGAGAGCACTTTGTCACTACTGAGGAGAGTGAAGAAGCACATTCCCTACCACTTAGCGTTTCTCCTCCCAGGTGCCTTACACTAGAGAACTCATATACATGTGCACAAAGAGACGCGCACAAACACCTTCACTCTGACAACAGCCAAAGCAAGTAACTGATTGTTCTTCAATAGGGAAACGAGTAAACTGTGATATGCCGGGCTGCAGTTAAATGAATGAACTAGGCCTACATTGTGTCTGAACAACATGAATCAGTTTCTAAAATATATTGTGGGGCACCTGAGTGGCTCAGTTAAGCATCTGACTTCGGCTCAGGTCGTGATCTCACGGTTCGTGAGTTCGAGCCCCGTGTCGGGCTCTGTGCTGACAGCTCAGAGCCTGGAGCTTGTTTCAGATTCTGTGTCTCCCTCTCTCTGTGCCCCTCCCCAGCTTGCACACACACACACTCTCTCTCTCTCTCTCAAAAATAAATAAAACATTTAAAAATAATTTTTTTAAATAAAATATATTGTACAGTAAGAAAAGCAAATCTCAAAATAATATATACAATATGCCATTTGAGTAAATTCCAAATGCACGTAAAATGACAGCGAATATTGTTTTGGACATACAAATGTTTAGTGGGAGTACAGAATCATGCATGGGGATAACATGTAGCAACTTCAGGCGGAGATACCTCTGCAGAAGGGAGAGGTAGAGAACAAGAATGGGGGTGGGGGGTTGGCTGTATTCTTTTTTCTTTTGTTATGAGTCATCTCAGTAAAAATGAGAAAATGTTAACAGCTATTTAATCTGGATGGTAGGCATGTTGGTTGTGTATTTTATTTTCTACACCTTTCTACATGTTTGAAGTATTTCTTAATTAAAATACAGAAACATTGTTTAAAAGCTAGTGGGCCAGGGGCGCCTGGGTGGCTCAGTCGGTTGAGCGCCCGTCTTGGGCTCAGGTCATTATCTCGCAGTTCGTGAGTTCGAGACCCATGTCGGGCTCTGTGTTGACTGCTCAGAGCCTGGAGCCTGCTTCAGATTCTGTGTCTCCCTCTCCCTCTGCCCCTCCTCTGCTTGCACTCTCTCTCTCTCTCTCTCTCTCTCTCTCAAAAATAAACATTAAAAAAAAAAGAAAGAAAGAAAGCCAGAGGGCCAGAATTCAAGATTCCTTCTGAATCTTCTTTAATACGATGAACATTTGTGTACGTCTCATGGGCCAGGCATGGGGAAGCTGGTTGTCAGAGATGTGGTCTCGAATGTAACGACTCCATGTCTTAAAGGGAAGAAAGGTAACAATTATTCCTTATTCCTTTTGGTTATCGTTTGGTGCCTGTCACTAAGACAAACAGTTGCGGTTTTTTATTTGAGCTAAATATAAATGCAACAAGGAAAGACCCGTGTGAAGGGCTTTCCCCGGGACCACATTCTTGGCTGTCACGCCTACTGATGGCAGTCACAAGTTCCCTTTGACTGCCAAAATGTCATTGGATGGTGGCGCCTATCTTTGTGCACATGGCATAACCAGGGCTACTGGGGCCCTAGGCCACTTCACAGACTGCAGGTAGCAGGGTGCTTCTGCAGAGGTCATGTTCTCTCAGGATGACCTTGATCGTTGTTTATTGGGATAAAAGGATGAGAAAGGAGCCAGCTATGGAGACAGGGAAAGGATCAGTGGTTGCCAGGGAGTGTGGGAGTGTGGAGGTGTGGGGAAAACACCAACAGGCAAAGCACAGGATTTTTAGGGCAGTGAAACTACTCCATATGATACTATAATGATGGACACGTATCATTATACATTGATCCAAACCCGGAGAACGCGCAACGCCAAGAGTAAACCCTAACAGAAACTATGGGTTTTGGGTGCTTATGATGTGGCAGTGTAGGTTCATCAGTTGTAACAAAGGTAGCACCCTGGGGGGAGGCGTTGATAACGGGGGAGGCTATGCAGGTGTGGGGGCAGGGGGTACATGGGAAATCTCTCCTTCCTCAATGTTGCTGTGAACCTAGAACTGCTCTAAAAAAATAGTCTTTAAAAACAGGGCCACCTGAGTGGCTCAGTAGGTTAAGCACCGACTTCAGCTCAGGGCATGACCTCACGGTTCATGAGTGTGAGCCCCGTGTCGGGCTCTGTGCTGACAGCTCACTGGAGCCTGCTTTGAATTCTGTGCCTCCCTCTCTCTCTGTTCCTCCCCTGCTTGCTCTCTCTCTCTCTCTCTCTCTCTGTCTAAAAAATAAACTTTTTTTTTAAAAAAGGGTGCTCAGAGTCTAGTGAGGAAGATAAATATATAGATCAACATACATGGCCCGTAGAAGAGGTAGAAACACTATGCTAAAAATTTTGAGAAGAAATTGGGGAAGAAATGAGATTGCAGAAGATTTCTTGGAACCAACGGAATTTCAGATCGGCCTTATTTCGAGTCAGTGAGTACGTGAAGATTGCTTTCAAATCCCTATCTGATGGGTCCCATGGTATCATCCCAAGTTGACATTGGCAGAGAATGCTTTGTGGAGGTGACACAAGAATCTGCCAATGAGGCTTACGTCACTATTCCATTCCCCTCCATCTCCTCCCAACCGAGGCCATGGCGGGCTGGAGAGTGTTATTCCAGCGTAGACAATACAGCTGTCACAGTGACTGCAGACACAGAACTTGATGGCTTTGAGGGGTAGAAGGGAAGAAAAGGAGGGTCAGAGACAGAGAGAGAAGAGAGACAGAGAACCAGTTCGAGCAGTAGCAGGTAAGACGTAAGAATTAGTCGTGTTTCATAATAAAGGCCTGAGCCAAGAAGTAGTTTTCCCAGAGGACACCAGCCTTTGGGACAACGGTAAATGCTTTGCCAAAAGAAGATCTGGGGGCCTCCTCGCTTTTAAGCAGAAACTCCAAACTGAAACCAGAACGTATGCCCCCTACCCCGAGTTTGCTGTATGACCTGTATCGGGTTAAATAACAGTCTGCAAAGATACTCAGGCCTAATCCCCAGAATCTGTGAAGGTTGCTTCAAATGGCAAAAGAGACGTTGAGGGTGTGTGATTAAGTCAAGGGTAGTTCTTGAGATGGCGGAGTATTTTGGATTATCCACGTGGGCCCTAAGTGCAATCACAAGTGTCCTTTAAAAGGGAGGCAGAGAGGGGGCGCCTGGGTGGCGCAGTCGGTTAAGCATCCGACTTCAGCCAGGTCACGATCTCGCGGTCCATGGGTTTGAGCCCCGCGTCGGGCTCTGGGCTGATGGCTCAGAGCCTGGAGCCTGTTTCAGATTCTGTGTCTCCCTCTCTCTCTGTCCCTCCCCCGTTCATGCTCTGTCTCTCTCTGTCCCAAAAATAAATAAACGTTGAAAAAAAAATTTTTTTTTTAAATAAAATAAAAGGGAGGCAGAGGGAGATTTGCCACAGAAGGCAATGTGGCCATTGATGGAAGGTGCCATATTGCTGGCTCTGAAAATGGGGCCAGGAGCTACTGGCCAAGAAAGGCAAAGAAATTCAACTCTAGAACCTGGAGCAGGCAAGGAAGCAGTTTCTCCCTCAGAGCCGGCAGAGGGATCCCAGCCCTGACAACACCTTGATTCTGACCCCTAGATTTTAGGCTTCGCACCCACTGGGTTGGTTGTGATTTGTTACAGCAGCCAGAGGAGATGAATACAGATTGCTTTGGCTATCTTGGTTCAAGAAGACTCCTAGGCATTTTATATGCAGAAGTTGATGTCCATTAGAAGACAAGAGTCAAGACTCTGGCCCTAAGGGGAGCAGGGGGCAAGGGGAGTGATATTCTGGGACAGAGGTTTGCATGCAGGTGGCTCACTGGGAGCGCCCTGGGGAGGACCATCATGCAAGGGAGCAGGAAGCGGGCCTGGGCAGAGGATGAAGTTACACTTCGATGCAGCAGCACAGAGGCCCCAGCCGATCTCATAGAGAGCTGTGGAGTTGGGGTGGCCCTGCAGAGATGTCCTGAGTTAAGCAAGGGGGCAATCCTTCATACCCCCGCATTGACCAGCCATCAGATGCAGGCTTTTTCCAGGGAAGGGGTTAAATCTCAAGTGAGACCACAACCCTTATCAAAAGGCGATCCCCAGAGAGGGACTCAGCTAGGGTCCAGGAGCTGGCAACCCTGTGGGCAGCTGGGAGGACGCACCTCGGTCCTGAGCGGGGTCAGAGCAGCACGTGCAGCATCTGCTACACCATGCCAGCAGCCCCTAAGAGAATTGTATCTCACCAAGTTCCTCACACAGAGATGTAAGGGACAGTTTCTTATTGACCCCCGCGTCAGGCCATTCCTTCAGAGACACAGTCCAAGTCCCGAGTCTCCGGGATTCTTTTAGAAGCCTGCTGAAAGCAGCTCAGGGACACCTTGGACCAAGAGGCTGACCTAACTCTAAGTGGCTTGGTCTTGGACCGACGTTTGAAAATCAGCCTCCCGATGGAATATTTGGAAAGCCTTCTGAGACAGCCCCTGAATGAAAACCATAGCCCTTTGCGCCATTGGTCAGGATTGTTTTGGCGTGGTTTTCTGGGACTCACGCTGTGCCCTGGCTGATAAATGAGGCCATGTGGAAAGCACAGGGAACCCGGGGCCAAACCCTGTCCCCGCCATCACACCACACCAGGCACCAGGCAATTCTGGCTTCACACTCCAACGCTGAGGTTCAAGGGCGAAGCAGAGTTGAAGTTGATTTCTAGGCAGCCTGCGCTCTGGAGAGACCCGCTGTTGGAAGAACGGCCTTCAGCCGCAAAGTCTTTGATTCCAGTCTTCTCTTGCTCTAAGTCCTGCTAAGAGGCCTTACTGCACTTGTCTGCTTAAATGCTGCACTGAGCCCAATTTAGTGGTGCTTTAGTGACTTGGAACCATCCAGAGGCTCGGAAGTGTCACTCTGAACGGACTGTGGTGTCCGAAGGTCTGGGGTCTTGTCATACTCCTGACTTGAACGGTGCGACCTTGGGCAAGGCACTGCTCTCTGAAGCCACTTTCCTACCCTGGAAAATGGGGTTGATAAAATGATCTCCAAGACTCTGTCCTGTCTTCACGCTCAAGAAATCTGTGGTCCTCCTCTGTGCATGGAGGTTGCAGAGAATGACACGCATTTGTACAGATGCTGGCACATCCTAGAATCTGCTTTGTTGGAGCAAATTCTTGCCATCAGATTTCTTTCAAATGGATGAATATATGAATATATCATGCTTATTTGCATTGGCTGCTTTTGCTCAAAATCAGCAGCTCGATATTCACTTGCATCACCAAAATAGACCCCTTTCATCAGCCTGGGAATTTTCCAGGGTTTGCATATGAGTGGCGATTATATATTTTTTTAAATCCATAGGATTATTTTAGAAGTTTCTCGGAATGGTAGAATAGGAAGCCCACTGACTTCTTTGTCAGAACCTTTGCATTGCAATTTGCGCCAACTACGCACCTTGTGACATTGGCAGGCCATGTAATGCCACTGTGCATCTGATAGGGAGGCCGGTCAAGGTCAGCCCTGCCTACTTCACGTGGTAACTGCAAATATCAAATGAAATGGAACTCTTGAGAGAACTCTGGAATCTGTAAAGCTTATCAAAATGAAAGCAATTATTACTATTCCTTTAGCACCTCCAAAGCCACACACGGGGAACCTATTCCCCCAGTTGCATTTGCTTGGGAAAAGCTTTCCTTTTCAAAGCAGAGGTTTGTAGTGCTGTCAGAATATAAACAGAGTGAATACAAAGATTTATTTTGCCAGCTTCTGAGGTTCCCAAGAGAATGAATCGCAGCCGTAAAAGTTGCTAGAACAGTTTGTGAGGTCACCTGCTCTTAGCAACCGAGACTGGTAGAGAAGGAACTCGCCAGAATCCACCTAGAGGATGGATGCTCATACGGGACCCTACAATGGCAAAGGGCAATTGCTCCTGGAACCTGCAGTGCCCTGAGCCCGTTTCTGCATTAGAACAGACAGTTCCGTTCGCTCCTTCAGAGCACACGTTAGTCACGTGGTCCTTCTGGTTACAAGGACTGCAAATGTGAATCTAGTCACAACGCAAAATCACAATCCTTTAAGACTCTGTTATTTCTTCTGTGCAAACCTTATTCTTTCCAGATTGCAGTAAGCCCACAGAGCAACGCCTCACCTCTCCTCTCCCCCAGATTTGGTCTCTAGAAAAAAAAATCCCTGCAAATGAAAGACTAACCCTCCTCCAAAGTATCATTGCCATAAATGCAACATGCTTCTGCTTCCAGATTTTGAAAACACCTTGAATTCCACTGTTCTTCAGGAAGATTTTGAGAAAACATCATAGTAAGCCAATTGATAGCTGACTTCCTAGTCTTGCTGCAGGCTTCAAAGAACGTAGGTAAAGCACAGTGAAGGAAAATTCAAACTATCAATCGATGCCCAGATTCGAATGGTTTATAAAAGCTCTGCTTTTGTTTGCTTATTTACTGAGCCTCCATTTCCTCTTTCCAGTTTTGGGAAAAACTGATGCTCAGTGCTGGTGGGAACAGGCATGGCTGGTCTGGAGGGGCCAGGCTGAAGGCTGGGTTCAGTCAGCATGGATTGGGAAGCGGCCTCTGCACACCGCGAGGAAACTCCAGGGGGGTGGGGTCTGTTGTTATAGAAACCAGAGTCTTCCCGGGTGCACACAGGTAGGGGCGACAAGTCATTTGGAACACAGTGCAGATGGTAAGACCTGGAACAGTGCTGTAGGATTCAGCGCAGGCTGACAGGCAGACCCATGTACAATGCAACTGAGCGTGACAGCTGAGCATAAAGAAGAGGCCGGCGCTCTTCTGCTCAGGGTTGAAGCCCTGTCTTTCCTCCCTCCAGGCAGGTGTTGGCTGGCAGGTGCCTCTTGGTCTCTCCTCAGCGAGGCAGAGCTTTGCAGGTGCTTGTTATTGCACAGCCAGCAAGAGTTAGGTCTTCTGGGAGGTTCTTAACAGTCCTAATGTCAGTCACTTGCGGGTTCCCATTTCTCTTTAGCCAACTACCTACAGTTTCACAGAATGTAACGTAAAACGTGGATCTACGTGAACTGCCTTCCTCTGTCTTGCTCTGAATTTCACACAAACACACACATGCACATACACTCACACAGAATCACACAGATACCTATTATACCTAGACACACTCTAACACAGACACATCCTCCTAACCCACCCTCGTGGGCCCTCCCGAGTAGACATTCACATCTTTGAGGTCAAAAAAGACTTAGTCTTCAGCTAAGAGAGCTTAGCTAGGTTTCTAAACATTATGGCTGGCCAAGGGATGTTCCTTGTAGAATACGGTGGTTGGAAGCTCACAGGAATTCGGAGTCTGAATTGAAGTCATGAAGCTTTAGCTCTTTCAAAACTAGCTGGGCTGCCTTGGTTATGATTGTTTGTTTGTTTTTTTAACTTCCTTGAGATTTGTCATGGTGTGTGGTTTCCAAAAAGCCCTGCCGGGGACCCTGAGGTCGACACTGGTTCCCTCACTAGTTTTTCCAGGATGTAAGAGAAATGTGTGGCATGCCAGACAGAAACAAGCCTGTCCAGGGTGACCATTCTTTTTGTTTTGTTTTGTTTATTTTTGAGAGAGAGAGAGCATGAGCAGGAGAGGGGGAGAGAGAGAGGGGGGTGGAGGATGCAAAGCGGGCTCTGCACTGAGAGCAGAAAGCCCGATGTGGGGCTCGAACTTGCGAACCATGAGATCATGACCTGAGCCAAAGCCAGATGTTCAACCGACTGAGCCACCTAGGTGCCCCCAGGGTGGCCACTCTTAAGGTGAACTCCTTCATGCTCTGTGCCCCTAGACCAAGAATCTTGACCTCAGGTGTCAGTAAGACTCTCCTTATCCAGTCATCTCATGTTAGAAATACTGTGTAGGGTTCTTTAACCCATGGCTTTATAAAGATAGCGAAGAAGAAGAAGAAGAAGAAGAAGAAGAAGAAGAAGAAGAAGAAGGAGAAGAAAAATGCCAACTGGGAATGACTGACTCCAGCTATGAAATGAGAATTATGTACAGTTTGTTACACAGCTAACCTTAACACATTTCTATGCCCCACAGGCCATAAGTAATAGCATAGTTCTAGAACCCGTATCCACATCCTTTCGTACCAAAGATTTGTCTATAGGCAAATGTCTCTATCCAGTCCTGTTCAGATCAAATTTCCTTTCACTGTCCCGGTTCTCATATATTTATTACCCACTTCTGTGTCCCTTACCATTTGAGTTCAGATCATGTTTATGGTGATGGAGCAGAGAGGCTCCCATGTGTTCACCCAGATCCTTCTTTTTCTCCTGAGCACAGAGGAAGATTACCCAACCTCCCGAGCAATGGGAACCCTCTGCATCACAGCCAGTGGACTTCGGGCAGAGGTGTTGGATGCCCTCCTGTGACCACGTGGAACACAGCACCCACGGCCCCTTCCCCATACACCCACCAGCGGATCGGGACATGGGCAAGAAATAGACTTCACTGTGTTCCTCTAGTAATATTTGAGGGTGGTTTGTTACAGCACGCAGGACGGACTCTTCCACAGATCAAGGTTGAAGTACTAGCTTTCAAGAATTCTTGGTTTCTTAGTCTACTATGGCTCTAAGTCCAGGTTTTGAGTGAATTTCTTGTTGGCTATACATATAACCAGAGTTGCTTTCATCAATCTAATGCCTGTTGTCCGGTCTTCCTAGAGTGGCTTCTCCGTGTACGATGGGGGAATTCTCTATTCTATTCTATGTCACCCTGAGTTGCATTGCATGGGAGGGGTTTTAAAGCGTTCATAGCATTTTCGCGTACACAATATGAGAAAAATATTCCCCACTGTATAAAATCCATTCCCCTCTGGTTCTTCCTGGGGAGTAGTATCAGACTTACCTATTCCCATCTTGGCATGGGAGCCACATCAGTTTGTGGGCAAGACTGGAAGTCATCAGCTTTCCTGAATCTCCCTTGTTTGAATCTAAGATCAGAAACACTTAGATTTGCACCACAATTTTTAATGCCTGAGAGGTCCCCTCGGTTTATCTTCAACATCTGTGAAGCATCAGGACAGACTCCAAGTAGCAAGACAGTCATTGGCAGTCCACAAACTGAGACCTCTCCCGGACCTCGTAGATTAAGGAACAGTTCATCTATTTTTGAGAACTGGAGAGAAACGACAATATAGATTAGTGGGAAAAGCGCAAGATTAGGTCATCGATCTGGATCCTAACCCATACTCTTCCACTAACTTGCTTATCAAACAAGCTGCAACTTCTCTTGGCCTCTGCTTCTCTGTTTCCTCACCTGTCATATGTAGGTAATATCTTTTCTCTGGCTAACCTGTGGGGTTCTTTAGTTGTTACATTATAAAAAAGATATTATATATAGAAAAATGGGTAAATTCCATTGGGGAAAATGTAAGGGATTATTTAAAGAAAACTCACTGATAGTCAGGTAGTTATGTGTTATGGACTGACCAGACCTCTGCCAGAAAGGGTTGCTCTTTGAAAATGGACATTATTGTTTTGGAGTTCATGCAATAGTTTTCCTACTTTGGTACACATAGCCACATGTGACACAATGACTTTCAAGTGGGATACATATCATCATTTTTCTGGCTAGCTTGTCACATTAGAGATCTTGCTCAGTTCTAATGTCTACTCAACAGTAGTAGGGTTAGCTTTGCGTGTGTTGGAAACTACTGGGATAATTGTTAGAGAATTTCATGTCGGGGAATTTATCCTATGAGTAGATAGATATGAGAAATGACACATTTTCAAGACTATTCACCATTTGGAAGAGTAAAAGATCGAAAGCACTGATATTTGCACCACAAAGGGGATTGGCTGAGTCAACTATGGGCTATCCATGTACTGGCAAAATAGGTAGATATGAATCTAGAACTCTGATATACTGATATGGAACATTCCCCAAGAAAGTTCATTAAGGTAAAAGAGCAAATTGCAGAAAAGTGTGTAAAATTTGGTACTGTTTGTGTCAAAAAAAATTTTTTAATGTACTTTCTTGTTTGTACATAACATATCCCCCCAAATGTTGGTGTTACTGTTTGCCTTTAGAAAAGAAAATGGATTGGCTAGGGAATAGACTGTGGAGAGGCCATTGTGTTTTTAACATTTAAAGCCATGTGCATATATTAATTAGCTCTTGAAAACAAAGCAAAATAAAACCAAAAACAAGATTAGATCCAGTTTGTTTGTTTTTAGTTGTAGTAAGACATATCTAACATAAAATTTATCATTTTAACCATTAAAAAAATTTTTAACACTTCTTTATTTTTGAGAGACAGAGAGAGACAAAGCACAAGTCGGGGGTGGGGGGCGGTGAGGGGTGGAGAGAGAGAGAGAGGGAAACACAGAATCTGAAGCAGGCTCTAGGCTCTGAGCCATCAGCACAGAGCCTGACTCGGGGCCCAAACCCTTGAACTTCAAGATCATGATCTGAGCCAAAGCCAGATGCCCAATTGACTGAGCCACCCAGGCACCAAGTTTTAAGCAGTAGCATCAAATATGTTCACACTGTTGTAGAACTACCACCATCTATCTCCAGAAATTTAGATGCAGTTCATTTGTGATCCAGAACTGCCACACATTTCCATAAAGGACAAGAAACTTGTGTTTCCCTCCTAAGGAGGGAAAAATATCAGTGGAGTGCTTTTCTGAAGACTCCTCAACCCTTCACTCCTCCTCCCCAAGTATAGGTGAGTCACCAAGCTGCTTGGTGATTTGGAAGGAGGTCTACAGTTAAGGTTTTTTTCTGGGCTTTCTCTTTGGTAGCATCCTGCTTCAGGACACACGCATTTTCTGCCCCTTCAGCCAGTAAACCCAGGCAGACCCTGCCCCTAAATGGGAAGGCCTGTAGCTCTGGGAAAGTGAGGTCAACTTGGAAAGAAGGAGTAGGAAGCTCTTTGGGTGAGGCTCCGAAAGGTATGCCTTAATTTGTCCAAGATTGACTCTTCCTCATCGGCCTTCTAGAAAAGTCGTTGGCTGCAAAGCTCTAAGGAAGTGAATTACAGCCCAGGATTGAAGCAGCCAATCCAGGTTAATCTCTAGGCTGGACCCAGCCTCCTAAACAGGCCAGGACACAGGCAGTACTTCCCCAGTTATGAATGCTGGTGGGATGGTGCCCCGTACATGTACATACAGCTGCAAAGGCAAGGCTTGGATCCACCTCCTGCTTACTCAAGGGGAGGGTCCAGCCATCCCCCCAGCCACAAACCAAGAGCAGGCAGGATAGGGCTGAAGCCAAGGTTCTGCCACGCCACGATTTTTATTGTGCTATGACCACTAATTACTCCAGAGGAGGGCTCAGTGATTTCTTTGATAATGTAGCTTTAAAACTTCACAGCCCAAGGGTCAGGGTCCATTTCCTAGAATCTGATGTCTGGCCCCACAGATCAGTTTGTTTTGCCCCAGAAGGGTGGGGAGTGGGGACCCACACACCTGCTACTGTTCCTATCTTTGCCTCAGTAGAGCCAGTGGGTCTGCTGTCTGGTCATTTGACGGCAATGTCCAAGCCCGTGCTGCTGGTAATAAAACTGATATTTTCGTCTTTAGACTCTTGTGTCTAAACATCTATTGGTTCTAAATTCAGAGAGGGGGGAGAAGGGACTGATTTATTGTGACCTGCTTAAGCCCCCAGATTTTTCATGGAATTGCCAAAACATGACTTTGGCCATTACCTGTTCCTGTAGAGTTTCTACCAGTTGCTTCAGAGAAGCCTCTATGAGGATAACTAATGTCTTGCGTCTAGTAATAGTATTTCCCTATGAAGCCATCACGCCCTGCCCAAGGTCTGGAGAAATCACTACACAGTGGCACATAGCAGTTTGTATAATTCTTTCACCACTCTGGCCTCAGGAAGAGGCTCTGCTCTGTCCTTCCTCACCAGGAGCCAAACCTGTCCCAGGAATGTTCTCTCCCCCAACCTTGCCTAGGTTGAACTTGACTCAAGGTTTAGGGAAGCACGGGAAGAGAACGTAGAACTTATATAAGACACGGTTTCTCTGAATCTTCAGGCTAATGTACTGTCTAAATACTGATCTACCTACAAAGAAGTCACTCACGCTTATGCCTAGAAGTACTCAGAGCATAGCCCAGCGCATCACCTGAGGCCCACAGAAAGAAAGGAATGTTTCCTCCTCTCTAATCTAAGGTCTATCTTCTCAATCCTTATTTCCTGTCTGAAGATATACTTCTTCCCAAGGTGACTGACAGTGGGTATTACCCTGCAACAACACCATAACACAACAGTCTAATAATGGTACTTTCCAGGCTAATTGGTCTTCAATAATACTATGGGCAGGATACCTGCAGAGAGGCAATTTCTGAATCCAGATGAAATTTTTAACTATAGGGACTTTATAGTCACAAGAATAAAAAGGATTAATTTCAGTTTACAAAAGTATATTTGCTCAAGATAAATATCAATAAAAGACCTTCAGATATAAAAGCATGTTATATTAGAATGAAATTCTATGGAAGAAATGGAATAGAAATGCAAGTCAATGGAGAAAAGGAGTGAATTAAAATTTGTGACTTTTAGAGATGAACCTGTTTGTACGTTTTAAAAATGGATAATAGGGGCGCCTGGGTGGCGCAGTCAGTTAAGCGTCCGACTTCAGCCAGGTCACGATCTCGCGGTCCGTGAGTTCGAGCCCCGCGTCAGGCTCTGGGCTGATGGCTCAGAGCCTGGAGCCTGCTTCCGATTCTGTGTCTCCCTCTCTCTCTGCCCCTCCCCCGTTCATGCTCTGTCTCTCTCTCTGTCTCAGAAATAAATAAATGTTAAAAAAAAAATTTTTTTTTAAATAAATAAATAAATAAAAATGGATAATAGCCATGTAAATAAAGAGTTGGTTCGACACACAAAATGCTAGAAACCTGGCTTCCCAGATTACATCCAGAGAGAAAGTGTTATTAGGGAATTTATAGATGCATCCATCTCAATAGGAACAGAAAACCTTTAGCAGACATACTTCCAGGGTGCAACTATCACACATTTCACTCACGCGTGTTTAGAACCTCCTTCTGTGAGCAAGCAGGCGCTGTCTGAATGCCTTTTAACTCCACGGTACCTACTTCAGTGCTGAAATTCATTAGATTAAAAAACAAAGCAAAAAGAACCCAACCTCGTGTCTCTGTCAGATCGCAGGCAGGAAGTCTCCTTTAATATAGAAAGGGATTCCTTCTAGGAAAACTAGGTGGGAATCTTCCCCCTCATGACCCACTCCCTCATAAAGAAGAGAAAGATGAACATTCTCTTCTTTGCATATGACTTGGTTTCATGGAATCAGTAAAAATGGCTTTAATAGACAAGGATTCGCCTTATGACCATACAATAAAAGACCCAGATGAGCTTCCCAAAGCAAAGGATTTTTAACTGGTTTATAGCCCAAACCATTCAATCCCCTAGGGGTACAGTTTGTAGCTTGTTCATCCTGCTGGGGTCAACTTGTTACTCAGCCATCCCAGAGGACAGCTGCATATGGGACCAGTGCCATTTCCCCCACTTTAATTTTTTTTAATGTTTATTTATTTTTTGAGAGAGAGAGAGAGAGAGAGAGAGCACGAGTGGGGGAGGAGCAGGGAGACAGGGAGACACAGAATCCGAAACAGGCTTCAGGCACTGAGCTGTCAGCACAGAGCCTGACGTGGGCCTCGAACTCACAAACCATGAGATCATGACCTGAGCTGAAGCTGGACGCTCAACCGATTGAGCCACCCAGCTGCCCCTTTCCCCCCAGTTTTAAAGCTGCTCTTGTCGGATTGTGTTTGATGTTATGTCACAGTCCACGTTGCAAGATTTTAGGAGAAACAGTCTTATGAAATTCATTAATTCATTATTGTACTTACTGTAAGAATATTATTGAGGGTGTGATTCACTGTTTTATACAGCATCTTTTTTATGGAGAGCTCAAGGTAGAAAGCCCTTTCAATTTTAACAATCAGGACTAGTAATAGTTCTCCTGAGCACCTTGCTTAGTTTTAACCTTGTGGGTCCTCTAATTAACGTAACCGAGCGGGTTTTACCTCGCCTTGACTGCTGTGAGTGGGAGCTGAGTTTGTGGCCCCGTGCTGGCAAGTGCACTGAATTCATGGCAGACATTTGTGGTTTCTGCGGGGGGAGGGGGGGCCTGGGGGGAGGGGAGTGCTCGCCTTATACTAGTCTCATTTGTTGATCTCCTCTATGCTTATTCTCTCTCTCTCTCCACTTTTCTCCTGCGCTGAATTAATCAGAATCCTCTGTTGAGACTGGTTGGAAATTCAATAAGAATACATTATGTCTGTTAAAACACAGTTTGGAACTTGGCCTAGCCTTGGCCATGGCTGCATCTAGGAATTCAAGATGTCCCAGCAGTGTTCAGTGTCCTTCCACCTCTCAGCTCTCTCTCTTGTCTGTAGCCTCCGTTCTCGAGTTCCTGCCTCCTCACCAGGCAGCTCCTGGTAGCACCAGGCTTCTATCATCCTCCAGAGAGCAGTACCAGTGGAAGAAGAGCTGCTCTTTCCCCATAATTCCAGCAAAGTTCCCAGAATTGAATTTCCATGATAACTTGGCCAGGCCACAGAGACCAGGTGGATGGAATTCTCAGATGGGCCAGGTATGGGTCACACATCCTCTCGATCCTGTGACGAGGTGATGCCAGTTCCACCCAAGAGGCAGCTCATTCCCCCAAAGAAAGTGGGAAACAATACAGCTAAAATGGTTACGAAACAGGCAAAACCAAAAAAACCCACTGTGTCAATTTATATCAAATTTTATCTTTTAAAAAAATTATGTTTATTTTTGAGAGAGAGCGAGTGAGCACATGAGTGGGGGAGGAACAGAGAGAGAGGGGGACACAGAATCCCAAGCAGGCTCCAGACTCTGAGCTGTCAGCACAGAGCCTGACGCGGGGCCTTGAATTCACGAACTCTGAGATCATGACCTGAGCTGAAGTCAGACACCCAAGTGACTGAGCCACCCAGGCGCCCCTTAAACTTTATCTTTTAAATTGAAGCATGTGCATCTTTGTAAGCTCTCTTATGTCCTTTTTCAGATCAAACTGGGGTATTAATAAATACGTGGGCAATCAAATTGTAATTTGTCAGTTGCTCAATGAGCATGAAATCACAACAATGGAAATTGCATGTATGAACAAATATTTTATGGCTTAAGCCTCTGAGAGCTGAATCATCTGTCTGCACAACCAGGAACAGACAGTCCACTGTCTGGAGACACATTTCAGGTGCTTTCTCCTTTGTCTCTTTTCTAGAGCTACCATCGTCCAACCATACTGAACCTTCTTGGCTATGGTAGTAACCCTGCACTCCATGCAGCTTTAGACAAGTCATTGGAACCAGAATTCCTGGTCTTCCTGCTTCAGGTCCAGAAGCCAATCCATCTTTTGCCTGTCTATATATTTCTCACCTCATGACTTATGAGCTGACTTTATAGCATAACTCTCAGAACTTCGGGAGATACTGAATCTACTAAATATTTACACAGGAGGCAAAAAGTTCCCTCTTTTCTTTTCACAAAACCTTGTGTGCAAAGGGTAGAGGAGGAGGAGGAGGAAGAAGTTGGTGAGGTGGGGGCAGCCTTTGCCATCAAATGGCTCACAGCCTATGGCGGGAGTGAGGAGGCTAAAAAAATGTACACTGGGTTGTGTGCAGTACTCTCAGTATATGGAAAAGTGTACATCCAGCAGTTTCTCTAGAAATCATGGAGAAGGCAGTGCAATTTTTCAGGGGACCCACGTTGCTGTGGATTCCTTTGTAAGGACCTGCTTGAATTGACCTTAGTGCTTGTAGTTCATTGTTGTGAGGTTGGCTGAACCTCCTTCTATTCTCCCACCCGGGAAGGGGGAGAAAACAGGGATAACGGACATTCTTCATTTTCAGTTAGTGCCAGGAACCTCAAAGTTCCCCAGAACATGGAAGGCACAAGTACTCACTCACCACAGTAAGGCCACAATTGTTATTGCACCAGAAATAGGACCAAAGTTCTGTTCAGAGGAGAAATCAGAACTCCTCACACAGGCCACATCGTGGGTATTATCAGAAGAAAGAGAGTCCTGGATCAAACTGAGTCCTCTGGCTGCAAATTGTGAGTGATTTTAGATTTTAGATTATTGAGGGGGAAATTAATGGCAACCTGAAGAAAGCCCACCTTTCCTTCTCTCCACTTCCACCCGTTCCTGTCCTGTGGCATCCCTCTCCCTTCAGCCATGGGAACAAAACTCATGCTCCTCCAACCTCCACCTCCCACCCAGGAAGATCGGGGAGAACTGGTAGAGGATAAGGAGGTGGGGAGGAGGGGGAATCCACAAGAGAGGTCCTTGACTCAATTAATGGAACCTTCCCTGAGGCAATTAATGGAACCTTCTAGAAAAGAATGCCATTGCTTCTTCAATGTCTGCTATGTATTTGTTTTAGAAAAGAGAGGCGTCTAATAAACAGCAGCTCCCTCTCTGTGTCTGCATGGCCACCAGAAAGCCAGAGCTGTCTATCCAGACAACAGCTCTGTTCCCAACAGTTTGTACTCCTAAATGGCTCCCTAGAGTCCCACATTGTGGGTGAGAAGAGGAGAGAACTACTAGGTAAGTTTGCAGCTCCTCCAACAAAGTAGCCAATCTCAATGTCTTACCCCAAGTGAAATTTTAATAAATGACTATTAATATTTTGCCAAAGTCAAGAAAATGATAAACATTTATTGAGCACAGGCACCCAGCTCGGCACTCTGCCAGCAGAGGCACAGGGAACAGCACAAAGTATTATATGGGAGAAACATTGCCTTTGAAGAGAGAGAAGTAGAACAAAAATGACACATCACAAGAAAGTTAACAATTCAAGTCTTTATGAGAATAACTCAGAGAGGCTATGTGCATTCCCAAGGGCACATAGCTGGTAAGTGATGGAACCAGCATTCTAGCCCTTTGTAAGACATCAACTTTGTAGCCACTGAAGGCAGCAGGGAAGGAATTCTGTGCCATTCATCAAACTCCAGGCTCCAGGAAAATGGTTTCTGAAAAATTAGTGTCAAAAAGCCTGGATTAGGATCTGGGACTCTAACTTTTGGCTCAAATTGTTGTGAGGTCTGGAAATTATTTCCAAAAAAAAAAAAAAATGACCAAAGATGTCTGAGTGCTAAGCAAAGTTTCACTTTTTCTTATTGAAAGTTAACTCTTTGTCAGACCTTAACATGGATGATAGGTTCTGATGCTGTCATTATTTCTAACCCATCCTTTTTAATGATAGCTTTAAGTCAACAGGTCACCGATCTCCAGAATCATGAACTAGGGACATGGGAGGCTTTGTGCCTTGTTTAGATTGTTCAGGGAATTGACAGTTTTCAATCAACTCTCCCTTTCTCTTTATCCAGTGCTTTATCACTTTGTTTCCTTACTAGTTTTCCTAAAGCACCCCAAACTTAATCTTCCTAGGTACCCCAGAAATGAAGGCCATTAAAACTAAATGCATGAGTAACTAAAACTCAAGACTCAATTTCATTAGAAAAAAAGTCTCACTGAGATATGCACATTTTGTAGCAGGCTTTTACATCCAGTTGTCAACCCTGCCCATACCTCCTCCCCAGTAATAGGGAAGTAGATATGTGGAGAAGAGCCAAGATAAGAGACTATGTGCGCCTGGATCACTGGCAAGAAGGGGCCAGTCCCGTGGAGCCTGCTGTCCTGCCTGCCCTTGGGTTCCAGGAGATCCCCATGTGTCCTTCCAACAAAGCCACCTCTCAGTCTTCAGATCATTTTAATTGTCCTGGACAAAAGACACCCTTTCTTGCTCCTTATCCATTTGTCACTGGACTTCTTTAACATATTCTGTGAGTGTTAGTTGATGTCTTTGCCATGCCTTTCTAATTTCATGAGTTTACTTATTGGCTTGAAGTAGTTACTTGATTTTGCTTTTATTTAATCAGGACAAAATATATCTGGCTTAACTCACAATGGAATATAACAGTAAGCCAGAGAGTAAATTGGGGATATTTGAGATAGGAAAAGATTATTTTAGGTTATAAATCTGAATTCTATCTCTAGTCACAAATTGCACAGGGGATTTCCAAATAGCTTTAAAAAAAATGCTTGTTTCTTTTATTTATACAACACCAGCACATTCCATCATCTTAACTCTTAAAAATCTGAGCTGGGAAAACCATGCAGGCTAGTTCAACTCTAATTTTACAGATCAGGAAACTGAGTCTTAGAGAGGTTAAATATCCCCTTAGAATGTTTTGCCCAGAAAAGATTACTTTAGGCCAGAATTTCCATCGCTGGCCCTGACATCAGTGGGAAACAGATATTTCCACATCTCTTCTGTTGGTAGGAATTTCCCTAGTTGCCTTGGGCAGTGGCCCTCATCTGTGATATAAGTCCTTAGGGACAGACAGGGGTCTCTTTATTGCAACAACTCATCCTGTATGTAATGCGATGCTGTGAATAATTGATCGAGGATGTTTTCCTGCTCCTTTGCTTTATGGTGCAGATATAACACACTATTGACACATGAATAAGTTCTCAGAGCTGCTGGAATTCAAAGAAAGCCCCACTCTGAGCCCCTCTCACCTGCCACTACCCACCACCTGTGCAAGAGAGGCCACACTGGGGCCATGGAGAGAAGAGATAAAAGAAGGGACAGGAATCTAGAAGGAGATTGCCTTTGAGGTAGCCCATGATTTTCAAAAAGAGGATGCCCTTCTCTCAGGAAGAAGGCCACCACTAGTCCCTCTTGAGAACTATGGTAGCGAGGCCCAAGAGAGTTGTCTTATAAACTCTGGTGGGTGGACTGTCATTTTGATTCCTAGTTGAATGTCTGCTCAGCTTTTTGATTTGCAGATCCACCCCAGGGGTATCTGGGCCCTAGGGAGAGAGCAGAGGCAGGTGTTGAGGCAAATAAGGTTAATGACATCACCCTCAAGTTCTCATTTCCCTAAAGGCACACAAAATGAGTTTTTGTTCCCAAAGTCTCCAAAGGATAGACAGCATTGGGCAGAGAGGAAGAGCAGGGCTGTGCTCGTTGTCAGGGACCACCACCGTCAAAGGCACAGAAGAGCTTGCCCCAGAGCTAGTGGAACAAATGGATTTTTGCCAGGGGCTACTCATGCCTGGGGTTGCTACCTGGGGCTGAATAACTGCACGTTGCAGGGGTCCCTGAGCCCACCACTTCTCTAGCTCATGGAGAAAGGGCCCAGATCCAGGCAGGATGTTGTCAGAGCTGCCGCATTTGGAGTCTTTCACCTCCCTGTGCCATATCCCAATACCAGAGAAGCAAGCGCAGAGAAGAAGTAAGAGGGCAGATCATCCTCTCACTGCACCCCTGCCCCATCCCAGGCAACCAGAGAGGCCTGTGCTGAGCAACAGGTTTGGGAGCAAGAGAGCTTCGAATTGGACATGTATGGATGTTTTAAAATGAATGGTCCAAGTTTAAGGACCCGCCTAATGAGGTTGTTTGAATGACTGGAAGTGATGGGAAGGGTATAGAATCAAAATCTGATATTCCTCACTGGCTGGAAAGGACGGCTGGAAGGAGCTGCTATTTCCTGAGGGCACTTCATGGGCTTTGCACTATGTTAAGTATTTTATGGGCTGCAGCAATTATAGTGGTTTATAGATTGGTGGGCAAAGAAAAAGTCGGTCCAAACCTACTATCTGCTTCTATTATATGCCTGATTTATTGAGTCAAGGATCCAGAAACTTTGAGAAGCAGGTAGCTCCATAGGGGAGGAGCAGAGGAAGTTTATACTAATAGATTTGCCCCTGCTCTAACAAGGGGTTTGAGCTTCTGGTGACAGTTATCTACACAAAGTAAAGTCTTAACAGATGTGAAAAGCTCACATCTGTTGCTCTGCCGTTGCCCTTTCACACCTGGGATTGTATTACTCTTCTGGAAAAACTGGCGCTTACATCTATGTGTTTATATTTAAGAAAATGTTTACAGACATTGGGTTCTTCTGCTTCTTGACTAAACTTGCTGGCAGCCAGGCCACATGGGGAAAAAAAGCAAGAGTGTGATATTATGATTTATAATAGGAAATAGATATTTGGTATTCATCCCATTCCTGGCACAGAGCTCCTAAAATCCTTAGAATTTCCTGAGTGATAAGAGTGATAAAAGTGTCTTGATTTACAATAAACCCTATTTCAACCACACCTGAGTTTATGCTAATGAGGTGAGTTTTGGAAAGAACCTAAGGACGAGGGCTGGTTGCCAGGGTGAGCAACCCTGTGGTTGGAAGGTTGGAATTTCCAGTCCCAGTCCCCTTGACCTCCAGGGAGGGAACATGGGCTGGAGGTTGAATAAATCACCAGCGGACAATGATTAATCAACTGTGCCTGTATAGAGAAGCCTCCATAAAAACTTACAAGGATGGGGCTCAGGGAGTGTCTAGGTTGTTGAAAGCACATTCAGAATGGGCATGGGAGCTCTGTGCCCTTTCCCCATACCTAAGTATCTCTTCCATCTGGCTATTCTTTTTTTTTTTTTTTTTAATTTAGTGTTTATTTTTGAGAGACAGAGCATGAGCAGGGTAGGGGCAGAGAGAGGGGGAGACACAGAATCTGAAGCAGGCTCCAGGCTCTGAGCTGTCAGCACAGAGCCTGACGTGGGGCTCGAACTCACGGACCGTGAGATCATGACCTGAGCTGAAGTTGGACGCTTAACCGACTAAGCCACCCAGGTGCCCCTCCATCTGGCTCTTCTTGAGTTACATTCTTTTATGACAAACCAGTAATCTAGTAAGTACATGTTTCTCTGAGTTCTGTGAGTCACTCCAGCAAATTAATCAGATCCTAGGAAGGGGTCATTGAAACCTCCAGTTTGTAGCAAGTCATTCCAAGCACAGGTAACAACTTGGACTGAAGTGTCGGAAATGGCAGGGGCTAGTAGGGATGTGTCTGCTAGGACTGAGCCCTTAACCTGTGAGATCTTATGCTATCTCCAGGTAGCATGTCAGAATTGAGCTAACT
The DNA here is from genome assembly GCF_014898765.1 of Herpailurus yagouaroundi. Classification (NCBI taxonomy): domain Eukaryota; kingdom Metazoa; phylum Chordata; class Mammalia; order Carnivora; family Felidae; genus Herpailurus; species Herpailurus yagouaroundi. The sequence continues at coordinate 31,926,982 of NW_024412404.1, read as the reverse complement.
GCTTGGTGGTGGTGAAAAACACACATATTGTACAGAATTAATGCCCATCTGTCCCTGATGATTACCTCTTCCTCCCGCCCTCCATTCCTTGACATGTGTATCATCCATGGAAACTCATTATCCCAAACAGATATCATTTTGGCAGTGTCTACCACAGACTCATGAAGTTGGGCAAAACTGAGGCTTAAGACATTACATAAGTTGCCCCAAATCACACAGCTAGTAAGTGGCCAAGTCAAATTTTGAACAGTGGTCTGACTCTTGGCAAATACTCCTACTGCCTTTTTCAGAAGGTGGCACAGGGCTTCCCCCCCCACCCCTGCCCCATCTTCTCCATCTGGTGACTGAGTCAGAGTGGAGCCGATGAATTGTAGAATGTTGCATCTGAGGGATGTGGGAAGCTAAGTCCCCGAGTCCTGCGAGACCTCTAGATGTGGCCAGTGTGGATCCTCAAAAGCCAACCCCCAAGACCAAGTGGTGAGGGAGAGACTTTAGCTCTGGGCTACCTTAAGGGGTCATCCCCAGAGCATCCTGACTATATATAAGTAGCAAAAGGCCTATTAACCCAGATATACTCTTCATAACTAGAGCCACCAATTTTTTAAAGTCCCTCATGTTTCAAACACTATACTAGGCACCTTACATACATCTTATTATTTGATCTTCCCAATAGCCTTTGAGATAGATGCTACTGTTAAGTCTATTTTGCAGTTAGGGAAACTGAGATGTTACTAAGCTACTAAGGTTTGGGGTGGCTTACTACATAGCAATGCTGGGTTGCAGTTCTAACCACAAACCTGTATCTTTTCCTCTCTGAATCTCCTGAACTCATAACCTTATATTGGAGGCTGTTGAAGAGGGACTTTACGTGTCAGGGGAAAGGATGGATTAGATGACTTCCAAACCACCCTTTCTAAAGTTTCTTAACCTTCAGTTTAAGTTAACCTTAAGCTTCAGTTTCTTCACCTATAAAGTCAAAATAAACCTTACACTAGGTCCTGATATTAATCTGGCAGAAAAACTTCCTCAATTAACATCAATAAGAGGACAAAAAATAGTTTGCATTCATTTTCATCAGAGAGCAGTACACATCCACTGTCTTGTTCTAGGATTATATCCCAGGAATATCTCTATTCTCTGTCATGATATAGTTTAAAGAGCCTTGATCACCTTGACATTCTACAGAACCTCACCCAGACCCACCATATTGATTGGATTCGAAGCGCAGGAAGTGGTAAGTAGTTTGGATGCTGTTGTAAAAACTATATATGCCAGAGAGAGGTTGCTACACCTCGTGAAGAGCTAGCTACTCTCCACATCCACCAAGTTTTGGGGTCCAACAGTCCAGATTATGCTGGAACATCCTCTCCAAGATAAAGGGCAAGTCATTGTATTTTGCATTCCTTTCCACTAATGACAGGCACAGCACTGAGTGGGTTTCATTGGATCCTGGAGGTAACATGTACTCCACTTGGGGATACTTCTGTACCACATTTACCAAAGGACTCAGAAGGCTACCATTTTTGAGTGGCACCCAGAGCAAGAGAGTTTCAGGAGATTCAAGCTGCAATATAGTCAAGCTGCCACTTGGGCCATTATGACCCATTAAGCTCAGTAGTGCTAGAGATAGTTATGGTAGATATCAATGTTGTGTGGAGTCTCAGCCAAGGGCTAATAGGAGAGCCACAGCACAGAGCCCAGCCACATCATCTGTGGCAGAGAACTAATTACCATTTTCAAAGCAGCATCTGTGGTAGTACTGAGCCTCCATAGAGATTGAGCACCGAGCATGGAACATAAAAGTACTAATAATGAAGTGTTATCAGATCCACCAAGTCACAAGGTCAGGCAACCCATCATTTGATGGAAAAGTACATTCAGACTCGGATCCAAGAAGACCCCAAAGGTACAAATATGTTTTGACGCCAAAGGTAAAAACAAATCAATTGTTACCCCAAAGGTAACAAAGACGTTCATGTCACCTCCATCTGTTGTACCAATGCCTTCACCGCAGCTCTCGCCTATGGCCTCATGGGGAAGCCCCTGCAACCAACTAACAGAGGGTCACAGATGGGTGCTAAGTGAACGTTTTAGAACCACAACACAGAGGGAGTTCTAAAAGTGCAGAAGGAAAAGCCTCCCAGTTACCAAGGCTTCCAACAGCGCACTTAGTCATGCACTTTGTGAATAGCTTGACGCACAGCTATACACACAGAAGTGGAAAAGAGTATGGCTGGATGGTCAGGACCCAGGAAAAGAAAGATTAGAAGTCCCGAGAAAAGGCAGTTTGGGAACGAGTCATGTGGAAATGACTTGTGTCTTTGAAGAGGAGTCACCACTATACGTAGGGAGGATAAGTTGCCCTCTGGATGTTGCCACCTTCTCCTCTCAGTCACTGTAGGGCTCCAACAATGTGCCCACGAGTGGCTCTTGTGGCGGGGGCGGGGCTGTAAGTGGGCCTAAGATCACGGGATTCCTCTCATTAAGGCTCTTCTCTCAGCTGTCACTCATGAATTTCCACCCTCACGACTGAAGAGACTGACACTGAATACTTGATATGGCACTCTATCTTGAGGAAGCAGACTAGCCATGTGGGGGGCATTGGTTAATGATTATTGATTATTGATCACTAGATTGCTTAAAGGGGTTAGTTTGGTCTCTTTCTATCCCGATAGAGTAATGATTCATCCTTACCAGAGTTGATACCTACTTCTTCTGTGTAGGGGTTTGCTTTCTCTGCCCACTGCACCTCTTCCTGCACCACATCCAAGGTCTTATATAATGCCTGATTTACTGATATGTGATCCCTACATAACTTTGTATCAGATCAATAGATCTATTTTACAGTGAAGAAGAGGTGACATTTGGCATATAACTATGGAACTCATTTTTTCTACTATATATCAAATTACCTGGAAGGCACCAGCATGATATAATGATGAAATGGCCAATTAAAGACTCAGCTATGGCATCATCTCAGGAAAAACACCCTGCAGAATTAGGAAACTATCCTCCAGGATGTAATATATGTACAGCACCGATGGCTGATATATGGTGCTGTGTCCTCAACAGCTAGAATAGATGATTCTAGGAACCAATAGGATAGAAGTAGGATTGTCCCCTCTCATCATAATTCCCAAAGACCCAGTTGTAAAATTTGTACTTCCTATCCCTTTAATCTTAGGTTGTTTTGGATTAGATATCTTTCCCCCAGTCATACTCCCCCATGAGTGGTAGGGGAAGAATATTTTCACAAGAGGATTCTCTAAGTGTCCCACTGAACCTGAAACTATCATTGGCATCTAGTTATTTTGGTTTCTTAAGCCAATTAGCCAAAAGGCAGAGGCAGGAATCACCATATTAACTCATTTCCCTGATTATCATGAGGCTCTGGGATTACCGCTATATAGTCAGGGCAAGAGAGAGTACATCTTGATCAGGGGTGTTTCTTAGCACCTCCATGTCCAGTGATAAGCATAAATGGGCCATTTCTGGCTTCATGACCCAACAAGGATAAAGCAACTATGAGTTCTAGACCCTCAGAGATGAAGTTCTGGACCACCCTACCAGGCAAACATCCTATACCTACTGTAGATCAGCTGAAGGTGAGCGATATATAAAAAGAATGGTGGAGGAGGAAAAGGATAACTATCAATCTTATCAGAGGACCAGTTGCAGCAGCAGAGACTGTAGCTTGTTCCATTTAATCTTCCTGGATTGAGTATTTAATAGGCCTTGAGACTGGTCACCACTTTGTAAGCTCTCTGATGGGCTGGACTGAACAGAGTCCACAAACAGATCCAAGCAGTGGATTGGATTGAGCCAGATTTGCTCCTTGTCTCAAATCCTCTTGGCCCACCTTTATACTCCAGTCATTGGTGCCAAAGTCTGCAGGTATAACCCCAAAACCCTATTCTCTGCCACTCTATTCATTCCTCTGGCTGCTGTAACAAATTACCACAAATCTATGTGCTTGTCTCTTCCAGCTCTAGAGCTGCATTCGTTGTCCTTGGCTCATCGCCCCTTCCTCTATCTTCAATGCTAGTCATGTAGCATCGTCTCTCTATGATCCTGTGTGAAACACATGACTTTCTTTTCCAGTGTGTAGTCAAATGTCCCTCTTATAAGGACGCTGTGCTTGCACTTAAGGCCTACCTAGGCAATCCAGGATAACCTCCCCATCTCAAGAACCTTAATTTAATCACATCTGCAAAGCCCCATTTTGCCATATAAGGCACACCTGCATGTTCCAAGGGTAAGGACTTGGATATCTTTAGGGACCATTATTTCACCCACTATAGCCACCATCATACTCTAATGCCTAAGGGAATCTACTCTGACGTTCTGGTGCATACACAAATCTGGGAGTTTGAGGACTTAACACCCCATGGAGCAAACTTCGACCAAGGGGGGCTGAGATCCGGTGGCTTTTCCTCTATCCCACATCTCAGACAGACAATTCTGAGGCATATTCTACATAGCTCTTCAAAGTACCTTCAGCACAATGGGGGCCTAGTTGCCTACAGTGATTACAGGCCAAATAATGCAGCCAATTTTATGACTTTAAATGTGATCTCTATGCTGACAACTCCCAAGTGTATCTCCAGAGTGGACTACTCCTCTGAACTCCAAGTGTCTATGTCAATACTACCTTCTCTACTGATCTCCTAGATGTCTACTTGAAAATCTCAACACGTTAGAAACAAAAAACCAACCACCCTTCCCCTTCCCCGCCCCGATTCCTTTTCCCTCAAAACATGTATATTCCAGAGTCTTCTCCATTTCCATAGATGGCAACTCCATCCTCCCAATTACTTGGAGAAGAAACTTGGTGTCATCATTGACTCTTTTCTTTTTCTCACACTCAACCACTTCTCCACTAGAAAATCCCGATTGGTTCTACCTTCAAACATATCCATCATCTGAACATCCTTTATCCCTTCTACCTCTACCAAGCCACAGTCACTTCTCACCTGTGTTATTGCAATAGCCTTTGAATTCGTTTTCCTGCTTGCATCCCTGCTCCCTTGTAATCTACTCTTGCCATAGTGGACAGACGATCCCTTTAAAACCTATGTCAAAAATTGTCACTCCTCTGCTCAAACTCACCAGTGGGTTCTCATCTCATTCCGAATAATCTCAAATACTGCCTGCGAGCTACAAAATCCCATGTGATCTGGCCCTGACAACCTCTCTGCCTTTCACATTCTGCTGTAGCCACACTGCCTCTTTGCTATTCCTTAAACATGCTAAGCATACTTCTACCTTAGGGACTTTTCACATGCTGTTCCCTCTGCCTGGAAAACAACACGTCCTGCAGATATCCCTAGGGCTCCATCTTCCTTCAGACTTTGGTGTAGCTGTTACCTTACTGGCGAAGGCTTTCCTGATCACCTTGTGTAATATAGCAACTCTTAACCTTGTTTTATTTTCTTTCCTGGCACGTATTGACTTTCTGCATGGCACATGCAGCCTACATATTTGCTTGTTGATATATTTATTGTTATCTCCTCTCGTTGTAGAATTTTATCTCCTTCATGAGGATCTTCATGAGAGCAATGACCTAATTTTATTCACTGCTCTGTCCCTAGAACAATACCTGACACACTGTTAACATTCAATATATGAATGCTAGGTCATGGTCAGGTATTGCTAGGTTCTACTATTGCCACGTGGCATGCTACGTAATATTCTATTTCTCATCTGTGGAGAAGAAAACGCCTAAGGTGACACAACATGAGAACCTACATCTTTTAACTGTTAATGTTTCATTTGTTTGTTTTTTGGGTTTTTTTTTTTTTTTTTTGAGACAGAGAGAGACAGAGACAGAGTGCAGGTGAGGGAGGAGCAGAGAGAGGGGGAGACGCAGAATCCGAAGCAGGCTCCAGGCTCCAAGCTGTCAGCACAGAGCCCATCACAGGGCTTGAACTCACTAACTGTGAGATCATGACCTGAGCCGAAGTCAGACACTTAAGAGACTGAGCCACCCAGGCGCCCCTACGTCTTTTAACTCTTAACTCAGTGATGCTTCAGATAACCTTGTGGGAACTTGGCTGCTGTGGTCAAGGCAGTAGCTCTACGTTAAGTGGGAAGATTCAGACCCAGGTTTTCCCAGATCTCATGAGTCCCAGCTTTCATTGTTAGAGGCCGGAAACTGCTTCTGTGGTTAGACTATGGCTGTGTCTCCTGCACAGGAAGTCAGCTAACCATGGCAGTCCTCAGAAAGCAAACTGATGCAGTGTGTTTCGTCTGGGTTTGTCTTACAGCAGTTCAATTCTGTGAGCAGTGAAGAGTACACAAAGGGAGGGAGGGAGCTTTTGTTTGCTGTTTTCAGGCACTTTTGTCAGAATCATAGGCTACTAGTCACATAGCATGAAATTCAGAAAATTGGTTTAGGATGAAATCCAATGTAAACCTGAGGACATTTAATATAGTTTTGGGAAGAGTTTTGATTCGACTAATTATTTGTTCCCTGTACCGTGAGTTAAAAAAAAATAATTACCTGAAAAATTACAACCGTGCATGTGAAAAAAAAAAAAAAAAAAGAGGTTTGAGAAGGTTGGTTCAGGTTCCCAGTGGGTTAAGAGATTGATTTGTTGTTGTTATTTTTGCCTGCTGGTTTTTGCAAAGACAGACACATTTTGTTTTGGTTTCATATTAAAATTATTTCCTACTTAACTTGAAGTCTGATGCAGAAGTATTTTGATTATCTATTGTTGCATAAGAAGCCACACTCACGCAAGGATTTGTTCTCCTGTTCCTGTGGGTAGGCTGGACAGACCCTCTGCTTGCTTTCCTTTGGGCTCGCTCACGCAGCTGCATTCAGCTGGAAACTGGGCGGCACTTCAGACAGGGGTCAGAAAACCTTACCTATCAAGGGCCAGATATTAAATATTTTAGGCTTCAATGGTTATATAGTCTCTGTCACAAATCCTTGAGTCTGCCATTATAGCATAATAGCAACCACAGACAATATACAAACAAGGGAGTGAGGCTATGTCCTAACGAAGCCTCATTTGTGGACTCTAAAATTTGAACTTCATATAATTCCCATGTGCTATAAAATAGTACTCTTCTTTTGATATTTTCCACCCATTAAAATGGCTAAAACCATTCTTAGCTCATAGGCTACACAAATATAGCTGGGCTGGATTTAGCCCATGGGCTACGGTTTGCCAACTCCTATTTAAAAGGTCTGGGATGGTCTCACTCAATGTCTGGCATTTGTTGGTGGTTGTTGTCAGGGGCATCTTGGTTCCCCTCCACAAGGCTTCTTCTTTAGGAAGCTGGTCCGGCTTGTGTTCATGGTGGTCTCAGGGCTGCAGTCCAAGGGGCAGAAGGCAGAGGCTGCAAGGACTCTTGAGGCCTATGCTCCACACCTCATGTAGTGTCATTACTGTTACATTCACTTAGACACAGTAAGTCACAAGTGCTGTCCAGACTTAAGGGATGAGACAATAAACTTCATCTCTTGACGAGGAGCTGTAAAATATTGTGGCCATATTTTTCAACCTCTCCCAATAAGTAACTGTTACTGGTTGAATTGTGTCTCCCCAAATCTTAAACCCGGTACCTTAGAATGTGACCTTACTTGGAAATAAGGTTGTAGCAGATATAATTAGTTAAGATGAGGTCATGATGGAGCAGGGGATGGGCCCTAATCCAATATAACTTCTGTTCTTTATCAAAAGGAGAAATTTGTAGACACACACACACACACACACACACACACACACACAGTATGCCACGTGAACTTGAAGAAAGAGACAAGGATGTTGCATCTCCAAGCCAAAGAATGTGAAAATTGTGAGTCCCTCAGTTTCCTGGGGCTACCATAACAAAGTATCACAAACTGGGTGGCGTAAACAAAAGAACTGTATTGTCTCAAGGCACTGGCAAGTTGACAAGTTTGGTTCTTTCTGAGGGCTATGAGGGAAAGAGCTCTGTTCCAGGTCTCTCTCCTTGGCTTGTAGACATCTTCTCCCTGTGTCTTCACATCACCTTCCCTCGGATGAGTCTGTGTCAAAATCCCCCTTCTTATAAAGATTCTAGCCCCATTGGATTAGGATGCACCCTAACGACCTCCTTTCAATTTGATTAAAGACCCTGTCTCTAAATAAGGTTACAGTCCAAGAACTGAGGGTTAGGATTTCAACTTATGAATTTGGGGGGAACGTAATTCAATCCATAACAGCCAGCAAACGACCAGAAGCTAGGAGAGAGGCATGAAACCGACTCTTCTTCAGATCCCTCAGAAGCAGCCAACCCTGTTGTTTAAACCACCCTGTCTATGGTACTTTGCTGTGCCAGCCCTTGGGCACAAGTACAGTAACTGTAAGTAAAAGGCAACGTTCCAAGAGCTGAAGCTGCAACTAAAACAATAACGAGAGGTTATAACACGTTGAAGATCTGAAGTTCGGCACTCGGATGCCTCTATCCAAATCTGCCGACAGATAAAAATATTCCAAAAGTCACTGTGAGTGATTTTACATGTGTTAGTTACAAATACCAAGGTTTGGAAGTCCTCACATTTCACACTTTTTCAAAATAGAAATCCAGGCAGTAATATTCCTGATCCTAATTTATATTCCTACACAAAAATGGAAACGTAAATTGAAGCAAACCAACCATCAAGCCCCCAAATATTTAGGGATCAAAAGAGGACCTTTAATTAATTTCATTTAATAGTTGAGAGAAATTAAGTTTTTTTAAAAAAAATATATGATTCATCTAAGTTCAGGGAGTTAGAGCACTAGGTCACTTACTGAGACCCACTATGCAAATACTGTGATCTCTTTATTCTTTTTTTTTTTTTTAACATTTTTTTTCTTTTTTTTTTTTTTAATTTTTTTTTCAACGTTTTATTTATTTTTGGGACAGAGAGAGACAGAGCATGAATGGGGGAGGGGCAGAGAGAGAGGGAGACACAGAATCGAAACAGGCTCCAGGCTCTGAGCCCCGACGCGGGGCTCGAACTCACGGACCGCGAGATCGTGACCTGGTTGAAGTCAGACGCTTAACCGACTGCGCCACCCAGGGGCCCCAAAATTTTTTTTTTCAACGTTTTTATTTATTTTTGGGACAGAGAGAGACAGATCATGAATGGGGGAGAGGCAGAAAGAGAGGGAGACACAGAATCAGAAACAGGCTCCAGGCTCCGAGCCATCAGCCCAGAGCCTGACGCGGGGCTCGAACTCACGGACAGCGAGATCGTGACCTGGCTGAAGTCTGATGCTTAACCGAGTGCACCACCCAGGCGCCCCAATGTGATCTCTTTATTCTTAACCAAGTGCTCTTTCAGCCAGCTCGCTACCTCCCTCCTTTGTCTGAACTCAACACAGAAATATCATATCGTATAATTTAAATATAGGGTTTAAAAATATTTTTTTCATATATATATTCTCACCTTTGTCCTAAATGGTAGGATTTGTTACATCAGTTTCAGAGATGACAAAATGGGAGCTTAACATCACTCAAGATAATCAATTTAGATGGACAGAACCTGAACCCTGGTGTTCAGGTTCCAAATTCACTACACGTCAGCTGCCTTCCTAATACTAAACAAAGGTATCAGACCTCAAAGCCAATTGGTTCACATAATCGAGGAAATCAGATCTTGCCTTGAGTGGAGAAACTAATGCTTCAGTATGAAAGTTTCTGTGAGTCACTATTTTCTTTCTTCTTTTACATTTTTTTTAATGTTTATTTATTTTTAAAAATTTTTTTTTTCAACGTTTATTTATTTTTGGGACAGAGAGAGACAGAGCATGAACGGGGGAGGGGCAGAGAGAGAGGGAGACACAGAATCGGAACCAGGCTCCAGGCTCCGAGCCATCAGCCCAGAGCCCAACGCGGGGCTCGAACTCACGGAGCGCGAGATCGTGACCTGGCTGAAGTCGGACGCTTAACCGACTGCGCCACCCAGGTGCCCCAATGTTTATTTATTTTTGAGAGAGAGAGAGAGAGTGTGAGCAGGGCACGGGCAGAGAATGACAGAGACACAGAATCTGAAGCCGGCTCCAGGCTCTGAGCTGCCAGCACAGAGCCTGATGGAGGGCTCGAACTCCCAAACCATTAAATCATTACCTGAGCTGAAGTCGGACGCTTAATGAACTGAGCCACCCAGGCACCCCTGTGAGTCACTATTTTCTTGAACCAATATTGTGCTTTCTTCAAAAAATTCATATATGTTTTTCAAATTTCTGACTTCTTATAAATTATTTTAAGTCTTTCGTGGGACCAAGTCAGGTATGTCACTAGGTTACTGAGGAGTTTCAACCTGTTGGAGTATAAACATGAAACATTTTTGTGGGTTTTTTTTTTTTTTGTTTTTTAATGTTTATTTATTTTTGAGACAGAGAGAGACAGAGCATGAACGGAGGAGGGGCAGACAGAAAGGGAGACACAGAATCCGAAGCAGGCTCCAGGCTCTGAGCTGTCAGTACAGAGCCTGACACGGGGCTCGAAGTCACAGACCGTGAGATCATGACCTGAGCTGAAGTCAGACGCTTAACCGACTGAGCCACCCAGGCGTCCCAACATGAAACATTTTGATTTAAACATTTGAACCCAAGAGACCTGATGCTCTCAGTTCAAGTTCCAGTGCAAGTCCAAAGGCCTGAGAACCAAGAGAGCTAATCTCGTAAGTTCCAGTCTGAGTCTGAGTCTGAAGGCAAGAGACCAATGTGCCATTTCAGAGATAGTCAGGCAGAGTTCAATTTACCTCTTATTCAGCCTTTTATTCTACTCCAGCCATCAAAGAACAAACTGGATGAGGCCCAGCCCCTCTGGGGAGGGCAATCTGCTCTATTCAGCCCACTGATTCAAATGTTAATCTCATCCAGAAACACCCTCACAGATACACCCAGAGTAATGTTTCACCAAATATCTGGGCAACCTGTCCATTACGGTTGACACGTAAAATTAACCATCACAAGTGGGGAAAAGGAGAAAGGGCAAACTTGTCTTTACTCAACCGGTTGAGGTCTTCCCTTGCTGTATTGCTAACTATCCAGCTCATGCCAGTCAATGACCACACCTCCAGTATGACAGATATTCATGCGGAGGTTCTTTGAAGCTCCTGAAGCCCCCCTCCCTCTTCCTACTTTACAAACCCCTCACTAGCAGATGTTGCTCCAGCTCTACTTCTACTCCTGGGCTCTCCTTCCACTTCAGTTCCCAGCAAGGGTGGCAAATGCAACATCAACTTGTTGTTGGGTGTCTGCGCAAGAGATAATCCTTTCAGTGGGATAACAGCAAGATGGCTCAAGCCCAAATCCCTGCAGTCCGCTGTGTCCAGCTTTCCCATGGGAAATTCAAGCTCATTGCCAGGCCCAGTGGTGGGCGGGCACGCAGCTGCTCCAAGTTGTGGACAATCTCTCTGTACCCTCCACATCTCTCCAATTCTCCTCAACACAGATGCAGAAGAGGCAGTCTGCTGTGAACATCCAACCTGGGGAGCGGGATGTCAGTCTCCTTTTCATGGTGGAAGCCCCAATCTCTATGCCCAATTCTCTTGATGATGCCCCCACCTCCCCTTACTTGGCTTAGGTAGGAAGCCACTCCCTCGATCTCATCCAGGGAAATGCAATAGTAGCCATGCCTGATAACACTTTCTTAGACTTTGATTTCTTTCTTGGTCTTCTGTGTAGAGGACAATGTCTGCAACAAGGGTAACACCATCTCCAAGGGGCACTTTGGAAATATGTGAAGCGATTATTGGTTAACACAGTGAATGGGAGACTGCACTGACACTTAATGGGCAAGGCCAGGGATTCCACACTGCCAGGAACGCATGGGACAATCCCATACCATGAATTGTCTCATAACCAGCATGTCTTTCCAGTTCCCTGCAAGACGTTTTATAATTATCTGAGCCTGGAACCTAATTCCATTTTATAGAAAAACTACGAAGTATTTTTGTCAAAGTATTTTTATATAGCTTTAACAGACCTTGAATTTTCCAGAAATGTAACTACCATTGTGAATAAAGAGAAGATTATAGAGTGCTTATTTTTTTGGAATTTTACCAAGAACTGTTGACAATTTTGGACCATCGAAATCACTGATGGCGAGGCCATTTGTACTGCCTAAGTTGCGAATCTATCGATCCACATTTTATCTGTTCCTTTGGCAATAAATCTATACAAAAAACCAAATTTACTTATTTAGGTCTTATTTCAATATGTTAAGTATAAAGACAAGGTGTTAACAATATTCAACTTTGTATTGGCTTCCTTTTTTTTTTTTAATCCAAACTTATTCATTATAAGTAGGCCAAGCAATCGACTACTTCATCATGTCTTCTAGTGTTCTTGTGCCCCAGGAAATAAGTACTAAAGCAGATTATTACTTTAATTACAAATTATGTCCCTTTTATTTATATTATTTCTGTCAGGTTAGGGCATTATCTTGGGTGTTTAGGGGAAATTGTATGTATATACAAATTATATTTGTCAATTACATTTTGTGATGGCAACTTGGCATTGCATAATATTTGTTGCTAAAGGAGGTGTATTGTCCGAGGGACCTGACAGTCATTCAGATAGACTGAGAAGGTACACTGGGAGGAGTGGTAATGGGGCTTCTACAGGGCTGGTTCTACCATCTCTTCCTTGTGGTAAGGATTTTGGCCCCAAATCTTATAGTATGCAGATGCTCACTTCATTTTTCAGCCATAGGTCATACATACCAAATCTCAACATCTTATTATAGGTGTAAATTAATTAATAAAATTTACTATTATTAATTTATTGGTGCTTTCTAGATATTGGGAATGTGGGATAGGGCGATGCTTTGTATTTTCTTTCTCACCAATTCTAGCTGATTCCTCTTTTATTTAAATATTTCATTGTGTAATATATCGATCACCAGGCCTAACATTATTATTTTGGTCCAGGTACATTAGTTTTTCACTTCAGTTCATTCAATTCTGTTCCAGTTCAATTGGAATCAACTCAATTCAAATTCTGAGTATTCTCAGAATTTCTGAGATCAGCCTTCATTCCTTCTTCTGGAAGATTTGAGATTGTACAAAATAGATCAGAAATGACATAATTATGGTAAGTGCACTGCCACACCCCACTTTAGTGTCCGTGCGGACACGGCTAATCAATCATGACAATTTTTCTCACCAAGTCTTGATCCATCCTGAGACTATTTTTCAAAAATATTTCGGAGTAGTCATGATCAATTGACTGGAGTTGGCCCACATTGGTCAAAGGTCACTGGACAAAGACTTAGGTGGACTTGGCCCAAGCCTTGGCTCTGAAGTTACCAGATATGTGACCTTGAGTAAGTACCTCACCTCATTAGGTCTTAGTCTTTTTTTCTGTTAAAACAGGAATGACAACCCCTAAGTCATAGAGTTCTAGAAAAGATCATCTGAGATAACAGAAATCAGGCTTTGCAAGTGGTAATAGGGCTTGATGATCCTGGGTGGTTCTTCCTACAATGATCCCCATAACATTCTGAGATCTACTGAACAGGCCTAGGGAGGGTGAGCAGGCTCCCCATCTGGGACATTTATTGCCACTGGTGCTCAGAGCCAATTTTCTCTCTGTATCTGGACTCTTATGTGGCGAGTCTGGCCATGAGACAGGTATTTGAAAACATAGACTGTAAGGTTAGCAGATGTGGGTTTGAATCTGAGATCTCTTCCTTCTTAGCTGTGTAAACAAATTTCTTTAACCCATTAGGCTCCGTGTGTTCATCTGTAAAATAGGTAAAATAATCATATCTGTATTAAAAATGACTATGAGATGTATGCGAACTAATTAAACACTTATCCCAGGGCGTGGCGTATGGTGAGTGCTCAATAAATGGTAATGAATAGGTTGGACTGAGGGAAAGTCCCAGTACAGTTCAGAATTTGTCCTAGGTGGAAATTTTCACACCCTACATAGCCCTTCGACGAGACTTTAAAGGCCTTTTCTAATCAATTTTATGAGCCATGAATTTAAGGGATAGGCTTCCCAGCTTTTCTGACTTGGACTCCCCTTCAAAAAAAAAAATCACAAAAGGGAAATCTAGAAAAACGAAGCTGCACCCTTTACATTCTTCACAATTGCCTGTCTTCGCTCACCTTCAGTGACGCTGTTTTCTGCAGCTGAAATTGGTGCCGTCCATTTTGGAGATTTCCCGCATATTCTAGAAAGATTCGGTAAAAATAAAATCCCTAAAGTGCCATGGAGGAATGACTGATTAAGCACACCTCTTTAATAAAAAAGTTTTTTTTTTTTTTCCCCATAGATCGGCTTGAAAGTTTTGCAGCCAGTCTTGACCTTGAGGAGCACCTTGGAAAAATACTTCTCAGGTGGGTTAAATCTCAGGCAAACAATCCTCTATCCTCATTGTAAGGAATGAGCGATCGTAGTGTTCTAGAATGTTCCTGGCATTAACTCCAGCAAGAAATGAGAGGAATTCTTGACATTTCAGAACTCTGATGTGGCAATTTCTTTGAACATTCTTTTAAAAGGAGGGTGGATTAAAAAAAAAAAATCTTTGAATAGTTGCATTGTTGTATCTGAGCATTCCTCTTCCAGTGGATTTACTCTAATGATCTAAATGTTTCTAGGGAAGATGGTTTCCCCTCCAGTAAGGGCACAGCCTAGTGATCATAACAGAGACATGAATGTAAATTGCTTTGGGATGGAAAATTGACTGAATTGTAACAAGTGGCAGCTGCCAGAAGAAAGCCTCTGCTGCCTTTTATAGACCAGGGTCTGGCTGCATCACTCTGCTTCCTCTGATCTCAGGAGGCTGGATAGAAGGTGGGCCCGTGTTTGTGACAGTCCTGAGTTTCCTGAGCACTGCCTGAGCAGGGTGTGAGCATTGCCTTGCTACCATGATCTCAACCCTGACTGAAAGCGTTACCATATTTGGGCATCCTTAATGCTCACTCCATCAATAGAAAACACATCATAGCAGCAGCAGCCATGGCCAGAGCAAAAGGCAGGAATAAGGAAGGGAGGAGAACAGAGAGAGGAAGGGAGAGGGGCAGGCAGCCAATGACCAAGAGAAATACACTGAGCCCCATGGACAGACACTCAGAGACAAGACCTACCTACCAGCAGACACACAGGAAATGAAACAGAGAGTCAGATCAGGGAGGAGAAAGAGAAAAGAGGAGGCAAGGAATGGAGAGGAGGCAGAAAGAGACCCAAGTTGATATCTATTTCTACCTTTCCTTCCTTCCTTCCTTCCTTCCTTCCTTCCTTCCTTCCTCCCTTTTTAAAATTTTTTTCTTGATTTATTTTGAAAGAAAGAGAGAAAGAGAAAGAGCATGAGGGGGGGGAGGGCAGAAAGAGAGGGAGGGAGAATCTCAAGCAGGCTCCCTGCTGTCAGCAGAGAGTCTAATGTGGGGCTCGATCCCATGGCCCTGGGATCATGACCTGAGCCAAAATCAAGAATCAGACACTCAACTGAGCCACCCAGGCACCCCTCTCTCTCTTTCTATCTGAAGTTATATATAGAAATATATACACATGTTACATGTGTGTGTGTGTGTGTGTGTGTGTGTGTGTGTGTGTGTGTGGTTAACCCTTTCACAGCCAACCTTGCTGGTCAATGACCTAGTAGGGTCTCTGGTCCCTGTTTCTACAGAGTTCGGAGGTATTCATTTGGTTTGGATGTAGAATGTAAGGTCCTAGTGACCTCAACTGCATCAAATCCCCTTCAAGTACGGGGATCTCACCTATGTACCTGACATAGGATCAGGAGGAAAAAGTCCTCTTCTCTTGAAAACTATTAGCATTTCTAACCAATTCCTTGTCTAATTTATACTTACCAGAATATATAAACTCTAGATTAGCACGAACTAGTTCTTGGGTTTTTCTTCAATATCAGTTGAAATTGTGTCCCTTCAAAAGACATCATTTAGAATCCTAGAGGCCCAAGGTTGTCCACAGACAACCTTTTCCCTCATTAGCTTCTTGGCCCCTTTCCTCCATTGCCCCATGTCCTGCTGGAGAAGATGAGACTTAAGGATTGACTGCTTTAGTTACTTACTTTTGCTAGGAATTTCCTCTCACCTGTGAGAAGCTCTAACTGAATCCTTAATTCTCTTGCCCAAAATGTGGCAGATATGAATTGAAGTAAAGTAACTGGTTTTCTTTCTGTCTTTATTTCCATTTTTGGCAGGAAGGGGTTCAATAGTCTGGCATAAATTCCTTTCCTGGATTCATGCCCACAGCCCTGGAAGAGTTTAGCTATCAATCCTCTAAAGTTTGATTGATTTGTCATGTTCTGATGCTGGAATGAGTTTGTTAGGGGAAATTTATGAACACATTACCCGAACTGCCAAGAGCCTTAAATGCTTGAGGATTTCCTGAAGAGACACTCCAAGAATCTTCTTTGGCTTTTTTGTTTTTCCTTAGGATGTGGTGTGATTTTCACGGTCTATTTGTCATAATGCTTCCCTGACGTAAAATACTCATACAGCATAAATAAGCTCTCCCTGAAATACTTCGAGTCTTTCCAATCTGGAAGTCTGAGCTTAAGTTCCTGCTTTAAATACATGGCAGACACATTAGCCATTGGAAGAGATGGCAAGTTTCTATCGGGCCTAAACGGAACTTTTTATTATGTGTACCTGTTTTTAGCATGCCTGAGTACACAGATTTGGTCTTTCAATGTTTCCAATGTTATGGTATCGACTGCATGAACCTTAATTATCCCTAGAACTTCTTGTTGGGTGGAGTTTTTCATCTCTCTTTCTCCCACTTGGTGCTTTTTGCTTCAAAGTTATTTTGTCTGCTACTAATATTTCCCCTCTGCATATTTTGGTAGCATTTACACAGGATCTCTTTGCCCATCCCTTTAGTTTCACCCTCTCAATCTCTTTCTGGCACACCTGTGTCTCTTATAAAGAGCAGATAGCTTGCTTTGTATTGTTTCACCCCATATAAGAGTATTTGTCTTTTAAAAGAGGCATTTAACTCATTCATATGTATCCATTTGGATGTATCTCCTGCCACTTGATTTCAGATTTATGCCCGTTCGTTTGTTTAGCAAATATTTCCTCTGCTTTCTTGTTGTTTCTCAGACATAGAGACTTTGTCCATCGTATGTGAGTTACGGTGTAACCACAGTGATGTTGATGAATAATGGAATTGTACTTTTTGGTACCATGCCTTGAAGAAGGAACACTTGTCTCCCAAGTTAATGATACCCAAACTTGGCAAATCTTGATAGTGACTGCCTTCAGAGACAGGCTTAGTTCTGATGGGATTTAACTACAATAAAGGTTCTTTGGACTTGGAGTCAGCCCGGGCTTTGAATTTTCATGCTCTCCCTGCGCGCGCACACACACACACACACACACACACACACGCTTGCTATGTGACTGTGGGTATTTAATTAACCCCTGCACCTACTAATTTCCCCATCTGTAAAAATCTTGAGGTGATTGAGGAGATTTACTGGAGCAACATGGGGAAGCACTTGCCATAATTCTAGGCTTACTGCCGTCTTAACAATGTCTCTATAAAAATAAAACTCCATCTCTCTTGGTTTGTGGTGCGTTTCCTTTTCGGAGCTGGGGTCTGGTTGGTATGCAGGAAAAGGAGAAGGCATGTGAGCTATGTTATCTGCTTGTCATCACAAGAGGAGCCAAGTGGCAGGCCACGGATTGAAGCACATCCGGAGCATATCGGGGTAGGCCGCGGAATTCCACAGTAAAGACTCTGAGATAAGGAAGTGCCAAGGGTGGGGGCTGCTGAATGGCCTGGGCTTCTGCTGACCAGGGCCAAGTCCTTGTGAAAAAAGAGATGAGGAGGGAACGTGGCTTCTAGAGCCACCAAATAAGGAAGGACATCATCTCTCTCACCTTTATCCAAGGGCGGATGTCAGCCACCAGAGCGAGTCTAGTATCCCCCAACACCATCTAGTATCCCCCAAACACCGGTTTCAAAGTGACAAGGGAGCGTGGGGAAAGCTGAGCGCAAAGTGCAGGCTAACAGCACCCGTGTCCCCGCCAGGTGGGATATGTGTGCTATTCCTCGGACACTCCTGGCTGCCCAAGAACAGGGGAAAGGAAAGAGAGCAAATGGCTGACGGACAGAGGTCACAGTCACACAGGACAGGTGTCTCCTTCAGTTTATGGATAACTTAGTAAACTGCAAGAAAAAAAACAATCTTATCCATAGGCTAATCTCCAGACACCTATAGACTCCGCTTCCTGGAGCCCTAAGATCACCCTCATCAAGATGTAAAGGGGTTTAAGCGCTTGCCACGGTGATGTGGGAAACAAAGGCAAATGGAAAATTAAATTCCCTTACTGCCTACAGCTCACTGACAAGTCCTTCAAACAGGCACTGTGACCTTCCTCTAGGAGCTCAGCTGCCTCAATGATGACACTTTGCTAGGCGCAAAAGAGAATCTTGGCTTAACATTATCCTGGCCCCCAGGATCCTGTAAGTCTACTTTAACATATAAAAATTCCTCTGGAAACTTCCTTTATCTCAACTCCCCCAAGATATATGTTAGCAATCATACTCCCAGCCATGGCCCCCTGATATACATCTGAAGGGTCTCATGACTGAGGCTTTACTAAACGGTAATAAATGCCATTTTCCTAACAACACCTAGCCCCTCAACCTCGCTTCCAAAATTCCTTAGAGACTTAACTCTATCCCTGACCCCTCCCAACCTGAGGATATAGAATCAGTTACCCACCACAACCCCAGTGCAGCTCTTTCTGCCCACAAGCGCTGTCCCCATGCTTTAATAAAATCACCTTTTTGCACCAAAGACGTCTTCAAGAATTCTTTCTTGGCAGCGGGCTTTGAACACCACCATCACCCCACGAGGACCTAGGTCAAGCTCTGAGCTGAGTGGTGCAGTAGGGAACACTTGCACGAACAAATCAAACATTTCTTTTATTTCTCAAATGATTTCTAACCTCTCATTGTGTTTTCCTTTTCCTTCATCTGCCATGCAGAACCTACCTAGAAAAGAGGACAGCTGTCCTTTGAAGCTCCTGTAACCTCAGCCCTCTCCCCTTCCCTTCCCCACCCAGCACGCTTTGTCCAGGTCGGTGGTTCTGATCAGTTACCAACCCAAACTGAGTCCCCAGGGAGCAATTGGGTTGTGCCTCCAGAGGTCATTTTCTTGCCAAACATTCCTTTTCAGTGAGAGGACGTTTTCATCCCCTGGTAAACAATCCCCAGCCTGCACAAAGCAGAGAAGGGTGCCTGTCCCTCTGCACGGCTCTCCACTCAGTCCTGAGCTGATTCCAACCCCAGAGGCGTCAGTCTGCTCTATAAATTCCTTTGTGAAACCTGAGAGCTTGAGCTCCGAAGGAGAGCAAAGATCTTGGAGGGGTTACAGTTTCCCTCCTCCCTTTTAAAGGTCTGCTTGTGTTGGCAGCAGAAGAGTGTGTTTTTCCAAACAGGCTCTTCCCTTTCTTATGGGAATTCAGTTCAGAAAGCCCTGCCAGGCTCCTTCTAAGTGGGAGAGGTAAGATCACCTCCCTTGCAGGTCTACACAGGAAAGAGATGCCATGCCTGGGGCCGGGCTTTCTAGTTACAAGGGTCTGAACCTCTTTCTGAAACAGGCACTTATTAGGAGGGGCATGGCTCCACTTACCAGGTGGTAGGGGGTGGAGGCTGGGCTCATCTGAACTTTACCCCTGACTTTAGTGTCAGTCCCTGTTGTTTTTGAGAGAGACAGAGAGACAGAGACAGAGAGAAAAGAAGAAAGCAGGAAGAAAAGAAGGAAGGTAGGAAGGGAAAGAAGGGGTGAAGGGAGGAAAGAAAGAACCCTTTGGCCGGCCGCCCTTGGGCTGAACCACTGTGTCAGCACCTGAGTCCCTCACCACCGCCTGGTACCCTCCTCCTCCACGAACCTCCAGGGCCATTTTTGTTTTATTCATAGTCTAGCCATTAGTACACATTCAACCCCAGAATTTGGAAATGAAGTGAGAAGTCATCAGCTGGTGGAATGTTAGAAAACTCATCTTTTGAAAACAATACACGGTTTTGGTGGCAGCGAAGGGGATAAAATGGAGAGAGAAGTCAGCTGCTGCCCTCTCCTAAGCCTTTCCATTTCACCACCTTCGTGGGGGCTCTCGGACCTCACGACCCCGGAGGGTCAACAGACAAAAAGTTTTCCCTTGAACCACCGGGTGCCTGAGCAGGTGTGTGCTGACAGACGCCGCATTTTTAATCTCTCATCAGAAGCCTCTCCTTGCCATTTCCCGCTGGAGGGTGGTGGGAAAAGCGGGTCATGGGCAAGCCATTCTGGCTGAGTGACGCTTTCCCCAACCAGCTGCCCGGCTGGCTGCTCGGAAGCAGATGCAGGCAGAGGGCTCCGAGCGGGGGCATTCCTGAGGCTGGTGGTCTACGAGTCGCTGATGCGCAGGGCGCGGTGCCCGCAGGCAGCCTGCTCCTCCCTTCCGCCCCCTCCCTCGGGCCTCAAGCCTGCCTCCCTCTTCGGGTTTGCTTTGCATTAGACACAGGTTTATTGAGTGCCTACTGGGTGCCGGGGTCTGGCATAGTGCCTGGCATAGATCGGTGAGACCAACAGGCAAACAGACACCCCTTGCTTCACGGAGCTAATGTTCTAGGGTTCCTATTTCACTAAAAGGTAGTATTTATTTAAAAATTTGCCAAGGTTCAGAAAAATTGAAACGACGACAGTGAGAACCCGTACACACTTCACCCAGATTCAATTAATATTTTACAGTTGTGTTCTTTTTTCTTTCTCGGTCTTTTTTCTCTATATATACATGTACACACGTAGAGGGTTTTTGTTGAAACCATTTGGAAGTAGGCATCATGACACCTCACCACTAAATAATTTAGAATATATAGGGACGCCCTCCTACATTACCTCAAAACCAGTTACTGCACGTAATACTATCATTAGCGGGACCTGGGTGGCTCAGTCGGTTAAGACTCTTGATTTTGGTTCAGGTCATGATCTCACGGTTGGTGGGATCCAAACCTCCATCAGGCTCTGTGCTGACAGTGTGGAGCCTGCTTGGGATTCTCTCTCTCTCCCCCTCTCTCTATCCCTCCCCTGCTTGTGCACGCTCTCTCTCTCTCTCAAAAATAAATAAATATACTTAAAAAACACTTTCATTAATAGTGCTTAAAATACAAGTTATATTCAAATGTTTTTAATTGTCCCCAAAATGCATTTTATGGCTTTTGTTTTTTAGACAACAGGATCCAACGAAAGTTCATGCATTTTGTTTGATTGTTATGTCTCTTTCAGTTTCTTTTAATCTAGAACACCCAATTCTTTTTTGTTTGGCTTTTTAAGTCATTGACCTATTTGAAGAGCCCAACTGGTTTTGTTTTTGTTTCTGTTTTGAATGTCCGACATTCTGGATTTGTCTGAACGCTGTCTCGTGACTGGATTCAGGTTAATCATTTTGGGTAGGAAGAGTTCATAAGGGATGGGGTGCACTTTTGATTGCAACACTTCAGGAAATGCATAATGTCAGGTTCCACAGTCACAGGCTAACTAAACACTGAATGAATAAATTGTGTAAAAGGTGCATTTCTTTCCCATAGTCTTACTGCCACAATTCTGAGACTGCGATCAGGATGGTTTCAGTTTACTACAGCTTCAAAAATACATGTCTATGTATATAATACACACATACTCGTGTAAATCTCAACCCTACGATGGTATTCTCAACTCTAGACTGGAAAAGAGAATCAGCTGGGAAGTTGAAAAAATTACCAATACCGAGCCCCAGCACTTCCTCTGATAATCAGTTTGATCATTCATGAAAGTGGGGTTTGTTGGGTCTCTCCATTTTAAAGACACCTTTTGTCTTTATTATTTATTATTATTTATTATTTAATAAATAATCTCTGTAACCCAGGAGTACTAGGAGAATATCCTGATGCCCGGTGGCCTTTCATAAAATCACTTTAGCATTCACTGATGATTTTTGCTTGAATCAATTATTTTACAAGGGTGAACTTTCTAATTTTACCCTTCTCTCTACATTAACTAGCTGGCATTCCGCGAAAGGGGAAGGGCTTCCCCTTTCCTGCCCTTTCTCTATTTACTTGTCTATATATTTATATAGAAACATTCATTTATTGAATATTGCCATGGACCCAATAGATTGTTTCATACGTAAGTTACCACCATTATTCTTTTTGAAGCTCAACATATCCCAAATTCAGACAGCAGGAGCCCCTTATGGCTGCTCCTTTAGCAAGTACTACATTAGCCCATGAGCGCCTTTTTGCTTTTTGGCATCGAATATTCTAAGTTCATCTTGTACTTTCCCTGTCCCAAACCTGGAACCAGCAATTACTCCAAGGAATGGGAGCCAACACAAACACACACACACACACACACACACACACACACACACACACACATATATATATATATATATATATATATATATATATATATATATATTTAAATATATATGTTTAAAGTGACAGAGATATAAACTTCTGTATAAAAGGACACAGAAAACATGAAATAGTACATATAGGAACATTAACTTTGAAGGGAACAGAGCACCAGATATTAGCTAACATATCTTTGTGAAGAAAAATACCTTTAATCTGAGGATGGAGTGTGAGCCTGGAAGTAGGGAGTCATGGATTTGTATCCTGAACCTGCATGCAATTTGGGACGAGCCACTTCTTCAGGTACCACTTGCCCCAAGGCAAGTTTAACTAGGGGACTGGGCTAGACAATACTGAAGCCTTCTCTACATTCCAAAAGTCAGTATTCAAAAGAACTCGACAATACCTAGTTATAAGAAGCGCTTTGAACCAACTGAAGGGCCTTAGTTCCTGTAGGATTTCAGTGGCAGGAACTTCACCTTTTAGCTCTGACTCCCTTGATCTAGTAAGACTCATTGTAAAATGTGTTCAGTGAATGTTTTTGTTGGTGATGGTCTTTTCTGAAGCTAGAATGAGATAAACAGATAAAACTGCCAAGATTTTAAGTAAGCCACGAGAAACTATGTTGCAGTGAGATTGTAACTATCAGGATTTTGACAAAGGGAGGTTTCAGTCTTTAAAATAAGGGTCCTGCCTACCTGAGCCTGGCCTCTCCTGATGGCCAGACAGTGGACTTGGTGACCAGTCAGTGCTTTTACTGGTTTTTACTAAACCAGCTTCCCAAAGAACCCATACCTAAGATGTTTTGCAGCACTTTCTCTTTCATTAGGACACTCCAAACTATACTGAGACATTTTTTTCCAATTCTCCTTACCTGAAGTCAAAAATTGCATTTAAAAAATAATTCTCCCTTGCTTTAATAAATTGGCTAAAAAGGTTAAATGGATTTTCCTTCTATGTTTGCGGTCACAGAAGCACTTATCTCTCACCCCAAGTGGATGCCCTATGTAATTGGATGTGAAGTTGCATCAAAATCTTTTCAAAACATTACTATGACAATCAGACTTCTTTTTTTTTCCCCCTGAAATGGCTTCAATGCAAACTCTCCACCATCCCGCTGTCCATTCAGTGAAATTTCATCTTATGAAGTAAGTTTAGCTTTTCAGAAACTTTAGGGGCAGGAAGGGGTATCAATATGCATTCAAATTAGCCGATTCTCCCACACACCCACTCTTCTCCAAGTGAGAGACAATCCACTCCGCCTTATCACCCTCTGCGAGTTTGATTGTTAAAGGCTCTGCCTTACTAAGACTATGGAAATTAATGCAGGGGCCTAAAAAAAGAATCCCTGTTTGGGGGGAAATAAGACTTTTAATACAAAGTCTCTGACAGTCCTTCCTGTCCATTTATCAGCCTTTTTTCTACATGGATTCCAAAAAGGCAAGAAGTTGTTTGGGCAGAGATTCTCAGAGGGGAAGAAGGAGGGAAGAAGCTTTATGAAGATCTCTAAGGTCTGGGGAAGATTGGAAAAGCATATTCAAAATTACTATTGCTTTGAT
The DNA here is from genome assembly GCF_014898765.1 of Herpailurus yagouaroundi. Taxonomy (NCBI): domain Eukaryota; kingdom Metazoa; phylum Chordata; class Mammalia; order Carnivora; family Felidae; genus Herpailurus; species Herpailurus yagouaroundi. The sequence continues at coordinate 31,903,095 of NW_024412404.1, read as the reverse complement.
TTGGTTTTGGCCCCAAGTTGATCTTGACATTTCTATTCATGTTAACAGAAGGTGTGAGATTTTCATGTTTATCAAATGGGGGTATGTCTTTAAAATGGCTGAAATACCCAGGGCTAGTGAAGGCTTTATGGACTATTTTCCCATTTTAGAGGCTTTGGAGAATCAAATCTGCCATCTGCATAGAATGCTGTAGTCATGAATGTTTATTTCTTCTACCTTTTGATTCAGTGGTTTGACGACCTCAATAAAATTTTAGGGCCCCAGAGATCATTTCGTTGAAAGCTCTCCTTTGGTAATTGGAGGATTTGAGATTCTAAGAGGTTAGAGGGCTTGCTCAACTAGACACAGAGCAGGACCAGGATTAAAATCCAGGCTCCCTATTTCCTCATCCCACACCCTCCATACTTTGTGGCAGAAGCAGCATGTCATATGGTCTGCAGTTTCCTTTAAATATTTCAGTAAAACTGTAAAAACTCCAAGAAGACAGGGGAATTTGTCTGCTGTGAGATTTGGTATATCTCAGTTCTTTAAAAATGCCTGACACACAGTAGGGCCAAATAAATATTGAATGAATAAAGTGTGTGTATGTGGGGGGGTGTGTGTGTGTGTCTTCCATAGTCTTAGCAAAGGCAGAGTCTTTAACAATCAAAATTCAGAGACTGGGATAAGAATCGCTTAACTGCCTCCTCTACCTTCAAGAAGGTATGTATGTAGTGGGGAGGGGCCAAGATGGCAGAACAGTATGGAAGTTTTTTTTCTTTTTGCATCTCTCTTCCCTTAAATGTAGCCAGATCAACACTAAACCATCTTGCACACCTAGAAAACTGATTTGAGGATTAGCACAACAATCTGCACAACCTGAGCCACAGAATTCAGCAGGTATGTGGCGTAGTGAGGTGAACTGGGGGAAAGAAAAGCCACGGAGGACAGGAAGCTGTTTTTACTTGTGGAAGGAGGATGGAGACAGGGAGAATATGGGAAAAGCACCTCCCCCCAAAGCAGCTGGCAAGAAAGTGGAAAACTGGAAACAACAGCAGGGACTGAACAAAAAAGGGAGAAAGGAGAAAGGAGAGGATTTAAATTCCATTAAGGCTCTATAAACAGGGGGAGTGCAGAGTTGGAAACTCCACAGCTCGATACCTGGCAGTGCTCTAGTGGGAAGGGCAAATGCCCAGGAGTAGAGAGCGAGGTCCTCAGGGTCGTCAGGCCACATGGGGAGAGGTGGTTCCCTTGCTGGGAGGACATTTGCTAGAGGCTGTGCAGCCACCCCACAGGCAAAGTTCGCAGAGGACCCTGGAAAACAACCACATTTGCTGGTGCTGGAACAAGGACCTTAAGTGAAGCTTGGTGCCAGATGTGTGTTGTGATTTTCCATAATCCCTGAAACACTGCTGCTACACGATTGCGGGAACTTTTTCCTGGGGTGGGCTGGCACCTGGCTGCAGTCTCTAGGCATCAGCAGCAGCACGGTCCCGCAAATGTTCCTGGGTGCAGCCGGCACCCCGGCCATTGCTCAGTGAGACCCTCCCCCAGAAGGTCAAAACAGGTCAAAGCCAGAGTCCCTCAGAAGTGAGGGGTTGGGAAACACAGCAGTATCTGAGATAAAACTCGGGAGGGAGGTTCAGCCTGGTAAACCTGACAGATTATACACGGACAGTGTAAAGGCAGGGAGTGGACGGAAGCTGGAGACTGGTGCGCAATTGCTGACCAGGGAGAACAGAGTTCCAATACTGGCGACTGGGTAGCTGGGTGACACCATTTTCACCCCTCCGCGCATGCACATACACATCTACAGGCACCACAACAATCCACCCCAGTAAGCTATGTAACGCCATCTAGTGGAGAACAGAGTCGCTACACTAAGCCCCACCCAACTGGGCCAACCTTGCTCTTCAGGAACACAAGTCTCTCCACCTGTTTAGTTTACGGACTATAAAGTGCTTTATAGTTTGACTTCTAGAGGAAAACTATGTAATTTCAATCGTATTTCAGTCTGTTTGCTGGTCCATCTATTCAATTTCTTTTTCTTTTTCTTTTCTTTTCTTTTCTTATTCTTAAATACAGAAAGAAAAAATTTACTTTTATTTGCCATTTTTATTAAAAATATTTTTCTTTAATTTTTTCTACCATAGTTTTTACTTTTTTGTAAATTTTCAAATTCTATTTTATTTCCATCATTTCATTTTCTTCTATTTAACTGTCTTCATTTTTTCAAATTTTCAAACATTTTCCTTTTTTTCTTTCTTGTTTTTTCTTTTCTTATCTTTCCCTTTTTTCTTTAATCTATCAAGTTCCTTTCAACAACCAGAACAAAACACACCTAGGATCTAGCATCATTTATTTGACTTTTTGTGTGTGTTCTTTTTAATTTTTTTAATTTTAATTTTGTTTACCTTATTAATTTCTTTTCTTCCTTCAAAATGATGAAATTAAGGAATTCACCCCAAAAGAAAGAACAGGAAGAAACAATAGCCAGGGACTTAATCAACACAGATACAAGCAAGATGTTTGAACCAGAATTTAGAACCACGATAATAATACCAGCTGGAGTTGAAAATAGATTAGAATCCCTTTCTGTGGAGACAAAAGGAGTAAGAGCTAGTCAGGATGAAATAAAATAATGTTGTAACTGAGCTGCAATCATGAATAAAAATACCACAGCAGCAAGGATGGATGAGGCAGAGCAGCCAATCAGCAATACAGAGGACAAACTTATGAAGAATAATAAAGTATAAAAAAAGAGGGATACTAAGGCAAAAGAGCATGATTTAAGAATTAAAGAAATCAGTGACTCATTAAAAAGGAACAACATCAGAAGCATAGGGGTCCCAGAAGATGAAGAGAGAGAAAAAGGGGTAGAAGGGTTATGTGAGCAAATCATAGCAGAAAACTTTCCTAACCTGGGGAAAGACACAGACATCAAACTCCAGGAACCGCAGAGGACTCCCATGAGATTCAACAAAAACTGACCATCAACAAGGCATATCATAGTAAAATTCACAAAATACTCAGGCAAGGAGAGAATCATGAAAGCAGCAAGGGAAAAAAAGTGCTTAACCTACAAGGGAAGACAGATCAGCTTTGCAGCAGACCTATCCACAGAAACTTGGCATGCCAGAAAGGAGTGGCAGGATATATTCAGTGTGCTGAATCGTAAAATATGCAGCCAAGAATTCTTCATCCAGCAAGGCTGTCATTCAAAATAGAAGGAGAGATAAAAAGTTTCCCAGACAAACAAAAATTAAAGGAGTTCATGACCACCAAACCAGCCCTGCAAGAAATTTTAAGGGGGACTCTGAGGGGAGAAAAGACGAGTTAAAAAAAAAAAAAAAAAAAAAAGACCAAAAGCAACAAAGACTAGAAAGGACCAGAGAACACTACCAGAAACTCCAACTCTACAGGCAACATAATGGCAATAAATTCATACCTTTCAGTACTCACTGTAAACGTCAATGGACCAAATGCTCCAATCAAAAGACATAAGGTAACAGAATGGATAAAAAAACAAGATCCATTTATATGCTATTTACAAGAGACCCACTTTAGACCTAAAGACACCTTCAGATTGAAAGTAAGGGGATGGAGAACCATCTATCATGCTAATGGTTGACAAAAGAAAGCCAGAGAAGCCATACTTATATCAGACAATCTAGACTTTAAAATAAAGATTGTAACTAGAGATGAAGAAGGGTAGTATATCATAATTAAGGGGCCTATCCAGGGACGCCTGGGTGGCTCAGTTGGTTGAGACTCCGACTTCGGCTCAGGTCGTGATTTTGTAGTTTGTGGGTTTGAGCCCTGTGTTGGGCTCTGTGCTGACGGCTCAGAGCCTGGAGCCTGCTTCAGATTCTGTGTGTCTCTCTCTGCCCCTCCCCTGCTCATGCTCTGTCTCTCTGTCTCAAAAATAAATATAAACATTAAAAAAAATTTTTTTTAATTTTTTTTAACTTTTATTTATTTTTGAGACAGAGAGAGACAGAGCATGAACAGGGGAGGGTCAGAGAGAGAGGGAGACACAGAATCTGAAACGAGCTCCAGGCTCTGAGCCATCAGCACAGAGTCCGACGCGGGGCTCGAACTCACGGACTGCGAGATCGTGACCTGAGCCGAAGTCGGCCGCTCAACCGACTGAGCCACCCAGGCGCCCCCCAAAATTTTTTTTTTAATTAAGAGGTCTATCCACCAAGAAGGCCTAACAATTGTAAACCTTTATGCTCCATATGTGGAGCACCCAAATATATAAATCAATTAATCACAAACATAAAGAAACTCATTGACAATAATACCATAATAGTAGGGGACTTCAACATCCCACTTACAGCAATGGACAGATCATCTAAACAGAAAATAAGCAAGGAAAATAAGCAATGGTTCTTAATGACACACTGGACTGGATGGACTTAACAGATATATTCAGAACATTTCATCCTAAAGCAGTGAAATACACATTCTTCTCCAGTGCACATGGAGCATTCTCCAGAATAGATCACATACGGGACACAAATCGGCCCTCAACAAGTACAAAAAGGTTGAGATCATATTGTGCATATTTTCAGACCACAACGCTATGAAACTCAAAATCAACCACAAGAAAAAATGTGGAAAGATAACAAATACTTGGAGACTAAAGACCCTCCTACTAAAGAGTGAATGGGCTAACCAAGTAGTTAAAGAGGAAATTAAAAAGTACATGTAAGCCAATGAAAATGATAACACCCAGCCCAAAACCTCTGGGATGCAGCAAAGGCGGTCATAAGGGGAAACTATATAGCAATCCAGACCTTCCTAAAGAAGGAAGACAAGTTTCAGATACACAACCTAACCTTACACTTTAAAGAGCTGGAAAAATAACAGCAAATAAAACCCAAAACCAGCAGAAGACAGAAAATAATAAAGATTAGGGCAGAAATCAATGCTATCGAATAAAAAAAAAAGAGTAGAACAGATCAATGAAACCAGAAGCTGATTCTTTGCAAGATAAACGAAATTGATAAAGCCCTAGCCAGTTTGATCAAAAAGAAAAAGGAAAGGACCCAAATAAATAAAATCAAGAATTCAAGAGGAGAGATCACAACCAACACAGCAGAGATACAAACAATAATAAGAGAATATTATGAGCAATTATACACCAATAAAATGGGCAATCTGGAAGAAATAGACAAAGCCTAGAAACATATTAACTACCACAACTGAAACAGGAAGAGTAGAAAATTTGAACAGACCCATAACCAGGAAAGAAATCGAATTAGTAATCAAAAATCTCCCAAAAAACAAGAGTCCAGGGCTGATGGCTTTCCAGGGGGAATTCTACCAAACATTTAAAGAAGCATTAACACCTACATTCTTGAAGCTGTTCCAAAAATAGGAATGGAAAGAAAACTTCCCAACTCTTTCTATGAAGCCAGAATTACCTTGATTCCAAACATAGATGAACATAGATGTAAAGACCCTCAACAAGATACTAGCCAACTGGATCCAACAATACACTTAAAAAATTATTCACCACAACCAAGTGGGATTTATACCTGGAATGGAGGGCTGGTTCGATATCTACAAAACAATCAATGTGATACATCACATCAATAAAAGAAAGGACAAGAAACACATGATCCCCTCAATAGATGCAGAGAAAGCATTTGACGAAATACAGCATCCATTCTTGATAAAAACCCTCAAGAGTGTAGGGATAGAAGGATTATACCTTGACATCATAAAAGCCATATATAAAAGACCCAACGCTAATATCATCCTCAATGGGGAAAAACTGAGAGCTTTCCCCCTGAGGTCAGGAACAAGATAGGGATGTCCACTCTCACCACTGTTATTCAACATAGCATTGGAAGTCTTAGCCTCAGCAATCAGACAACACAAAGAAATAAAAGGCATCCACATCAGCCAGGAGGAGGTCAAACTTTCACTCTTTTCCAGATGGCATGATACTCTATATGGAACACCCAAAGATTCCACCAAAAAACTGCTAGAACTGACCCATGAATTCAGCAAATTTGCAGGATATAAAAATCAATGTACGGAAGTCGGTTGTATTTCTATACACCAATAATGAAGCAAAAGAAAGAGAAATCAAGGAATCAATCCCATTTACAATTGCACTAAAAACCATAAAATACCTGGGAATAAACCTAACCAAAGAAGTGAAAAATCTATACACTGAAAACTATAGAAAGCTTATGAAAGAAATTGAAGAAGACACAAAAAAATATTCCATGCTCCTGGATAGGAAGAACAAATATTGTTAAAATGTCAATGCTACCCAAAGCAATCTACATATTCAATGCAATCCCTATCAAAATAACACCAGCAGCATTCTTCACAGAGCTAGAACAAACAGTCCTAAAATTTGTATGGAACCAGAAAAGACCCCGAATAGCCAAAGCAATCTTGAGAAAGAAAACCAAAGCTGGAGGCATCACAATTTCAGACTTCAAGCTGTATTACAAAGCTGTAATCATCAAGACAGTATGGTACTGGCATGAAAACAGACACTCAGATCAATGGAAAAGAATAGAGAACCCAGAAATGGACCCACAAACGTATGGCCAACTAATGTCTGACAAAGCAGGAAAGAATATCCAATGGAATAAAGGAAGTCTCTTCAGCAAGTGGTGCTGGGAAAACTCAACAGTGACACGCAGAATAATGAACCTGGACCCCTTTCTTACAACAGACACAAAAAGAATCTCAAAATGGATGAAAGACCTAAATGTAAGACAGGAAGCCATCAAAATCCTCGAGGAGAAAGCAGGCAAAAACCTCTTTGATCTTGCCCGCAGCAACTTCTTACTCAAGACGTCTCTGGAGGCAAGGGAAACAAAAGCAAAAATGAACTATTGGGACCTCATCAAAATAAAAAGCTTCTGCACAGCGAAGGAAACAATCAGCAAAACTAAAAGGCAACCGACGGAATGGGAGAAGATATTTGCAAACGACATATCAGATAAAGGGTTAGTATCCAAAATCTATAAAGAACTTATCAAACTCAACACCCAAAAAACAAAAAATCCACTGAAGAAATGGGCAAAAGACATGAATAGACACTTCTCCAAAGAAGACATCCAGATGGCCAACCGACACATGAAAAAATGCTCAACATCACTCATCATCAGGGAAATACAAATCAAAACCACAATGAGATACCACCTCACACCAGTCAGAATGGCTAACATTAACAACTCAGGCAACAATAGATGTTGGCGAGGATGTGGAGAAAGAGGATCTCTTTGGCACTGCTGGTGGGAATGCAAACTGGTGCAGCCACTCTGGAAAACAGTGTGGAGGTTCCTCAAAAAATTAAAAATAGAACTATCCTACAACCCAGCATGGCACTACTAGGTATTTATCCAAGGGATACAGGTGTGCTGTCTCAAAGAGGCACATGCACCCCTCCGCCCAATGTTTATAGCAGCACTATTGACAATAGCCAAAGTATGGAAAGAGCCCAAATGTCCATCAATGGGTGAATGGGTAAAGAAAATATGGTATATATATATACAAAGGAGTATTACTCGGCAATCAAAAAGAATGAAATCTTGCCATTTGCAACAACGTGGATAGAACCAGAGGGTATTATGCTAAGTGAAATCAGTCAGAGAAAGACAAACATCATAAGACTTCACTCATATGAGGACTTTAAGATACAAAGCAGACGAACATAAGGGAAGGGAAGCAAAAATAATATAAAAACAGGGAGGGGGGACAAAACATAAAAGAACAAACAGAGGGTTGCTGGAGGGGTTTTGGGGGGGGATGGGCTAAGTGGTAAGGAGCATTAAGGAAAATCATTGTTGCACTATATGCTAACTAAATTATTAAAAAAAAAGAATTTATGTACTTATATTTACATACACATTCACTGAAATCCGTATCTTATGCTGGTATTCTCAATGCTGGCTGGAAATTAGAATCAGCTAGAGAATTTTTTTTAATGCCCATACCTGGATCTTAGGGCAAAGACTCAGAGTTCATGTACCTAGGGTGAGGCTGGGGTATTAGCATCTTTTAAAAGCTTCCTAGCGGGGCGCCTGGGTGGCGCAGTCGGTTAAGCGTCCGACTTCAGCCAGGTCACGATCTCGCGGTCCGGGAGTTCGAGCCCCGCGTCGGGCTCTGGGCTGATGGCTCAGAGCCTGGAGCCTGTTTCCGATTCTGTGTCTCCCTCTCTCTCTGCCCCTCCCCCATTCATGCTCTGTCTCTCTCTGTCCCAAAAATAAATAAACGTTGAAAAAAAAAATTATTTAAAAAAAAAAAAAAATAAAAAAAATAAAAAAAATAAAAGCTTCCTAGCCAATTTTAAGATGCACCCAGCCCTGAGAACCACTGGGGAATACTAATTTATACCCGAGGTGCCCTAGCTGGCACATTACACTTGTTGTGGTTAGGATTTATAAGATGCCAATCAGCTGTGCATGTTCCAGAAGAGGCTACCCCAAGCACTTTATCTTTACCTCTCATTAGTACTGAAGAATTCTTTGTTAATTAGCATTAGAAATGGTACAGATTATTTGTCATTGAAAGGAGGATTCAAGACATGCGGTTTGGCTAGAAGAGCATGTAGCAACCCTGCTAGGTGTCAGCTAAATATGGTGCTGCTCTGTGTCAGACGTTCTGTTATGGCCTTTGGAGACCTAGCCCCACAGTGAGTACGAGGACTCTGTCAGATCGTGTGTTGGGCCATACCTGAAACGTTCTGTCATCCGATTGCACCAGAAAATCGGCCAAAACGTGCTGCTAGGATGCGGTTTCATTTGCCTCAGCTTAACCTTGTATGCTGTTTGTTGTATGAGGGCCTAATATGGGACTGGCTTCATTGAGCGTGCAGAACAGTCCGTGTGGCTGTGTGAACCTATTGGTTGACATGGATTCATGTGTGTAGCAGAATTTGGGTTGCGGCATGTAATTTACTAGAACAAAGCACCTGCTCTAAGGTGTGGCAGTGAGAACTACAGCCCTCACCTACCTCTCTCGCCAGGGGCCACCGATACCCACAAAAAGGAAGCTTGTGCCCTGTTGCTTACAACAGGGTGCATGCACTTTGTATCCAGAGCCCGGGGTAGAAGATGACTTTACTCTTGACTTTGTCCTTTGAGAGGAGGTGAAGACAGATACCACAAGCCTGCTCAAAATGTCTCCAGGCTGTTCAGCTTTCCAAATACAGGTGATTGCATTCCCCGTTGGTGGTGGAGGGGAAACAACCTTGAACCTTGTTTGCTTCACTTTTATGACCTCCCTTTGGCATTTTCAAGTGTGTAACTGAGCCATGGCTTGGCTGTAAGGATACTTGGATTCCTAGTTAGGCAAAGTCAGCCACTTCTCTGAGCCAGGGGAGGTGAGTAGCAGCTGGCTCTGGGAAGGCTATTAAGAGGGACAGCAAAATGAGCAATTATAAGTGCGACAGTGGAACAAGGTGTCTTCTGAGTCAGAATCTGGCCACAGTCCTTGGAGTGCTTCCTTTTAGTATTGAAGTGGGGGTTCTAAGGACAAGGAGTGTTAATAACAATAAAATTTTATGTGCCATGAAATGCCTTTGATTGTAGCAAATAAAAGTGACTGTTTTGAAAAACAGCCTAAATATCCATAGATGGGAGAGTTGGCTAAATGAGCAACGGTCTGTCCACACAAGGAAATCCATGCGGTTGATTAAAATAATGAAATAGGTTTGTTTATGCTGGTAGAAGACAATCCCTAAGACATGTTATCGAGTGAAAAAAAATCAAGTATCAAATCAACACTGAGACTGCAATTAAGCAACACTCTGTGTCATTTTTAACAATAACATGCATATATTACTTACATAGTGGAGAAAATATAATAAGAGAAAAATCTTAGTAGACGTATAATGAAGTACATAGAGGTACGGTGTCCAAAAATTTGGAGACATGAAATTGGCCTTGGAGCTGAGCTCTGGCACCACAGCCAGGGTGGTGTCTAGGCAAGTTTTTGGAACCCTGGGTGACAGTAAATGCTGTATATGCTCTGCTCCCCTGCCTCACTTTCTCCAGCTGTAAAGACGGCTATAATTCTGGCCCCGCTCAAAATGCATAAACTCTGCAGAAACTGGGGAAAAGGTTCATGGGGGTAATTCCGGCAAAGCTCAGGAACCATTCCCCTGTTCATTCTGTCCATAGATGGTTGACACTGGGTTGTGAAATAATTGTAGAACTAACTTGAAGGTTTTTTGTCTTAATTCATCTTGGATAGGAAAGGTTATGCCTAGTTTGAGAGTACGATCCAGCCAAATATACACTTTTCAGAACTTACCCCACTAGGTGAACTTTTACAGGAAGGAGGTTCTTTAAAAACTTGCCTCTAATTGAGAAGTTCTCAATTTTGATGAAAAGGAATGATTTGAAAATGCAATTTTGTCTTATGTGTTATTAGGGAGGTAAATGTATCTAGAATTGCTTTTTTTTTTTTTTAATGTTTACTTATTTTGAGAGAAAGAGAATCATCTGATGCAGGGCTCAACCTATGAACTGTGAGATCATGACTTGAGCTGAAATCAAGAGTTGGAGGTTTAATTGACTGAGCCACCCCCGCGCCCCTAGCATCGCTTTTTTTTTTTTAATTTTTTTTTCAACGTTTATTTATTTATTTGGGACAGAGAGAGACAGAGCATGAACGGGGGAGGGGCAGAGAGAGAGGGAGACACAGAATCGGAAACAGGCTCCAGGCTCTGAGCCATCAGCCCAGAGCCTGACACGGGGCTCGAACTCACGGACCGCGAGATTGTGACCTGGCTGAAGTCGGACGCTTAACCAACTGCGCCACCCAGGTGCCCCTAGCATCACTTTCTGAAGAGACAATCTCATCTTGGTTTATAATGCTGACTGGATCAACATGGGGGAAAGGGGAGTGGAGAGGTCCGACAGGGATTTTGCTGATCTGACAATAAGGGAGGATCTTCCCAGCTCGCTCCTTTCTCTAGGTTCAACCTGTTCGGTCAACCATCCTCAACTGTCGGCCTCTGTGAAGTTCTTTTCAAGACTTCCTCGAGCTTCCCAGACAGAATCAGCCAGGCTTGAGGGGAAAACTCAGTGACTGGAGGAAGAGCAGAGCTTGATGAGCCATCCCCCCCCCCCCCCAACCCCGTACTGCTTGCATTTTTTTGAAGTGATCTGAACACTGAAGAGCCTATTACCTACAGTTTTGGTTGGGCCCTGAGTGGGTCTAGGTATGAACTTTCCTTGAAAATCTGCTCTGTGCTCAGTGATTCTCTGTTCCCATTGGATGCAATCAAAACTCTTCAGCCCAGTATCCACCAACCAGCTGTGTATCTGCAGCAAGTTACTCAACATTTCTATGCCTCACCACCCTCTGTAAAATGAAAGCACTGGTCTTGCTCAAACTTTGAGGGCACAAATAGCTGTGAGATTCCATATTCTAGACCCTTAAACAACCCCTGGCCCTTCCCCAAAGACGTCTCCTAATACTGTCCTCAGTTTGGGTCAAGCCTGAAACAAAAAGCCATGAGAAATGGTAGGAAAAACTAAAATGGCCACTTCTCACTTAGATGAAGAAATCAATGAAGACAGGAATAGCTGTGTCCACCTCAAAGAAAACACCAGGAGATTTCCTTTAAGTAAAACCCCTTTTAGGAAAGAACATTAGATACCAGAACAGATACGGGAGTTATTAGGAGGGTTCTTTACCATTGCTTTTCCTTTGGGGGTCAATGTCTCATTCTGACAGTTCCAGAAAATATCCATGGGCTGATCAGTTCAAGGGGAGAAGAGACTGGCAGCCATGTTTTGTGGGGTAGGTAAGTCTGAGGGGTGACAGATCCAGAAAGGTCAACATAGATCCTAATACTCCCCTCCATTAATAATACTTTTTCTCTCATTCTTCCCCTTTTTTCTCTTACTGAAAACACTAAGGTTCTGAATGGCTTTGAAGGTACAATCCCAATCTCTTCTTGAACTGTAAAAGGACCTAAATATTTTTACATGATTTAACACCTCAGATGAGAAACCAGAAACAGAGGTCCTCTTCATCCCTCCCTAGAGCAAAGCTCTCTGCCTCTCTAGCGATGTGTCTCAAAGCCTGATGCATCAGAGTTATATGGGTGCTTTGAAAAATGCAGATTCCTAGGACCCATCATAAATCAATTCAGAATGCCTGGAGTGGGGCCAGGGGATCTGCATTTTTGACAAGCTCCCACAGGCGAGTGTTTTACCGATAGCATCTGAGAACTTCGGCTCTATGACCTAATCGACACCATGCCATTGCTAATACTGATCTCCTATAATCTTTCTTGGGACCATCTGAATCAAAAAGGCTCCGGTAAGTATGCAGTTTTAGATGACAGCGAGCACGTAATGTGCTAATTATGGCCAGTGACACCATGAAATAAAAGTGCATCACTGAATGCTTTCAATTTCTTACAATGATGGTAAGATGGCATGTCATGGGGCCTTTTTAGCCCCAGACATCACTCCAGAGAATTCCAAACAGATATAGACAAGGGCCATTAGAACCCCGGATCCTTTCCTCTCAGACTGTTTACCCACGAATAGGATGTCCTGAAGCAACACTTCCCCCAAGTGAAGTGTTGATAAGTCTGGTTATCAGCAAGATATTATTGGCAGTGTGATATGCAGGGCATTTACATTTTCTTGATAGGGTTAGTCATATGAAAGCTGACAAAGAAGGAACAGGAGCAGTGCTGTGGTGCAATAGCAACAGACAGCTGTCCCCTGGCTTCTCGATAAATAGATGGCTCGCATTGCTGAGCGGTGTGGTCACCGCCAAAGGAATGGCCCTCTCACATTTCTTCCTGATTCACATATTAAGTGGGGTTACTTGTCATCCCCTCCCTCTTCGGCTTCCCAGACACTGAGTCTGGAATGAAAATTCACCTGCCTCTGAGTTGGCCACGGGTGGGGGCCGGGGTGTTACTTGGGTTCCCAGGTTGGAAGATTATCTCACCCAGCCCTCGCTATATAAGCTGACCGGGGTGGAGGGGCTCAGCAGGGCCGACTCAAGGGATTCATTCCACGGGGGAATAGACACACAGACAAACCGAACCTCAGGCAGACATGATGGTGATGAAGGTAGAGGAGCTGGTACGTAAGACACGTTATCACTTCGCAGTGAAAATCAGTTCGGTCTTGATTTGTATTTGGAAATAGAAATGTCCTTTTATTCAGGCATGATGCACAGGGACTCGGATGTCATCTATGGAAAATGGTTGGCTTATGTGATGAAATAAGTGAAACTGGAAAAATGGAGCTGGTAGTAATGGGTTCTCTGTTTCCTATTTATTATTATCTTCTCCTTTGGTTTTCTTACCAAAGCGCAGCTTCACGGGCAGGTATGAGGATGCCTCAGGGAAGAAGTGTTATTGTGAGGCTATGTCTGGAAACTTCACAACTCAAGGCCAAATGTCATGGAAGAATTGGAAGAAATTATGAATGGAGGGATTTTAAATAATCACGGAAGGATTTTAAATAATCATGGAGGGGTGGCAGTTTTCCTAGGAGAAATGGGATTGAGTGGGTTCAAAGTGGGTTTAAACATATCAACCTAATCTAAGCCTTGATTTAGCTAGAGAAGAGGATGATCACCTGAAGGTAATCCTAGAATCCTGCCGCAGTGTGTCCCAGCCCGGGATCTGAAAGCACATCTCACAGAGGAGGCTGTCACCAGCCAGGGAGGACCAGAGCCCTCCTGCAGCATCCTCTTTGAAGAATGACTCCAGGACCGGTCTTGCTCCTTCTAACACTACACTTTTCTTCCCTCATAGGTTACGGGGAAGAAGAACAACAGCGGAGAGACCGGGGAGTTCCTTCCCGAGGATTTCAGAGATGGGGAGTATGAAGCTGCTGTTACTGTAGAGAAACAAGAGGACCTGAAAACACTTCCGGCCCACTCCCTGAGCCTGGGGGAACAGCAGTGGAAGATTGAGAAAGAGCGAGAGGCAGAGGTAAGGAGATTCCCTGGATTCCACTAATGGGAAGTTGGGGACAGGACAGAGGAAAGAGGTGCCAGGCAGGAAGGAGAAAAGAGAGAACCAAATAAAAGCAGCCGTTCCAAAGATGTTTCTCTGCCAAATTCAAATCCATAAAGAGGCAACTTTTATAGGACAGGTTGTAGGAACTAATTCTTTAGCAAGACTATGATCTCTGGATTCCAAATCAATGACAGACTGTTCTATGATCATCTTCTGCTTGAAAGACTTGGAAAGAGAAACATGTCCAGTGACTTTCTGATGTCATACACGGTCTAGGTAGTCCGAAGCAAGAGAGACCTCTTTTTCTCAGTGATGTGGCTTGTGGTCCATGAATCATTGTTTGGCTGCGTTTACTATCTGTGTTGACAAATTCTGTGTTGCTGGGTGAATTTGCATCGCTTACTAATCACAGAAAAAGCATGCATTAGTTAGCAGTAGTCCCAGGACAGGTGGTTTCTTAGTAAGCCACCTGAAAGAGATTGGCATTGATATTTCAGGGCTTAATGCTTACCGTGGGATTCTTTTGAGTTAAATAAAGTCTACAGAAATCTGGGGTTTGTTTATGGAAAGGGTTACAAGATCGTCACTTATAGACTAGATCCTATCTCCAATTAGTCAAAAACTACAAACAAGAGATACGAAGGAGAAGGCAATTAGCTGAAAGATTAGACCCCAAATACTTGAGTAAGAAGTCACTAAAGTCACAATCAAAGATTAGTTTTAAAGTTGTTTTGTTTCTTCTCTTTTTTTGCTCAAACTGTTCACATACTTCTCTCAGACCTTGCAGAATTTTGTTTAGACACAACCAGAATGCCTGTCAGTAGAACTCACCATATTTTGAAATATGGATTTCTTTTTTAGCTCAAGAAGAAAAAACTAGAACAAAGATCAAAGCTTGAAAATTTAGAAGACCTTGAAATAATCATTCAGCTGAAGAAAAGGAAAAAATACAGGAAGACTAAAGTTTCGGTCGTGAAGGAACCTGAACCTGAAATCATTGTAAGGACTGTCTGCTTTTTGTGGTGCTACACGTCTGGCATTATGCTACAGGGGAAGGAATATCTGCGGAGGGTTTGGGCGAATGCTGGAAAGCTCGCGGTAACTCTCACGTTATTTTTTTGGCTTTAGACGGAACCTGTGGATGTACCTAGGTTCCTGAAGGCTGCCCTGGAGAATAAGCTGCCAGTAGTAGAAAAATTCTTGTCAGACAAGAACAATCCAGATGTCTGTGATGAGGTAAGGCTTACACAAAGCGCTGCAAAATCCAGCTCATTAATTTTGTGTTTCTTATGCTTAACTTCAGCCTTGCTAACATGATGCCAAAAACCAATCCACCTGAAACAGTTTCCCCAGCTGTTACCACATATGCCGGTAGCATATTAGGATAGCACGGCAGTCCAGAAAAAAGAGGCTGGATTAGCGCTGTGGATTGCATCTTTTTTTTGGTACTTCTGACTGATTTTTCAGTTTGTCTGTAACTTTTTATATTCTTGGGATAGTCTTTTAATAAGGCAGGGCCAATGAATCCCTTTTGGAGAAATACATAACAGCATCATTTTTTTTTAATAACTTATTTATTTATTTATTTATTTATTTTGAGAGAGAGAGCGGGCATGTGTGCAAGTGGGGGAGGGGCAGAGAGAGGGGGAGAGAGAGATTCCCAAACAGGCTCTGCACTGTCAGCTCAGAGCCTGATATGGGGCTCGAGCTCACAAACCATGAGATTATGACCTGAGCTGAAACCGAGAGTTGGACACTTAACTGTCTGAGCCACCCAGGCACCTCAGCATCATCCTTGATTGGACCCAAACACATCAGCCTTACACAAGGAATCTGTGGACTGGAGTTCAAGTGGTGGCTCTTTCACTACTTGGCTATTTCATTTTTGGCAGCTAATTTGCTTTTTCTAGACCTCAGTTTCCTTATCTGTAAATAGAGCACACTGGAGTGAATAATGCCAACAATTGTTCTAGGCCAAAGAGGCTATTAATCCATTCATACAAAGCCTTCTTCTACTCCTTTTTGCATCCTTTCCCGGCTGGAGAATCATTTCAGAAGGTGAACTAAAAATGACTCCTCCATTCTCGTTTTTTTTTTTAATTGTTTTTTAATGTTTATTTATTTTTGAGGGAGAGAGAGAGAGACAGAGCGCGAGTAGGGGAGGAACAGAGAGAGAGGGAGACACAGAATCCAAAGTGGGCTCCAGGCTCTGAACTGTCAGCACAGAGCCCGACATGGGGCTTGAACCCACGAACCACAAGATCATGACCTGAGCTGAAGTCAGAGGCTTAACCCTCCCCCCAATCTCTTAAAAAAGAATTGAATGCTTTTTGATATTCAACCTAGCAACAGTCCCAGATGGAAGAAAGCCATCTGATCTGCATGGCAAATTCTACACAAACAATGAAGGCACAGAATTCAAGAAAGGGAAATGTCAGCATGTAGGTAGTTTTGAACTTTAAATTCATATCCCTCCACATAGACCTCTGAGGGCTTAGAAATGTACCTGTAGGAAACTCAAACCTCATTTGTAGGATAATTGTTCTAGTTCTGCAATTTTAGTAAATTTGACATTTCTAATGCCATAAGAAGCACTCGAGTTTCTATTAATTAGGTCACTGGAGTCCCCAGCTCCACAGCCCTTAGAAGGATTTATGCTCATTTTTATATGCATCGCTGTCTCTCTTTTTAAATCTCTATTCTGACAGTATAAACGGACAGCCCTTCACAGAGCCTGCTTAGAAGGACACTTGGCAATTGTGGAGAAGTTAATGGAAGCTGGAGCCCAGATCGAATTCCGTGATATGGTAAATATATTTCTTTGTTTGGAAATGAGCCAAAATAAGTAGACTATACGAAGCTTGTGAAAACCTACAATGAAAAACGGGGTTGATTGGATTGAAAATTGATCTGAGAGAACAGGGCGAAAGCTCATTTCTCCATACAAAGGGAAGTTGGGAGATGGCACTAGGTCATGTGGAAAGTATTTTCCATACATACTGAAAAGCAGAGGAGTGTTCCAGGGAAAAGAAGGAAGTGAAAGCCTCTGCACGGAATTCAATATCCTCATCAGAGAGTTGGGTCAGTATCAAGTCAGTAGCATTACTGAGAAGTAATACAGTCAGCACTTGCCTCTCAGTGTCCCTGTCCTTCCATTATCCACGGCAGTCTGCTCATGGCCCCGTGGCTGCCAGCAATGTGTCAAAATTCTCTAGCTGTACACCTTATATGATAGATGCCATCAGTGAGGTTGGGGGCTAAACTGCCTACGGAATGAATTGCATCTATGGAAAGTAGCTGCTATTCAGACCTCAATAATTCAACCACTGTGATTTCTACAAAGACCAGCAGACAGCATATTTCATGAACTGCAGATTGAGCTGGGAATAGGCTTTATTTATTTAAATGCAACTCAATTTGACTTTATAGCAAAGTGGAAAAGGGATATTAAAAAAAAAAAAAAAAGTCCAAAGAACTTGAATGAAATTGAACCCAAAAGACGAACACACAGAAAAACAATAAAAAATAAATACAGTTTGCATGAAAAGACACTCAAATTCTTGAGTGTGTGATTTGGAAGGCCAGGAATATACCAGAGTGGGGAAGAGGGCAGTTCCTAAGAGTAAGGGCAGTGTGCAGTGACCACCGGCGGTGGCAGCTGAGTTACAGAGGCTGTGCTGGTGCAGATGACAGCAGAGAACCAGCAAGAGATGAGACAAAAACAACAGGGACACAGGAAGAGGTGACAGCTCCAGATTAAAATCTTGGAAGGGACTACTTACGTTATGCCAGAATTTTAAAATGCGTTTGTCTAGAACTTCTGAGTCTATTTGGCAAAAGTGGCTGAAAGTTCCGGGCAGATGTGGGTTTGAATATCTATTCTGATACTTGCTAACTGCATTTCCTCGGGCAAAAAACTTGACTATTTGGGAGACTTGGTTTTCTCACCTGTAACATGAGGGCAGTCACACCTGCTGGGAGGACCAACCCATTGAAAGTGTGTAGCACCTTTCTGGCAAGTGGAAATTCTCCATAAGTTGTAGTTTTTATGCTTTTACCAACAAAAAAAAAAAAGAAAGAAAGAAAGAAAGAAAGAAAGAAAGAAAGAAAGAAAGAAAGAAAGAAAGAAAGAAAAAAGATTTGTTAGATTTGAGTTTTCTAACGATGCAAATACATGCACACAGATACACACATAGGACTGCATACACTCACGTCCACACACATCCAGTTTAGCTAATGCATCTGGCCAGAGCCTTCTGCTACAATACTTGGAATTAGCAACCCAGAGGGGGACAATCCAGTGTCACCATGGATGCCTTAGCAAATCGGGTATTTCTGGGCCTCAGAACCAAGCACTAATTCCTCTGACCAGTTCTTCTTTACATTAAGTCACACCCCTTTACCTTCTGCTATAGCTTGAATCCACAGCCATCCACTGGGCAAGCCGTGGAGGAAACCTGGATGTCTTAAAATTGCTGCTGAACAAAGGAGCAAAAATCAGTGCTCGGGATAAGGTATTTCCCCTCTTCTTGCTCCTCCCCTCCACCACCTTCCTCCCCTTCCCCTTTCTTTCCCAAAACCACCTCACCGTTTGGGTCAGCTGGAAGCTCAGGCTGTGTGGGACACCAGAGTGGCCACTTGTTCCCCTCCCACATGCTTTGGGGTCTGGGATGGCCTCTGTCCCCGCACCCAGCGAATCGGTTGCATTCTTCAATTTCCCAGTTGCTCAGCACAGCACTGCACGTGGCGGTGAGGACCGGTCACTACGAGTGTGCAGAGCATCTCATCGCCTGTGAGGCGGACCTCAACGCCAAAGACCGAGTGAGTACCCGGGCAAAGCTCCGCCTCCTGCAACTTCGTCCCTCACTTATCTGGAATCCCTCCCCAAGCTAGGTGCCCTTGTGGGACTCACTTCCTGGCCTCAGGTCCACCTTTAGCCTGTTGACTCCGCTTCTCTAGGAAGGAGATACCCCTCTGCACGACGCCGTGAGGCTGAACCGTTACAAGATGATCAGACTCCTAATTATGTACGGGGCTGACCTCAACATCAAGAATTGTGTAAGTACCTGAACTAAGCCGTTCCTGCTTGGGGGCTTTCTTCTTAACAAAAACATATCTCATGTACTTGAAAATAGTCCCACAGCTGTAGGATTTCAGGGTTGGGGGCAGCCTTTTGATGTTTAAATGCCCTGTAACAACGTTGCTAACGTTGCCATGACGACATTGCTAACCTTGGCAAGGTCACCTGGTCAGAGATGGGTGTAGCCCGCCATGACTGTTTTGGCGCTGGTATAGTGCCTGGTGATTCTTTTAAGATTTGGTCTTGAAAATACAGGTCAAATTGTTCCCTCTCCCAAGCCCAGGCCCAATCTGCCTTGGCCACCCCTGGCTGAGCCAGGCCTGGGGTAGTCAGGTATAAAGACAGACGCCATTCCTGAAGTGATAAAATTCCACATTGGTCAATGTGGCCAAGAGCCAATGAACTGAAATTAATCAAGATCTAATAGGAGTAATTCTGAGTAGTCTCCCCCACCCCCACCCCTTACAACGGCATGCCATGCTACCCCTTTCTTCCAAGGCTAGACATGCTGTTGCCTGTATTTTTGAGATAATTTTTATCCATTCTCCACTTTGGTTTATCTGCATATCCCTCAAAATAATTTCCTATATTTAGGCCCTGAAAATGCTCGTATAAGTCCCTTCTACAAGTACGTGTTAATTTAGCTTCATCTGCAAGCCAGGGAATAGAACCAACTTTTTCTCATGGTCCCAATTTCCAGACAAACATCATCTAATATAAGCTTTAAAAATACCACTGAGAGGAATGGATATAAATTACTAAAGAAATAATTTGAAAGATTTGGTGGAGAATCACTTTACAAAGAAGGAAAAGAAAACCCCAGTCATCATATACTGTGAATAATTTCTTCCCCTTATTGTGTTACTATGAGACCGAGAGGAATATTTTATCACTAAAAAAAAAAAAAAAAAAAACCCCACAAAACTGTCTCGGTGATAAGAACAAAAGATAAAAGCAGTAAATAGAGACTGTTTGGATGGGAAAGCCTTAATAGTAGGCTCCCTTGATAGTGAGATTGGTCTTATCTAATAATGTAAATAAATTGCCAGAAAAAGAGATTTAATGAGATCTCTGAAACTGCAGAAAAAATGATTTCGTTTAGGCAGTGAGACACTACCAGCAGAAAGAAATAGCGTACATATTTGGGGAGACTGTGTAAGTAGCTAGAAAACTAGGAGATAAATTCTATCAGAGAAGAGTTGAAGGAACTCATGGAAGAATAGCCCAAAATATACCAACGGTTCTGAATTATCAGACCACAGCATAAGCACCCAGAAACGATTAATGTCATTGACTCAATGGCTGGATGTTGCCCAATGGACCTGTGAGCCTTTGGACACCATCTTGAAGGGAATTGGAAACAACACACAACACATTATTCTGTCGTTGTCCAAAACTCCGCCATCATGTGTTCTGAGAGTGTTTCTCAAGGAAGATGCAACAGAGGTGGGAAGTTCCAAAATCAAGGTTACAGGGCCACTAGTTCAAATAAGCACATGGCAGCAGAGCACCTAAATTACTTAAATGGCGGCTGCAGGAGTCTGTGCACAAAATTTTAAAGGGCTCGTCCCTAGCCCAGTCCATTGCTGCTCTGTGGATCCACAGGGATCATGCTACCAATTCTTCTGATTTCTTCAGAGAGCTCACAAAGTCAGTTGGGAAATCTAATTTCCAACTGTTGCCAATTAAGTCCAGCTTTTAAAAAAAAATCTAAACTCTGGTTGGGCCCAAACAAAACAGGTCTCTAGACTGATTTGCATCTCAAAGCTGCCAGTGTCTGAGTTACAATCTCTGAGTTAGAGAGACTTCCAAATGAATAGGGGTGGAAAAACTTAAGACTTCTCATATTTAAAGGCAAGAATTGAGAGATGACATGGTTTTCCTTTTTATAAATGTCTTGAGACACATGCACAAGGGACACAGAATTTTGGTCTCAAAAGTTACTTCCACACTGTTGATGTCACCTCCAAGAAAAATGAAATTTCCTGGGAGATCCCAATGTAACTTCTGAGCAGTTGTGAAAACTCTACCCCTCTGAGCAGTAATCGTTCTGAAGGGTACCTGAGGACACCAGCCAGGGTGCCGAAGCAGCTCACTCACCACCAGTTTTTGTCAATCGGGAATCATTTTCCAGAGTGATCGGAACTGCTTGTTGACCACCCCTTCCCCGTGCCCACTCTGCAGGATCCTGAAGATGCATAGAGCCATTTTGTGAATTTCAAAATGACTTTGCATCCTCTTGCCATTTACTACCTAGGGACCAGGGATTTTTACCCAAACCTGGGATAGTCCCACAGGGAAAAACAACAACAACAACAACAACAACAACAACAAACATTTGCTAATCTGAAATGGCAAAAGGATTACTGTGAGAAACAGTGAAGGGCTGATTTGAATATAAACCGCAAATCACTCATAGTGGAAAGCATGAAACAGTTCAATAAAGCATACACCTATCCATTACCTCATTAAACACACACACAGAGGATGCGAATTTATAGATGCCTCCCATCTGGAAGTCAAATTTCCTCATGTATTTTGATTAGGCTGGGAAGACCCCGATGGATCTGGTGCTACACTGGCAGAATGGAACCAAAGCAATATTTGACAGCCTCAAGGAGAACTCCTACAAAACCTGTCGCCTGGCCTCCTTCTGAAGGAAACCACGCCTCTTTCATCGGTGTTCACTGGCATTTTGAGGGCACGGCCGCAAAGAAGAGCAACTAGTCACAAAACCCAGCTTCTATCCACCTGTTGTAAAGCTGCACCTAATGAGGTTTTGAGAAAGCACGGGGCTAGAGGTATAGACATGTCCCTTAGCGAAGCACACTCTATTTTTATTTGTTCCTGGTTATTTATTTATTTATTTACTTCGACACCGCTGATGCTCAGATCCTTCACAATCATCCATTTGGTGAGCAAAGCTTCATTTGTATAGAACACTTCAGATCCTTCCGGCAGATCTTGAACCATGTTAACGAGCAATGTGGTCAGTGTCTACTTACGTGCGCCTCGCTTGTGGAAGCTATTTCAAGGTGTTTTTAAAAGACAGGGGTGATTATCGCAGCCCTCTTGTCTCCTGAATTTTCAATGCTGAAGTTCGAGGCAACGGAAGGCATGACGTGACAGGAAAGGAAACCGTAGAATGAAAGGGATTCTGTGCGAAGGACGGTAAAGCCAATTGTTTTATGCCTGGGTCTGGTATTTCTTACCAAGTCACATGTGGTACCAAGGTGAAGAGAATGTTGTGAGTGTAAGGGGCGGGGTGTAGTGGCGGGAGTGGACCGCTGGGCCGTGCAGAGTTGAATCTGCTCGAAAAAGATGAAAGGGACTGCAAAGTGTAAATGTGTAAATGTATATTATGTTGTATGTCTATTTTATATTCATAATAAAAGCAAATTCTGAACCTCTAAGTACTTCTATGAGTGTGGTGGGAAAGAACCAGATGAAAAAGGCCATTTCGATGAAGTGGTTTTTTTCTCTTCCAAGTTTTTCAGATTAGAAATGTCCTGTGAAACAGGACCTCTCAGTATTTAATGTGTACACAGACCGCCAGTGGTCTAAGCAAGACCACCTTGCTAGAATGCAGATTCTGATCCATCCCGTTGCGGGCAGGGCCTGGGACTCTGCATTTCTGATGAGCTCCCAGGTGATGCAGAGGTGGGGGTACACCACAACAGCACGTAGAGCAACAAGGCTGTGAAAACCATCGTCAAGATACAGGGGTGTTCCAGAGTTCTTTTGGCCCCAGTGATGGGGAGAAAGAGACCCCTGGTGGGCAGAGTGATTACTGCAAGCTAAACAAGGGCTCTTTAGGAAGTTCCCATCAGGGCTAATCTGGGGTTTAGTGATTATTGTGGACACCGACTGTTGGTGTCAGAGGCTGCCCACGGGGAAACACACCTGGTCAATGCTATTTGACCTTCAAGGGGAGCCATTTTGTTGCCAGATGCTGGACCAGGTGCTAAGACCTGTGATGAGAAAACCGGATGGTCCTTGCCCTGACTTCCTGGAACAGATGAATATTAAAGAAATAATCCCAGAAATATATCGGAATGGTCTGAGGTGAGTACAGCGAAGTAAAAAAACAGAGTCCTGTGAGAGTCTCAGCTGCAAAGGGCAGGGATGTCTACAGACTTTTCAGGGGAGTCTGAAGGATAAACTGAACCATTCAAGCCCAGTGTTCCAGACAGCAGAGAGACACAGGCAAGGGCAAGGTCATGGGAAAAGTCTGGCCCTTTAGGAAATGTATGAAGGCCAACGTGAAATGCTGGTACTGGTACCCCTCCCCTCAAAACTCATCCCAGATGGGATAACTAACACACGGCCTCAGCTTTGCCTCTAACACTGAGAGTATGTACTCGCACCGTCCACAACCAGAAGGTGTCCCAGTTAGCTGGTCATGGGCACCTAAGTTGTGAGGACACTCTGAAATATTTTTGGGTCTTGTGTATCTAGTCTCCTAACCTCCAAGGGCATCAGGAGCTTCAGTCCCTCCGTTGTCTCCCTCCCTCTCAATCAATCCCCTTTTGCCATCCCTCTGCCCTCCTGCTAGGGTCCTGGCTCTAACTAGTCTTGCCTTAAGGCTCAGCATCCTCCCATTTCTTCCTAGCAAAGCACCTACGACGAGAGTGACAGTTCTCTTGCTAGTACTGGTGTCTCCCACAGCATAACTTAGTGAGTTATCATGTGACCAAGTTCTCTATGATGCCTTCAAGTCCCCCTCCCCGCCAGAGCTGGGAGGGGAGAAGAGGGTAAGGGTTGAAACACTTTCGTGTCACCACACAGAGAGATTTCCAGTAGCACAGAGGTAGAGAGCATGAGAAACAGCATGGGTAAGTCCCACTGGAACAAGGCCAGCTCAGTCACCTTCTGTTAATGGAAAAGATAAACGCTTTAGGCAAAACTTTCAAGTTTCTGTCACACAGGTGGTCAACTTGTAAGCTCCTCCTCTTCCCACCTGACCCAGCTCCTTGCCCATAATCTGTCTCTCGTCTTGTGTTTTCCTCAGTGAAGGGAATGTCCCATTGACCGACAGACTTCTGCTAGTTCTTGATTCTCTTTTCTTCACCCCTCTCTTCCAACCCACCTCCAAGTCTTCTTACCAAGAATCCTAAGCAGCTCTGTAGTCTGCCCACTTCCCCCATCCCAGGAGCCACACGTTCAGACGGCCACAGTGTCCCCCGGATTACTCAAATGGCCCCTTGCCCGGCTCCTGGCCTCTGGCTCTCTTCCCTCCAGTCTGTTCTTGAAGTTTCGGCCAGAGTGATTTTGCTAAAATGCAAATCTGGTCAAGTCATCCTCTTTAAAATTCTTCAGTGGCTTCCCGTTTCCCTTAGGATGAAATGAAAACTCCTCAATGTTTTCAAAAATCCTTGAAATCTGACTGCTGTTAACTCCCTCTTCTCATCTATTTCTCATCACTTTCTTAGCTAAACTCTGAATTTCAGCTCTGGAATTTTCAATTCTTACAAAACCCAGGCACTTGGTTTTGTTTTCATATACTGTGCCAGCTCCCTGGGAGGCTCTCCTTCCCACCCCACCCCACCCCACCATTTCTCCTCATTCCTCCCCTTCGGGTTAGCTGTCTTCTTTCCACAAAGCCGTCCTTGACCCTTACTTACACTGTGAGTCCCCCACCCCCACCTGGGTTCCTGCTGAACTTTGTTTTTAGTCCAGTGGTGTCTTAATCTATGGGATTGCCTTTACCCGTCAAGGGGAAAAAATCTCTCTCCCCTTGAGGAAGTAATACCTACTCACCAAGTATTAAGCCAATTAGAGAAATGAATAATGAAGAAAGCAAACACCCCCAACAATCCTTATTTCATGCTATTTCTGTGCACATTACACATAGGCACTGTACATTTAGTTTTGTAACTTTGGTTTCAATTGAACAATTTATTCTACACATCTATATAGATGGTATCCTTATGTTTCAATTTACGATGGATCACTTAACTAGGCCTATATTGGGCATTTAGGTTGTTTCCACTTTCCCATTATTTTAATGTTTATTTTAGAGAGAGAGAGAGAGAGAGAGAGAGACAGCGCGAGTGGGGGAGGGGCAGAGAGGGCATTTCCCATTATTTTAGACATTGTCCAATGAATGTCCTGACTCAGGCACCCTTTACACCTAAGCAGCTATTTCTGAAGAAATACATTTGTAGAAGAAATTTCCCCAAATCATGAAGTTTCATTTTATACATTTTTATCTTTCTTTTTTTCCATTTTTTAAATGTTTGTTTATTTTTGAGAGAGAGAGAGAGTGTGAGCAGGGGTAGGACAGAGGGGAGACACAGAATCTGAAGCAGGCTCCAGGCTCCGAGCTGTCAGCACAGAGCCAGATGCGGGGCTCAAACTCACAAGCTGTGAGATCATGACCTGAGCCGAAGTCGGATGTTCAACTGACTAACCCACCCAGGCGCCCCTACATTTTTTAGTTTTCAACCTGATCAGCAAAAGATCTATTTTTGGTGGATTTTCCTTGATTACTTAGAAAGTTCAGCAGCTTCATGTTTATTGAGCGTTTTTCTGGTTCAATCTTTGTTGCATTTTCTATTAAGTCAGGTTCCCTGGAAGCAGCACTTGGAATGAGGATTCTTACGTAAGTGATTTATTGAGCGTGCTCTAGGAAGGCAACAAGGGAAACAGGACAGGGCAGAAGAAGAAACAGGCAAAGATGTGCTTTCAGGAGAAGTCTCTCCTCAGCCTTATCCCAGCACAGGAGCATAAATCATGCCACAGAGGCCAGAGAGCCGGCGAGGAATGCCCTGCGTCAGGCATTGGCCTCGGGCCAACTGCAAGGGGTGGGGGGTGTAAAACCTCCCAGGCATCCCTGGATAAGGTGACTTCCATCAGCCCAAGGGCAATGCTCTGGGGAAGAGTGAAGATCAACCATTAGTGCCCAAATCTGAAGCAGCCGGAGGAGGGGTACATCAGCCTGGTCAAAGGGACCTGTCGGACACTAATAGCATTTATCATGTTGCATGTTTTTCAAAAACATTTTTAAGCTTTTACTAAGGATGCTAGACCTCTCTGCTCTATAAGATGCATTATAAATGCACTTTCCTAGTTGTTTGCACATTTCTAACAGAACATTATATTTATAGGTAAATTAATCAAGCTTCACATTTCTGGCTTTGATGACCTCATTTAGGTTTCTTCCAACCCAAGGTTGTTTTAGACAAAAAATGTACTCACCTTTTCTCTAGTATTTTACAAGTTTTTTTTTTTTTTTTTTTTTTTAATTTCTTTAATCCGCTCGAATTTAGTGTGGTGTATATTGGGGAGAAGATAGGGATTAGGCTTTTTCTCTCCTAAATGATAGAACAACAGCTGATACTTAAAGAGTAGGTAATTCTGTTGACCGATCCTCCTTGGAGCCTTCTACAAATATAAATCTACTTACTCCTTGCAGTAGCACCACAGGTATGAAAATAGATGAAGAAAGTGAGGCACAGAGTGGTTATGTGATTTATGCAAGGTCCCAGGCACTAAGTACTGGCAAGTTCAGATTTTAACACAGGCAACGTCTCGTCTGCACTTACTTGGTATGCCGCGCTGCCATTCCCATAGGGAACCAGTTGTGCCAATGCCACTGAATTGAAAAGTCCCTCATTTCTTCTTACATTTGGAGTCATTCTGAACTCCCGACTCTTTCACTGACCTACATGAATTTTTGCACCAGTCATGCAGTTTTAATCACTAGGGTCCTGTTGTAGTCTTCAGTATCGGGGCATACAAGTCCCTCCCAGTGTTTTTCTAAGAAACTTCCTAGCTATTCTCATATTTATTCTTTCAAAATGTAGCTTAAAACCCAAACATATACAGAAGCAAATATATGCAGACACTATTTTGGATTTTATTAAATTCATACTCTGGGGGAGACTTTGGTGAACAATGCCTCCTCATGCAAAAAAAGAGTGCCTCCCTCCGTCAGTTAAGCATCCGACTCTTGATTTCAGCTCAAGTCACGATCTCAAAAGTTTGTGAGTTCGAGCCCTGTGTTGCACTCTGTGCTGACCACGCAGAGCCTGCTTGGGATTCTCTCTCTCAAAATAAGTAAGCTTTTAAAAACACTGCATGTAAAGAGTTTTCTTCACAGAGGTCCTATATATATTTTTATGTAGGCATGATCTGTGTCTTTGTGAAGAGAGTCATCTTAAAATGACATTTTATAGTAACTTACTAACTAAAACTATTACCTTTTGGTGCACTTAGTTCCTAACTGACCACTGCGCTGAACATTTATTTATGGTATTGTCATTTTGTTGCAATAAATCAGTAGTGCCTCATGTTCTGACAAGAATAAACCTCAAGAGGAAACCCGCCTGCTGTTCTTCCCACAGGACCGGCCAGCACGCCCTCCGATTTTGCAACAGGACGAGCACCTACGCGTAAGTAGAAAGTGGGCACAACTGCAAATGCATAACAAACGTGCAGAAACAAAGAAGTACCTGCATTTCTAATCTTTTCCCAGTCGCTTCTTTTATGAAGAGGACAGTCACATCTGCAGTAACTTCCCTCAGTTATGATATCTGGTGCAACTGGGGCAAATAGACACACGTAACTAGTTGGCCGAAAAAGCAGACTAAGGTGGGGCATCAAAAGAGGTTGAACATACGACCCCTTAAATATTTTGAGTTTAAAATACATAAATGCACACTCACATGCTGGTCTGTAAAGATGAGCGCCTGTTCTTGGGAGTATGGACCCTCCGATGGGAAATCTACAGCTGTCTTCTTGAGTCCCTGTCTCTTTAAAGAAGAAAGAGAACTTAAGACTTGAGCGAAGCAATCCAAGTGTGGAATTTTTACTGGATCCCCCCAAATCCTAGTTGTCCTGTTCACACCTACTTTGACAGCAGGTGTTTTTTGTTTTTTGTTTTTTTTTTTATGTTTATTTTTGAGAGAGCAAGCACGAGCAGGGGGAGGGCGCAGAGAGAGGAAGGCACAGAATCCAAAGTTGTCTCCAGGCTCTCAGCTGTCCGCACAGAGCCTGACGTGGGGCTCAAACTGAGGAACCGTGAGATCATGACCTGAGCCGAGGTCAGACGCTTAACTGACTGAACCACCCAGGCGCCCTACAGGGTTTTTCAGTGGCTCACCTTTTGTTATGTATGTTATATATATATGTTAACTAAAAATTGTGATAACTGTTGCGCTAGGAGAGACAAAAAAAAGAATTCCTGGGAAGCATCACCTTGGATTTCCTGGGAATTCTTTTTTTTGTTCCTCATAGTGCAATAGTTTTTATAATGTTTAGTTAGCATATATTATTTTACAACGCTACCCACAGTGGTATAAACAGACTTGTGAAGAAACACACACCTAACTTTCGGAGAATCCAAGTGGGGTGGAGGGAGGCGCAAACTGGCACTCGAGGAAGTGGCCAACTGTGGCACGTGGGCTCAGCGGCGGCGGCCATCAGTTTTACGGAGGGGAGTGGAGGTGACTAATCCATCAAATTGCTCAAGAGGAAGTCAGACAAAAATGCTTTGTCTTTAGAGCCTTCATGCTTAATATAAACATATATGGACACACATACGTGTGTGTGTATGTGAAATATTCTTTTACTTGTGTTCTGCCATGGTTATGATCACAACCAGGAGTGGGTTTTAAGTTTTATCAAATGTCTTTCTGGCACCTGTTAAGACAACTCTGATTTTCCTCATTTGACTAATAAATATGAAAAAGTACATTAAAAAGAACTGAAATATCCTCATGTTCCTAGAATAAATCTCATCTGCCATGGTATACTGTTTTAATAGTCTCTCTTTACCAATATTTTACTTTAGCAACTATATTCATAAGTGAGACTGACAGAAAGCTTTTTTTTTTTAATTTTTTTTTTAACATCTATTCATTTTTGAGAGACAGAGACAGAGCATGAGTAGGGGAGGGGCAGAGAGAGAGGGAGACACAGAATCCGAAGCAGGCTCCAGGCACTGAGCTGTCAGCACGACCCGACAAGGGGCTCAAACTCACGAACCACGAGATCATGACCTAAGCTGAACTCGGACGCTGAACCGACTGGGCCGCCCAGGCACCCCAAAAGCTTTTCTTTTTTTAAATTTATTTATTTTGAGAGAGAGGGAGAGAGAGAGAGAGAGAGAGGGAGAGAATAAACGTGAGTGGGGGAGGAGCAGAGAGGGAGACAGAGTCCCAAGCACGCTCCGTACCGTCAGTGCAGAGTCTGACACGGGGCTCAAACTCATGAACAAGAGATCATGCATGACCTGAGTCAAAATCAAGAGTCAGATACTTAACTGACTGAGTCACCCAAGCACCCTGAAAGCTTTCTTTTTTTAAAATTATCTTTCTTCTTTCACATAGTGTTCTTTTTCTCACTTATTTTCTTCATATCAATATAACATAAATGCAGATATTTGTAAAAAAAAAAAAAGGCAACTTCTTCTTAATATAATGATTCTACTACTTAAAAAAAATTATTTACAAGGTTGGTTGAGTACAATGGTTAGATATTTTTAATACTGCTATTAGGAAAATCAGTATTAGGTTTTTAGGGACTTTCAACTTAAAGGAGGGAATTCTAGCTCTGGGCTGATGGCTCAGAGCCTGGAGCCTGTTTCCGATTCTGTGTCTCCCTCTCTCTCTGCCCTTCCCCCATTCATGCTCTGTCTCTCTCTGTCCCAAAAATAAATAAACGTTGGAAAAAAATTTTTTTTTTTAAAAAAAAGGAGGGAATTCTATTTCAAGAACATCATGGAGGTAAGAACCAGCAAAGGAAGAGGCTGATTTTACATGCACTTTCTCCTTCCACAACCTTTACAGCAATTTCTTTTAGGAAGAACTTTGATTTGATGAATATAATGAGAGAGAGGCTTACAACAACAAGAATAGACTGACTAACAGCCAACCCCTTAGTATGGCTTAACAGGCCTCAAGATAACCACTTTTTGCATAAGACTGAAAAATAATAAGCCATGTGTATCAAGTAAAGCAGCAAAGCATGTACTTTTAAATGAAGAAGAAACATTTTTCAAGAGTCTTGAAATATTGAAAACATCTTTAAAAAAAATTGTTTTAATGTTTGTTTTGGGGGTGGGGGATGGGGGGAAAGGGAGAGGCAGAGAGAGAGGGGAACACAGAATCCCAGGTAGGCTCCAGGCTCTGAGCCATCAGCACAGAGCCCGACCTCACAAACTGTGAGATCGTGACCTGAGCCAAAGTCGGACGCCCAACAGACTGAACCACCCAACTGCCCAGAAATACTGAAGCATCTTACTCAATTATACCTGCTGTTTATCCTTAATACAAATAATAAATAAGCCAGTCTCTGTTTTTCTCTTAAAGTATATCAAAATTCTATTAAGCTGGCGGTCTTCTTTTTTACTGCTTCACTAGGTTTTGTTATTTTAATGGCTTGAATATAAAATTGTTTTCATAGACTACCAATTCCTAGCTCCAAATGAAAACAGTAAAGCATACAAAGCTTTTATTTCCATTGTGGTGGACAGACTACCAAATGGAGGAAGGGAGCGCTGACAAGGACTGGGGATTCTTTTCAGCCCTCACACTTGGCTTTCTTGCAAGCTGGAAGAGAATCATCATCTGCTTCTGATGGCCGAGGTTTCTTCACTGTGGAAATAATTCCAAAAGCAGTTTTTCTAGTTTCTATAAAACAAACAGGCAAACCATAGTGTTTAAAGTTAAGACATGAGTGAAAAAGAGGTGGTTTAACAAGTTTCACACCCTGTGACTTTGCCTTACAGTATCTGTAAATGATAAAACCAGAATGAATGGCTATGGATTCTGATGCCATTCACCATTACTACCTTCTCCCCCCAAGGTAGATAAACATCAGTATATTATTTACATCTAATTCCCTTTGAAGGGATTACTCAAGGGTAAAACTGCAGGGCAGGTTCTCCTTAACGGTGCATCCATGGCATCTTCTGTAGCCAGGACCCAAGTCACAGACCTTGGCGCGACAGACGCTTTATGCATGGTAGAAAAATGAATCAAGACAGCAAGGTCAACAGTCAACTGAATCGCTCCCATGGTGATTATGTGTGCTCACTTCATTTGACAGCACGTACCATATCTGGGTCCCTCACTAGGTCATCAATGTACCTCTGAAGAATCAATCGTATTGTAAGGTCAAGCTCCCAGCAATGCCTGTTATCTAACAGGTGTTCAATAAATACTTGTCGAGTGAATGAAGAAAATCAAGCTCACGTGTTTATCGATCTCTTGTATATTAGTGACAACAGAAAAGAATGGGAATTATGAGATGTTAGGTCAGGCTGGCAGCAGAGTTCGACTTAAATCTACCCAATTTCGGCTCAGAATATACTACTGGGCCAGGCAGAGATACCTACCTAGTGTTTCTTCCTACCGTACACTGACATAAGCACATTAGGGGCAAATGTAATAGAAACGGAGGCACCCAGAAGAAGCTGCATCTGCCTGGATGAATCAGGAAAGTATTGTAACAGAAGTAACACTAGGAATACAAAAGAAAGAGAGAGAGAGAGAGAGAGAGAGGAGAGGATTCCTTTGCAAAAGTATGGAGAGAGAAGTAGGAAGGGCCTAGTATGTTTAAGAGGCAATAAGCTGGTGTGAAGGAGGAGTGTGAAAAAAATTAGGGGGAAACAGGGCAGGAGGGGGAGCTTGTGAAGAACTACCATGCCATGAAAACACAGATCCAAATTTAATCCTTATGAAATAAGGAAGGACTAGGGAGGAGAGAGATCCATTAGCACCAAAGAAGGCGGAATCAGAGTAACTTCATGAACATAAGTTTAGTTAAGAATTATTTCTTGTTTGAAGTAATAAAAGTAAAGTTAATTCTAAAGAGTTACGCAAGCATTACTTTCTCATTTACCAGGATTAATTTACCAGGTCTACTAGATCTTTGCCAGTTATTTAAAGCATTTTAGTTTATAAAAGGGATAGAACTTCTGTCAGGGTCATTAAAATGCCAACTTCCCCTGTCCCTTCTCTACAACCTCCTTAGAATTGCTCTTCACTGGTTTCTGGAAGCCCACAGGACTTACCTAATTCTGATTCCCCATAACAAGCCTTCCAGTGTTGAGTGGCAGCTACTACGTGTGCTAAGTCTTCTGTTTTCCAGGAATGCATTCCAGCACTGCTTTTAACACTTTCTCTTATGAGGTTTCCAAGCCCTTTCAGAACCTACTGACCATCTTCTAGAAGTGCTCCTGTGTACTGCTGCCCTTCTGACATGTGGTGCTCAGGATGCTACACATCAGCTGGGACCTCATCCATGCAGAGGGTAATGAGACTTTGAATCCTCTTGCTTCAGATTCCTTTATTTCTTCTAGTGTAATCTGAAGCCGAATTAGCAATCTTAGGAACCCACCACACCACAATCTAATACTGATCTCAATGTCAACTAAAACCTGGGTAACCATACTGTCTCCTCTAGATGTGTTGATAATTCTGCAGGGACAGCGGGCATACACTGGGACTGTCACACTAGGGTGAAGATGACTGCTACCTTGAAGTCCATAGGGCTTCCTTTAGTTTAGCTTCTAGAAAAGCCGAGCTTTATATATGACCCATGTTGAATAGTTGAGTTTTTTAAAGTCAAAGGCAGAACTTCATATTTTTCCCATTATCTGTTCTTATTAGTTTCCCTTTCTTGTTTAATCTATTTTGGAAAACCAATTGTTATCCAAAATCTCAAGGATTCCTTATGTTCATTTAAAACAGACAAAAATAATGGCAGAATAACCAAAGCATGAACCAACTGTTCCCTAATTTCAAGCGAATCTTGATGAAGTCCTAATTAATGTGGCCATTCCCAGAGCTAATGTGATGGAGTCTAGGCCATATAACAATCTCAAACTAAAAATGTTGAAAACTGAAGGAAAATCATCTAATTCATGGTAAGGCAATACAGTACCCAGTTCTCCCAAGTGGAGATGAGATCATTAAAATCTAGACACAACAACACGGGCCTCAGTAACTCACCTATTCATATGCCACATAACCTCATCTACATGTAGCAACCTATTTCTGAAGTTTAAACTTCATCTAGGTGATATCAAGTAAACTGGCTCGTGACCACTACTACTAATGCTAAAAATCACGAAATGAAGATAGGACAGCAGATCAAAGTGTACATTTTTTTCTTTTAATAAAACCTCATTTTCATTCTCCAAAGTCTTGGCATATCAAATACTTGTGGTTTAATTTTTATCATCTGATGAATAGGAAGTTCCGTGGCTTCAAGTAGGGACATTAAGGTGAGGAGGTAGATATAAGTAAATGAAATGTGAGTAAAGAGTATATATAGTGAGCACATAGGTGAGCATGTAAACAACACGTGAGAAAAAGAATCACGAGTTGTAATACATGTGAAAAATGACTATTTGGGTTTGTTGGTTGGGTTTCGAAAATGCATCCGCTGTTTTGTGTTCCTAATAAATGGCTTAACATCAATTTTTCATGTTTCAGTTCTCTAAAACAGTGATTTTCAGCAGGGAAGCATGCCCCTCTGGAGAGAAGGCGGGGGAGAAAAGGAAACTAGAAGCCTATCGAACTGTAGACAGGGATACACACACACAGAGCTGGAAAAACACATTCCGTCCTTATTTCTGTAACACAGGCTATATTCATTCCACAGACTACACAGAGTAAAGCCCAAAATGAACGGCAAAAAGCGTTGACAGGTATAGTTAAAACAAGCTGAGCGAAGGCGACCCTGAAGGAACTCTGCAGAGCAGGACGGTAAAAGCAAATATGGCTCCGCGGTCTGATAACAAAGACTGGCTCCTAAAATGCCCATTTGGTGTCTTTATTAGAAGAACCTGCTCACCTCCGTGTAGAAGCGCTGCTCGGCAGTTGGTGGACACGGCAGCCCTGGCATCACTCTCAGACAGCCCGAACAGCAACCCTCTGGTGGGGCCATTAAAGCTTTCAACCCAGCATCAGCCAAAGACAGGAGATGAACAGAAACAGAACTGCCAAGGCCAGCCCAACCTGCTCACGCCAAGAGACTCTCATTCTACAGCAGCTCTCAGCCTGAACGGAACAGGCATCTGCAAGGAGACCCGCTCTAAGCTTCAAGAGTCCCTCGTTCCCCTTTTTCTACTTCACCCTTGACCCAGAAAACAAAAGGATGAGGTTCTCTCTGGCCTGATGTAACTTGCTTTTGAAGCTATTAATTGGTAACCTTATGGTAAAAGGTTAAAAAAAATCTTGCTAAACCGCAATAGCACATCAAATTCCAAATTTCCTAAAAGAACATTTCAACAACTTCTAATTCAGAAAAGGATACAAGTTCGCCACATCGTATGGGCCTCTTATTTCTAAAGGCTAAAATAAAATGAAAAAAAAAAAAAATAGGAGAGAAGTTATTCATAACATTTCAATGATTTTACCTGCAGTAAATTAACAGGATGCTTAAGCATCCAAAAATACAGAAATCAATTGCATAAATTTCAGTTCTTATAATTTTGATGGTTTTCTTAAGTTGCTAAAAGTTTCTAAAAGACTCTTGAAAGCATTTTAGAATAGCATAAAAACAAACTTTCATATAAACAAAAACTGTAGCCCAAAATGAATGGGGATACATTTTACTCTTCAGCAATTACAATGAGCAAATGCAGTTCAACAGGAAAATACACAACAAAGATTCATTACACGACTATTTTAAATTTTCCTCCAGATTTGTAACTTGAAAAGTGAAAACAAAGTACTCAAAAGCAGACTTACCCTTTCCGCAGCACTAGACAGAATTACATTCTACAGGACAGAAAGTGACCAATATTATTAATCTTAGATAAATGTAAACCAAAAAAAAATTGAAATCTTCTAATACAAGTAACCAGTAATCACTTTATAACATTTTAAGGCTCTACAAATACCAACCGCTTTTAAAGATAAGGTAAAAAATCAAAGTCAAAGAAT
The DNA here is from genome assembly GCF_014898765.1 of Herpailurus yagouaroundi. Classification (NCBI taxonomy): domain Eukaryota; kingdom Metazoa; phylum Chordata; class Mammalia; order Carnivora; family Felidae; genus Herpailurus; species Herpailurus yagouaroundi. The sequence goes on along the minus strand of NW_024412404.1, from coordinate 31,868,150 downwards.
AAAAGAGCTTATCATTAACGGCAGCCTATATATAACAAGAAATACAATAAGCCTTCCCACCAGATCTTAGAAAAGATTAATTTGTTTAAAAAACTGGTTGAAAAGGTCATATAATCTTCATTCAACTCACTGATGACAAACTAGACCATTCTTTTCACAGTAGGTAAACTGCAAATTCCTTATTGGAAGATAAAGGGTTTCAACACATCTCACCACCCCACCTCATGTTATTTTCCTTCGATATTTTTCTTTCCCTTAAAATTTTCAGGGCTCAGTGAGATGAGAGAATTTGTTTCTGGGCCTCAAGAATTTTGTGCTTTAGGGAAAAGGAATTCATTAAACAATTCTAGTGTATTAATAATAATTAACCGCTGGATTTGAAAAAACATCCAAAAATTATGGAACCATACCTTTCCTTTGCAGATCTGCATCAAATTGAGGGCATTGGAAATTGTGTACCTTCTCATTGTGGAATCTTTGATGGCAGGGCTGTAGACAAGTTCAAAGCCCACACCTCGGTCAATTGCCTTCACAGGAAATAAAGAAAATAAACCGTCCTGGATAAAAACACACTGCCTTACTTTATTTTCACTAAGATTCTCCCTCATCTTCCTCCTCAACCCCACCGCCCACCTCCTGCACGTCAAGGTACAGCCTTAAACAAAGGCAGATTTATGCCCGGCTGGCACCATCCACAGGAGAAGGTAGGTATGTGGCTCTGTTTGATCAACAGTTCATCTTGGCTGTGGAAAAGCTGACTTTATATTAACAGGAATCATGGGGAGGCTATGGAGAGCAAAGTCCCAGGGCAGGTAGCAGATGGGCCATTCCTCCATGAACTATTAAAAGGAAAATGGAGACATGCTCCCTATACTTAGGGTAAATAAACTATTTGCAAATATAATAAAACCAAAAAAAAAAGTAATTTGACCCATTAATGAAGAGACAAAGAAAGGAGGAGCTGAAAAAAAGCTCCAAGAACAGGGGTGGGAAGACATCTCAGGTAAGTCAATTATTATATACGCTGAATGAAGGAAGTAGTGTGAAGGAAGTGCCAGGCACTGTGCTAAGAGTCTTCTGCATATATATTTAACCCTTATGATACCTTTATCAGGCCTTGTGGCACAGACTGCTAACTGCCCCCAGTATCTGTTCTCCCCTACTTTTTTTTTTTTTTTTTTTGGTTCTCTCCTTTTTATTTACTAATAGAGTCCCTGAGTTTTGGCTGGGCTCATGGATGCCCAACAAAAAAGACAGAAGAAGGGGCACCTGGGTGGCTCAGTCGGTTGAGCGTCCGACTTCGGCTCAGGTCATGATCTCGCGGTCTGTGAGTTCAAGCCCCGCGTCGGGCTCTGTGCTGACAGCTCAGAGCCTGGAGCCTGTTTCAGATTCTGTGTCTCCCTCTCTCTCTGACCCTCCCCCGCTCGTGCTCTGTCTCTCTCTGTCTCAAAAATAAATAAATGTTTAAAAATTAAAAAAAAAAAAAAAAGATGGAAGAAACCTGGGCTCTTGACGATTTCGCCCAGATCACCAGACAAGCTTGGCCTCCCACGCAAGGAAAAGAAAACTTCTTTCCAACTTAAGGCATTCTCAATAGATAGGCATCCACAGGTAAGAAAACAGCCTGGAAGGAGTGGGAACAATTGAAATCCACCACTACACTGTTTATCTTTTCTGAGGAGCAAGTCAGTTATCTTCATCCATTCACAACAGATATGTGTTAAGCCAACCACGTGTGGAAATGGTGAGCAAAAGCTAACACGGCTCCTCCCTTTTCCGAGCTTATAGTTTAGTAAGGGGACTATCAAATAATTACACAACAGCACAAAACTTCCAACTCTGAGAAGTGCGATCAAAGAGAAATTTAGGAGTCGGTGAGGAAGGAATTGAGGCAACAGTAGAGAAAGGAGCATTTTCAGAGGGAGGAGCACATGGAGAGGCTCTGGGTTGGAGGGAGTATGGGAGCACTGGGAGGAGGCTGTGGGCTGGGGAAGACAGAGTGAGGGGGCCCCTATGGCGGGAGTGGAGGCTAAGGAGGATGGGAAGGGCCAACTGTGCAGGTCGTCAGGACTGGGGACAGGACACAGCAGTGGGAAGCATCTGAAGGATGCTACCACGGGCAATGGCAAAGTCACTCGGTTGCAGCGGTGTTCTGAATGAACAAAGGAACGACAGCAGGCACAAACCAGGCAGAATGGTCCAAGCCTGTGTGTCTGGCAAATGAATTTCTATCACCCAGAGGATGAGTTGGGGGTGGTGGGCTATGGCCGCTGGAGGTCTACTCCTGAGTGTCCACAGGGAATGGAAAAACCTGTCTTCTTCCAGAACTGGGAGCCCACCTTGATTTAATTCAGCCTCCTACTTTCTTTCCCTGAACAGACACTGCCTTTCTCCCATCCCCCAATCTTCTCTTCACTTAACTTGGCCTCCTGCCTTAAGGCTCTGAGATTTTATTTTAGATTTCCTTACATATCTGATATTAGTTAAAATTTACATGCTCTTTTCCATACTGCAACCTTCCCCTCTCCCCTTTTCTGACAACTTTTTCCCACTCCTAATCCTTGGGCCTGTGTTGTTTATTTCCAGGAATGATGTCTGTTATGATAGTCTTTGTGCCATAGTTAAATATGCACCTCACTCCTCCTGCCTGTCTCGTACACTTCTTTGAGAGCTGGTGTCATGGTACTGTGTAAAACATGTAACTGTCTTTTATATAAAAAGTGTTTAATATATGTATATTCTGAGTACACAGTAGCTTACAGAAAAGAGGTTATGTGATAATGCTGCTCACCAAGGATTATTCATATTAAAAGGGAACAGGGTGAACTTGGCTAATTATTCAACAGAGAAACCAAAACACTTCCTTTAGTCATACTTTCAACTATCCCGTTGGCTACTTCTTTTACCAGAACTACTAGTTAGCCAAAGAAGCTGACATTTTTTCTTCATCCTTCTATTTGCTGAACTAAAACACAACGCAGTTGAGTAGAGAAGAGGGGAAATAAAAAGATGTGGACGATACACACAACTGGGTGATCAGGTCATAAAGTATTCCTAACTGTATCTAAAATTTTAGCCCCCACTGGGGATAAGATCAAAATGAAAAACTCCTCTTTTTGGGGATGGGAGGAAGAAAAGTGACAATTATCAGCTTAATTAGTTTCTAAGAAAAAAATTGCCTTTGCTCTTAGTACATTAATCAAGTTTGCTTTTATTTTTTATTTTTTTTTGTTTTTTTTCAAGTTCACTTTTAAATAGCTAAAAGTCTGATATAGAAATCATACATAGTGTGCTATTGAAGGCTGTGAATATTTCCTTCATAATACTACCGTATTTTAAATTTTTAGATAGATAAAATACAGACTCATTACCTGGGCCTGCTTCTAAGACCATTCTAATGTAAATTGCCTTCCGCTCATCAAATGATTGTTCCTAACAGCCTCTTTTATGAAGAATGACATTGCCTGCCTGATTGGCTTTTGTTCATATCTCTGACCAAGGTTCTGGAATAGGCAGATGATTAGATTTCTTTACTAATGAAAAATAACAGTCATAATGACACTACAAACCAAGGGCAGGTGTGTGATACTCAAATCGAGAAATACTGGTGGTAAAATTCCAAGAACTAAGCAAAGCTTAAGATGACAGGAAGAAAACAGGCAGTTGATTACTAGGACAATATACGGATTCTCTGTTAATTTCATAAAAATTCTTAATTGAATTCAAAGGATTCAACACCCTTTTGGCGTGTCATTTATTTAAGACAGGTAATTTGTTCATATAATTCACAAATGAAAGGAACATAAGAAAGCAGTATAAAGGGGCGCCTGGGCGGCTCAGTTGGTTAAGTGTCCAACTTGGGCTCAGGCCATGATTTCATGGTTCATGAGTTCGAGCCCCACATCGGGCTCTCTGCCATCGGCGCAGAGCCCACTTCAGAAACTCTGTCTCCCTCTCTCTCTGCCCCTCCCCTGCTCATGCTCTCTCTTTCAAAAATAAATAAACATTAAAAAAAAAAAAAAAAAGAAAGAAGACAATATAAAGTCTTACTTGTACCTCTGCTCCCATCTGCCCCATCCCCACCTCCCATAATTTCTATTAATTTCTGGGTCTTCTTCCAGAGTGTCTTCATACAAATAAATATGAGCAAATATGAATATATGTAATCTTTCCTCTTACTCAGAAGGTAGCCTACCACATTCTTGTTCTGACTCAAAGGGTTTTCCAGGTCAGCTCATAACTTCTGCACTGTTTTATAGCTGCATAGTATTTCATTTTAGAGGTATGGCATGTAATTAAACAAGCCTCTACTGACAGATGTTGGGTTGTTTCAATATACTTGTAGAATAAACACTAAAGTGGATTGCTGGGTATTATGGGTTGACAACATACCATAAAAGGTATGTTGAAGTCCTGGCCTTCCGTACCTCAGAATGTGACCTTATTTGGAAACAGCGTTGTTGCAGATGTAATTATTGAAGATGAGGTCACTGGCGTCTACTGGATGACTGGTGTCCTTACAAAACGATGACCATAGGGAGAACACACTGAGGACAAAGGCGGAGACTGCAGTAACGCAGCTGCAAGCCAAGGACTGCCAGAGATTACCAGCAAGCCCCGGAAGCCAGGAAGAGGGAGAAAAGGATACCCCTACAGGTTTCAGAGGGAGCATGATCCTGATGGCATCTTGATTTCAGACCTCTAGCCTCTAGAAGCGTGAGACAACGAGTTTCTGTTGTTTTAAGCCACCCAGTTTATGGTACTTTGTTATGGCAGCCCCGGAAACTAAGACACAAGGTCAGAACGTAAAGCATTTGGGATTTTGATGGTTGTCGCCAAATTACCCACTTCCCAATAGCGATCGTTCCAATGTACACTTTTCGAAGCAATGCTGAGAATGCCTGCTTTGCCTCAACCTTATGACACAGCGTATCATCAGACCTCTGGGTTTGTGCCAGTTAGGTGATTTTAATGTGAGTTTTTCCTATTCTGATGAATTTAAGTACCTTTCGTGTTGGAGAGCCATCTGTATTTCCTTTCCTGTGAAATGTCTTTTTCATTTTCTTAATCCATTTTCGAAAAGGGATTGTTCATCTGGCTTTCTTAGCTTCTCTTCTAGGAGCTCTTTATATATTAGAGAGATTAGCCTTTTGTCTCTGATCTAAGGCCAGTCTGTCATTGGTCTTCTAATTTTCTTTCTGGTTTTTATGCCACACAAAAATTTTTGAGACCGGCACGTTTGCTAGCACTGGTGGAAGCATTGGATCGATAAAGCACTCAACACACTTAGGTTCATAATATGTGTGATGAAAAAGAAAGTTTACAGAGCACTCTCACCCAGCTCAAGAATATATGGCATGATTCCTGGAACAACTTCACCGCTTGAGACACTATTTACTGGACATTTCTCAGTGGGGACTAATGGGACCACGAAGAGAGAAATGTATCACAGTTAAAGGAAGTGCTGAGAGGAAAACATCAGAGAGCAGAACACATACAAGCACCGAAATAACTCCATAGACTGGAAGTCATTGTTGAATGCCAATAACATAGAAAAAAAAAAAAAATCAAAGCGAGGGTAAAAGTATGTACTGCTTAAAAAAAATTCTTCTCAAAAACCTGAATTCCTAAAGATCACATTTTGAACTATGAAATTATTCTATGCTTAACAAAGAGCTCTGCTGTAAAGTAATTTTAAATAGCATTTCCCAGTGGGAAATGATAGATTTAGAATCAGAGCTGAATACAATTCCCAGGTCAACTTTTGAGAGAAGAGCCACAAACTACCCGAGTCTCAATTCCTTATCTGCATAACAGAGGTCACCAACATCTACCCACCCTGCAGCTACTGGGCTAGAGCAGGTGAGTGCGCCTACACCATAAGTTAATTACAAGTCATCTGATTGTCCAAGAAGAGGAGCGGAATTCAATTTTTTTGAAATCCAACTATCACATGGTAAAGTTGTGGTTCCCATACAAGTTACCCAGGCTCCAGAAGAGGTTTGTAGATTTTAGAGGAAATCACATAATCGATATCATGGTGCCCTAAGCACGTGGTGAAGACAACTGAGGGGTTGTGAGCTGTAAGTTGTACAAATGGAGTGCTCTGGTGTGCTGCTCTAGCCCCTCCTTCATAATCCCAACCGCCTTCTTCTTCTGTCTTTATTGAGGAATAACTGACAAATATAATCGTACATGTTTAAAGTGTACGATGCAATAATTTGGTACACATATACATTGTGGAATGGTTACCAAGATCCACATAATTTGTACAGCCCTCACCTGACAATTAACGTAGTCAATACTTTTTTTTTGGTGAGAATGCTTGAGATTTACTCTCAACAACTTTCAAGTACACAACGCCATTCCTATGAACTGTAGTCACCCAAGTACATTAGATCCTCAGAACTTACTCTTCCTATAACAGAAAATTCGCATCCTCCAATCATCCCAGCCTTTTGAGCTGATAACTGTCCCATGGCTTAAAGCCTCTAGGTAAAGGACTAGTGAATAAAATATCTTAATGCTTTTCACCACCACAAAGAAAAGAGTACAAATCCTATCCAAATTAAGACCTGTGCCCCATAGAGTGATCCTTATAAAGCCAACCTATCAACTTCTCATGGCCAAAGACAAGTTTACTCTCAAGTCCAAAGAAGCATGCAAGGATTAAGACTTAAGACTTAACGGTTACCCACATACTACATGTTCCATACTTTCGTGGTGAATATTATTTCCATATTTTGATGTAAACACATTGCTCCATATCTAGAATAGCTATTATGAGATACAAATAACACATACACATCCATACAACTCTCATTCCCCCTGAACAATAAGCTAGCTACCTTATTATATGTTTCCAGTTTCCTCTTTCAAATGAAAAATGGGTGGTGAATAAATTAATAGGGACTTTTCTGCCTCCTGACCAATTCACACCACAGCCTACTCCTACACTAGATGAAGACTAAAAATAATCTTGCACAGCCTTTCCTTCCACTCCATCATCTAGTTTTTATTAAACAACATATGTAAAATGTTCACACCAGATTTTTTAAAAAAGCAGACACTATGTTAAATACTGCATATCCCTCTCACTTGTCAAATTTTTACTTTTCAGAATTCTTAAAATTGAAGTATGTGGGAATTAAGCCAAAAATATCCATCAGTTTTCCTGAACTTACAGATGGAACCAGACAGTGGACTGTCCTAGTGCCACTGTCCCCAGTGCCATCCTCCTCGTGCTGCCCCAGTGCCCCACTTCCCTCCTGGCCTCTGCTTCCTGCCACATACTGACAACCTGCTCAAGACTAATGATGAGCAGGATTTATCCATGTTCCACGAGCTGCACCTTAGGAAGCTAAATTAGACATATATTCATTCCACTGACAAATTTTAGGAAGTATCCAGCATAGGCAAGATATTAGGGTAATTTCAAAAAGGCCCAACCCTGGGGCGCCTGGGTGGCGCAGTTGGTTAAGCGTCCGACTTCAGCCAGGTCACGATCTCACGGTCCGGGAGTTCGAGCCCCGCGTCGGGCTTTGGGCTGGTGGCTCGGAGCCTGGAGCCTGTTTCCGATTCTGTGTCTCCCTCTCTCTCTGCCCCTCCCCCGTTCATGCTCTGTCTCTCTCTGTCCCAAAAATAAATAAAAACGTTGAAAAAAAAAAAAAAAAAGGCCCAACCCACAGGTGGTTCTCTCTAGAGGCTCACAATCAGGGTTGAACAGTAGGGCACATTCCAAAGAAACGAAGTGAGGGGCGCCCGGGTGGCTCAGCTGGTTGAGCGTCCGACTCTTGATTTCGGTTCAGGTCGTGATCTCACAGCTCATGAGTTTGAGCCCCGCGTTGGGACTCTCAGCTGGAAACGTGGAGTCTGCTTGGGATTTTCTCTCTCCCTCTCTGCCCCTCCCCCACTTGTGCACACATGCCCTCAAAATAAACTTAAAAAACAAAAAACAAAAAACAAAAAACTGAAAGCCTTTACCAAAACAGCCACTGAGAAGCTTTCCACTGTCATGGGGCGTGAGGAACTGTGTGCGGTGCACTGCTTTCCAGACCATAGACCTGGCCTTAGAATCCACCACATGCTACTACGTCCTCCCAGCGAAGGACACGGTTGGTAAAACCATACGTGGGTTTACTCAGGCCAAGGCCTCTGGAAAATGGCCTTCCTTGTTCATGAAGACGAAGAGAAAGGTAAACGAGTTGCAAGCTGAACAGCAACTGCCAGTGGCTGCACCTCCTAACTCTAGGGGGTGCCGTTTACGTAGAAACTGGACCAGCGGGTTGAGGTTGGTAAAAAGCCTTGGCAAACCTCTAGAGAGACTGGTACCTCTGGAGAGGAACAATACGTGAGGCCAACAAGACTGCCGTCACCTTGGGTGCTGTATTCGTCTGTGCCTTTTACCACAGGTAGCTGGGGCAGAGCAGAGATCTCATCTGACGGGGTATCGACCAGACCAGTGCCAACCCCATGACTGAAGGGCTGCACACCTTCTCCGTGCTGGCCTTCATTCTACCACACTTCATAAGTGAGCTGCCAAACAATATAGATCTCCAGCTCTAAAATGTGATGATTTGGGGTTTTCTCTTACGGTCTACTTATTTATCTATAAGTACCAGTAAGAACATGGGATACAATGATTTGAGCTTAATAAATACTGTATGTTCAGTAGCACTCTCTATTTATCAAAAAAGCCATGGTTTATAGCTTCCCCTTTACATATATGACTTTAAAATTCTGAGTACTTTTCAAGTTTTTTAGTAGCATATTTTTAGGGGCAGAACATAAGCCAACTGAAATTTTTCCACACGGATTCAATTTTTGCACACCACATAGATCAATGTTCTCCTCTCACTGTCTCCCCCTATTCTTGGCATTGAGCCAATTCCTTAGCAGCAGCGACAGCAAAACAAAACCCAACGAAGTTGTGATTCTACAGAGACAAAAGAATAGGGGAGTTATCGATCTTGAAAAAGTGCATACATTTTTAATTTTCCAATTCTGACAGGACTGGGCATGTCATCTGGACTGTCTGCTGAACCCTTTTTCTCCTTCAAGAGTAGTTTTGGAGAATGGGAGACAGGTTTCGAGGCTGCAATTCTAAAATAACGTCCTAAGCCTCCCGCAGGATCTGGCTGCCCAGGCAAACAGCTGAGAGCGTGCTGACCTGCCGGCTATTGATGTGAGCTACTGCCACCTTTATGGTGAGAGAAGACGGACAAGAAGGTGTGACAGACGGAAGATAAACGGCAGGGAAAAACAAGAGAAGCTACGTAGAAAGGGAATGAGAAACCTATCGCAGGGGAAGGAACAAACTTCCCTGCACACATGGCCGCCCTCTTAGGTGATTATAAAAGTAACCCTGGGGCTTTTGTGCGAAACAGCAGGCATCAGTGCAGATTTTCATTGTGCTTGGACTTTGCCTACGGTGCTTTCCGTGCCCTGCTCCTTCCTGTTCCTACCCGTCCTAGCTCACTGGTGCCTCAGGAACCCTCGATGTATTTTTTCCCCCCTACCTCTTCGTTCTCAACTGCCCAGTCCCCTTCATGTTCCACATTCAGGCTCTAAGCGTCTGTCATTATGGCTATCCTTTTAAGAAATATCCTTCATAAACTCGGGTTTCTAAAGCCTTTTAAAAACATCTCAATAATTTACTGGATAGTTTTTAAGTTCCCTTTCTACCTTTGGTCAGCTTCCAAAAATAAAATCCTCTTTTCTAAACCACGTTTGCTTTTTTCTTCTAAAGAACACTAGTTCCTTTTGCCCCTTTTCCAGTTCGTTAGTGCAAATTTGTACAGATTCACATGTGGAATGGAAAGTATGACACTTACCACATTAATAGGGGGTCTTTTGAAGTAAAATGGTAGTTTCTCTGTTACAGTTATGCAGACTAAATCCACATCTAAATGTGTACAAGCAACCTGTCAAGAAGAAAAAAAATAGGTAAAGCCAAAGGAAAAACTGGTTCATCTTAAGAAATATGGTTGTACTTGATTTAAAAGAATATAAATAGACGTGGTTCACTCCAGAGGCATCATAATGGTTCTGTGTTGAAATGTGTCTGTCAGTGATTAGCCATTCCTTCACGTTTGGGTGAAAGGTCTAATTGTAGTCTAGCTGAAGCAGTGATATGTCCACAGACCATCTCAACAGACGGAGCCTAGAGACCCTCTAACTCATGGTCTGCTACATAAGGATGGGTTGCTAAGAGAGGCTCAGTTTCTGGAAAGTAACTTCAGATTGTTCCAGAAAAGAAGCAATTAGTTGTTCTGAAATCCAAGGGGGAAAAAAAATAAGCCAAAGGAATATAGGCATGGTCCATTTATTCCACAGATTTATTTTTGTGCCAGGAATTACCCCAGGCCTGTGGCTACCATCAGTCTACTGAGTGGCTGGAGGAACACTAACATGGCCCTACCAACAGCATTCTGTTCAAATTCTAACAGAAATAGTCTGCATAAATGGTCCAAGCAGAGCTGTTACAAATCAAATGATACTGAATCCATTTTTCAACTTTTAGTTTCCTTTTCCTTTGTTCTAATTTTTGCTCTTATTTACTGATCAATAGTCAGCATTTACTTCCAAAAGGCTTTAGAAATGGCTTACCAAGAACAAAACAAAACAAGTAGATAAGAGAAACAGGATAAATGGAAAATCAGGGAAGCAAACAAAGCTGGGGAAAGGTTACGAGCATGAGTATAAGGCCAAAACCACTGCTAGAAGATGCAGATCTGGCTCTGACTTCACCATGACTTGATTTACGGTGACAGAACTGGCCATTTCATACCGTGTTAAAAATAAGCCTTACTGACAGTGTGGTGCATATAGGCTTGATGAACAAATTCAAACTGCCAGGATGGCTATGCTGGCAAACCAACATCAGGGACATGCACGGAGGGGAAGGACAGGGTAAGGAAGAGGGGTAAAGAACATGCAATAATGTCCCCGATATGACTGGCCTGGCCTTCTACCAGTGACAGGAATGTCACACCTTGCCTTTTTTCCCACTTTGGTCATTCCTACCCCCACAGCAGGGCTTTAGGAAGCAAGCAGTGATCAGAGACTGCTTGGCTTTAGACAGTCATAGTAACTTAGTAAGCCTGGGAAGTAATGCTGTTTTGGCAGAAACATTTGGCTTATAAAGAATCTGCCCCATCCCAAATGCTACAGCTGTCCAACTCATAAAAGACTCATTGAAAATTTGATAAGAATGGATGAAAAGCTCCGAACAGAAGACAAAACAAGTTCAGCTTCTGGTCACCATTTTCAAACTACCAGAATAGCAAAGATCAAAAAGTTCAGTAATCCATTGCTAACAAGGGAATGAATAAACAGGCACTCGCTGGGTCTTTAAATTAGTACGGGGTCTTGAAAAGCATTTTAGCAAAAGGTATCAAAATTTTAAACACACATCAGCAATTTCACCTGTAGGAATATATCCTATAGAGACCCTCTAGAAATATATTCTATAGCCATCTGCCCTACAAATGCTCGAGAATACTAATTAGTGCAAGGACAGTCACTGCAATATCAATCACAAAAGACGCAACTAAATATCCCTCTATATTAAATAAATTACAGTCCCTGTAAACAATGGAATATGCTGAGTCCTTCAAGAGAATAAGGTACATCTCTAATTGATATTATGGAACCATATACACTGTTAGATGAAAAAAAAAAAAGGATGGTGTTAAGAAGGGAAGGAGGGAGCGGAAGGAAGGAGTAGGTAAATATCTATTTCTAAGATACACAAAAGCTGTTAGTAGCGGTTGCCTCTGGAGACAAGGGACAGAGAATTTTAGGTAGGAAGAAAGCGTACTTTTCACTGCACACTGCTCTATATTGTTTGAGTTTATTATCATTATTTTTCATTTAAAAACAGATTCACTTTTTAAAAGTCTGTTAAGCATTCTTCCCCACAATAAAGCTAAATTAGGTTACATTTTAAGTTATGTATTGCTTTTTCCCCCTCTTATGTAACAGCAGCTAATTCAAAAATATCTCTTGTGTTGGTGTAAATACGTGTATTATAATAAACGCTCAGTTGCTCCATCTAACACCTCAAATGTAAAATGTCTCAAGCCGAATTCTTTTGTTATTTTTCTATTAATACAACTGTTTAATTGATACATTTCGATAACTATAAAATAAGAGCTAATTTCACATTATAATGAAATACTTTCTAAATCATTAAAATGGACTAAATTTTGTTCAAGTAATATTTGCAATTAAGAACTCTATTATGGTGGTTTTGGCAAGTTGCGTATGAATTCATATCAACTGTTCTTCACCTTTTTTTTTTTTTTTTGGCCAAGGACTCCTACAAGGATTTAAGGGGTTTGCACGTACCCCCAGATACATTTACCTTTGATTCTATGAAACAAGGGAAGCAGGAGGGTAGAGATTCAGTCTTCCCCAAATCCCCTTCACGGGTGTCAGTTTAATACATGGTGGTACTTTATGATAAGTAACATGCAAGAGAGAGCCAGACTTACCCAGGGAAAAGAGAGATGTCCATAAACAGTACCTCTCAATCTAAAGTGTGTGTGTGTGTGTGTGTGTGTGTGTGTGTGTGTGTGTGTACACATATATGTACGTATATATGTAAATATATATATATACAAACTCCATTTATTTAAAATGGAGATTACCAGGCCTTCCTCCCAGTAATAAAGTCAGTAAGTAGGGCCTAATAACCTGCATCTTACAAACACCCCTATCAATTCTGAAGCTGGTGGAGTCAGGCTACAGCTGGAGAAGCACTGCCTCACAAGGTACTCTGTCTCCTCAAGGGCCTCAGGTGTTGGGAGCAGACTCTGCAACACAGCTCTTCAAAGGGTAAGGCACGGATTTTGGAAGGAAGAACTAAACAGAACTTCTATTTCCATTTACTTTTAATTCATTCTCTTAAAATCTGTTTTGTGTGTGTATATTCTTTCGTAAATCACACTGATATAATGGGACATACAAACAATTTATACGAAAATAAACATACATGTACTGGGGATGAAGGTTCAGTATCTTTTTAAATCGATAGGGAGACCACTTTGGCGACCACTGCACTAAATAACTTGAATTCTCCTCGCCTCTCCTCCAGTTACTTTAAATCTCAAATGGGAATAACTAACTCAAAAGTTCCTGAAGCTTCTATATAACACTGTCTGCCAAATTCCACTGCCATCTCCCATCCCAAGAAGCCTCGGCTAATGGACTCCCCTCACAATCTTTCATCTCTGCCTTATCCCCTGGGGTAACTATGGAGAGGGAGGGTTTATCCATGAGACATCTTCCAGACACTCAGAATGGAAAATCATATGTTATTTCCCATGGAAACAATGCTATTTAAGGTGGTTAGGTTTTAAACTACTAATTGTTAACATATGTGTGTGTGTGTTTGCTTTTATGACTCATTTTAGAGACCTCAGTTTTAGAACATTACATCTACAAGGACGCTTGTTTAAATTCTAGATAATCAACTTAAAAACCAAACAAATAAAATCCCTTATAGAATACAACCTGTTAAGGAACCAACTGCTTGCATCTGACCCAATTCCAGACCGTGATACACCTACGTTATGATTAAAAGAAAAATGTCTTGGGGCGCCTGGGTGGCGCAGTCGGTTAAGCGTCCGACTTCAGCCAGGTCACGATCTCGCGGTCCGTGAGTTCGAGCCCCGCGTCGGGCTCTGGGCTGATGGCTCAGAGCCTGGAGCCTGTTTCCCATTCTGTGTCTCCCTCTCTCTCTGCCCCTCCCCCGTTCATGCTCTGTCTCTCTCTGTCCCAAAAATAAATAAATGTTGAAAAAAAAATTAAAAAAAAAAAA
>NW_024412404.1:31833206-31853925 GCF_014898765.1 Herpailurus yagouaroundi | reverse complement strand
TTTTTTTTTTTATTTATTTTTGGGACAGAGAGAGACAGAGCATGAACGGGGGAGGGGCAGAGAGAGAGGGAGACACAGAATGGGAAACAGGCTCCAGGCTCTGAGCCATCAGCCCAGAGCCCGACGCGGGGCTCGAACTCACGGACCGCGAGATCGTGACCTGGCTGAAGTCGGACGCTTAACCGACTGCGCCACCCAGGCGCCCCGAAAAATGTCTTTTTTAAATTGATTTTCTGTGGAAAACAGGGAGAGCGCTAACTTCAACTCTGTCTTAATGAATGGGTAAGATCTGGACAGAGAAGAGGAAGATGTTCCAATTTCAAAAACTGTCACCACGTCACTTTCTGAGTATATCTGTATAGTCAATTCCAAATATCTTGCATGTTATTTATAGCTTTAATCATCTCCCAGAGTATTTCTGACAGTTCTACCCACCATATAAAGCATGTGTTCATGCTTTTGAAGTCACACTTTTGAATAATCTGAGAAGAACAAGGAGAGCTGAACCTTGAATGTGAGGGTTAGGGGCGCCAACCCCCCACTTCTGACTCTTTAAAAACTTAACTATGAATAGCCTACTATTGACTAGAAGCATTACTGATTACATCAAGGCCCGATTAACAGGTTCGTATGTTTTATGTATTAGATACACTATTCTCATAGCAAAGCTAGACCAAAAAAAAAAAAAAAAAATTAAGAAAATCATAAGGAAAATACATTTACTTATACATTTATTCAATGTATTTATTGAAATTACATTGTACATTTATTGAATGTATTTATTGAATTACATTGTACATTTATTCAATGTATTTATTGAAAAACTGCATACAAGTGGACCCGTGCAGTTCAAGTCCATGTTGTTCAAGGATCAACTGTAGTAAGATAAAATGGCTAAATGAAATTTTAATGTACTCTAAAACCTAAAGTCCTGGCTTTACCACATACTACCTGAGATTAACAGCAAATCATTTAGCCTCTCAATTTTATCTTCTAAAAAATGATGATAATAAAATATATCTGTCCAGTTTACTCCCGGGATTGTTGTGTTAAAGATAATACATAGAAGTCTTTGGAAGTATATATAAGTGTATGTCTTTTTTAAGTGTTTTGTTTGTTTTTCCAATCACCAGTAAATGGCTATGGAAATGAAAACTGTGTGCTTCAGAATCAGTTCAACAAACAAATGGACAACACAAAATGAGGTACACAGCCAACTTTCAGTCTACATTATAACAAAGTTGCTGTTACTTAATAACAAAACTAAGTTGCTATTTAAAGAAGCTCCACGCACCCATGCCTCCTCCTTAGGGTTTCAACACTGAATGAGAGTCTCCTGTGGAACCTGAAAAAAAAGATACTCAAACCCAAGACCTACTAGATCAGAATCCTGAGTAGTGAGAGATCTGACTTTCCCGATTTTTAAAAATTCCACAAGGGCCTCTTGAAAACAGAACCACTTGATCCAACTCATCTTTTCCTGAAACAAAATTCTTGGGAATTACTATAATTGGGTATTTTACGAAGGGAATCATCAAGAATTTTTTAAAAAAGGCATTCAAAGATAATTTGTGCTGTTTCATTCATTTGTGCTAATTCATTTTGTGTGAATTAATATGAATAATTAAGAATTGATAGTTGCCTTAAAAACTAAATGTAATCACACATCAGCCTCCCTAGTCAACAGCTCCATCTACTGGATAAACTTAAAGGAAAACTTCCTATAATTTTAGAACAGACTGCTTAAAAATTAACCATGCTATAAAATTAAAACATCAAATACCAGTACATTTTTTTCCCTACAATATCCGTTGGGTGGATATAGGTTTGGTAGATGGCTATTTTCTTGCATCTAGATGAAGACAACATTCAGAACTTTCTGCTGTACCTATTACACACAGTAAAACATATTCCTGGAAAAAAAAAATTACAGTTGGATTTTTTTCTTTCCTGTAATCACTTAAAATGCCCAGTGTGAAAAAAAAATAAAATAAAATGAAAAACAAAACAAACTAAAATACTCAATGTATTTGGTCTCAATTTGACTAAATGACCAGACATGTTTAACAACCTTTCCTCCTGAGAAGTCATGGAAATGGCTCAACTGTATACTCAAATGGTCAACTGTATACTCAAACGGTCTCTGAATTTTAAAAGTCCAAAGGGAATTAAATTCATAAAGGCTCTCAGAACAGGAAGGGTAATAGTAGGAGCAGATGGCTGATGCTGAAGGATTTCAAAGACTAAAGGCTGACTAATCGTGCTGGCATATGAACCACACCTCAGAACATGCAAAGGAGAAAGCTAACAACAGAGAGGAGATCTTTTATGCCATAGTAGAACTTTGCACCTTTCTCTCCTCACAGACAGCAGTGAGCAGCATGGAGGGCAGAAACCGAAGCGATTTCTGAGCTAGAAAGAGACGGACCAATATTTACCTAAGGGCAGTTTCAAATGGATGAACGAATAAGTGAATGAAGCCGAGAAAAAGAAACAGAAAAAAAACCCAGAGGCACTCTTTCAATCTGAGCCCATAAAATATCCAGCAAGATGAATAAAACCAAAACAAAAAACCACATGCCTCCTAAGCACCCTCTCATGAAACTCCAGAATTCCAAGTGCAAATGAAACATCTTAAGTTTCCAGACGGAGTGAAACAGGGCACCTGCAAAAGCACAACATCAGACTTCGTACGTAAAATAACAAATCCTATTTTCTTTCACTAACTGTTACTTACATGGAATAGTTTTTCTGTCTTTGGAAAAACAGCAACGATATCATACAGCCGGACCCTTGAAGACGTTGCTCTCTGGCAATACAAAAAGAATGTTATCGTACAATGACGGCGAGTACACACATAGAATTCTGACTCCTGGCCTAGCTGCACTTACGCACTTACATCTCAATCACGCAATACTTCTTATATGCCATTTCTGCTTTGTTTTGCGTGCTGACAGAAAAGACTGCCTAGGCACATGAGATTTTAGATCCCACCAATTATTCTCCTTCCTACATCGTTACACTGTGACTGGGTACCAAACTGTGCTCGAGATAGAAGAATCAAATTGGATAGCTCTTGCTCCTACAAGGGAGTGGAGGAGCCTGCCACACAGTGAGCATCTACTGTGTGCGGGGCACGAGGGATACAAAATCATTTAAGGTGTACCTCTGCTCTCGATGAACTCACCATTTTTTTGTGAGACAAGAAATACACGTACTAAGTATGATACCATCAGGTTCACAATGAGAATACTCTTAACTAGAAGCTGAAATGCTAGATGTGCAAGAATATACCTGACAGTCCTAGGACAGAAAGGGAAGAATACTGGGGTGCCTGGGCGGCTCAGTCGGTTAAGCGTCCGACTTCGGCTCAGGTCATGATCTCGCGGTTTGTGATTTCGAGCCCTGCATCGGGCTCTGTGCTGACAGCTCAGAGCCTGGAGCCTGCTTCAGATTCTGTCTCCTCTTCTCTCTGTCCCTCCCATGCTCATGTTCTGTCTCTCTCTGTCTTTCAATAATGAATAAACGTTTAAAAATTTTTTTTAAAAAAGGGAGGAATATATCAGTTAAAGAGTTACTGCTTAAAAACGAAAATCCCCAACTTAAGCTGTATGTGTGTGTATATGAAAAGGCTGGAAATCCACGCAGCTGACCCCTGAACACGGGTTTGCACTGCACAGGTCCACTTACACATGGATTTTTTTTTTTTTTTTTTCCAATAAGTATACTACAGAATTATAAATGCATTTTCTCTTTCTTGTGTTTTCTTGATAACATTTTCTTTCCTCTGGCTTATTTTACTGTAAGAATATGGGGTATAATACATATAGCATACCAAATGTGTGTGAACTGTTTATGTTATCAGTCAAAAGTCACACACGGATTTTTAACTGTGTGGGGTAGGGGTGGGGTGTCGGTGCCCCCAACCTCAGTGTTGTTCAAGGGTCAACTGTATACTCGAACGGTCTCTGAATGATGGGATAATATGTGATATTTATTCTTTGCCTGTTTGCACCTTTAAAATGTTTACTTCTTACTTTGTAAAAAGAAAAGGCATTCTAAAAATCAGAAGACGAAAGAGGAGGGGTGAAGAGAAGCTGAAGCAGACAGGAAAAGCTGCTGGGAAAACCCATGCTAACACAGGGGAGCTCCTGGTCTTAGGAAAGTCCAGATCTAGGATTCTTTGCCCTCTACTTGGCCTCTCCCAATTGGAAACGGGACAAAAAGGGGCCACCAGGATATTATGGTAACAAGAAAAAATGAACGTGTTTGTGACCCACCAAAAGTCAGCTCCTTTACACCTACCTGGGCCTAGAGAACCAGAACCCTGCCTTGCAGCTGCATAAAATCCCCAAGTTTGACTTTCCACAATTTCTTTAGCAACACTAATCATTATAAAGGAGGCCAGCCTTTCCCTGATGACTCCTTTTCTATGGCAAAGGAGTCTGTTCCAGCTCCCGATAAAGCTCAGTTTCTCCAGGGTCTCTCTTTCTCTCTCCTTCGTGAGATCCTTCCCATTCACAGGAGTACCTCCCTGTCCCACCTGACTAACCCAGACAGCAGGTTCTCATCCAAACTTCCCTGTGCCTTCTGTTCCCCTGTGGAGTCAGTTTCTCAAGCAAAGTCAGCATCACACGCCATCTGCACTTCCTCACATCCCTACCATTTCCATGGAGATGGTTTTTGCTAAGGCAACCAAGGAGTTCCTTGGCAATAAATCCAAGACATGTTTTAGCCCTTCTCCTGCTGGACTGCTTGGGCCCACTGATGCTGCTCACCCTTCCTCACTTTGCTCACTGTCTTCCTATTTCTTACAGTCCCTCCTCAGTCTCCAATCCTAGCTCCTCCTCCTCTGCTCTACCACTAAATGCTGAAGTTCCTCAGGCTCTGTCCTAGAACTTCTCTTTATATACATTGCACTTGGATTCTCATCCATTGCCATCACTTCATTTGTTCTCTACAGGGTGACCACTTCCAAATCAGTATCTTTAATCAGACCACTCTTCTGAAGGCTACACCCCTTTTTCCAACTGTGCATTTGACCTTCACAATAATGTTCCAAACATGATGCCCTCACACCTGCTCTTTGTACATCCCTTCTCAAGAAAGGGTACCGCCATCTACCTAGGAGGGTGCTTAGGCCATGCCTGGGGAGTCATTATTCTATATCCAATCAACCATCAAATCCTGTCAACCACCCCCCACCCCATCATTTTGTATCCAATCAGTCATAAAATTCTGTCAATCCCCTGCCACCACCTCACCAAACCTCTCAAATCCACTCAACCCCTCTGATCCATTCCCAATAATGCAAACATCATAATTTCACTTCCTCAGTTAAAACCTTCAAGGGCTTACCCAACTGCTCACCCTTACCTACCTCCCTACCTCATCTCAGGTTAACCAGCTCACTAGGCTCAGCCCTACTGGTATTGTTTCATTTCCCAGAACACACCATGTTTTCCTTGGATCCAGGACCTGTACATAATCCATCCTGTGTGGGAACACTCTCTCTTCTGCTCAGTACTATGTAACACTTACTGGTTCTTCTGGCCCCAGTTGGAGTATCAACTTCCTTAGGTTGGCTCCCCCATTACACACTCCCAGAGCATCCTTTATTTACTGCCTCCACCTTTTTTAAATATTCCTCACATTTTAAATTATTTGTTTAGTGCCTGTCTTGCCCATTAAACTATACTTCCTAAGTTCAATAACTGTGTATTATTCACAGCAATATCCCCAGCACCCACCCTAGGTCTCATTCATGCAAATTCAGCGAATAGCAGTTGTCAAAGGATTCTTTAATTATGGTATCCCTATATATGTGCCAAGAGTAGAAGAGATTGTTATGCTATGTGGATTCTGAGGACAGGGAGAACAGGCAGGTGTCATGCCCGGGGGCAGGGTATGTCAGGAGGGGGTGAGATGGAAACACTGTTACAACACTGTTCAACCAATACAACTTACAGGGTCAAAAAGAAGCAAAATTAACTTACCAAAACATTGCAGTGAGATGGATCCGAAACGATAATTGTCAATCTAGTTAAAACTTTAATCGGTCTTGATTTTCCCTATAATCAAAAACATTCTATCAAAAAAAGCTCAAAATACAAATGAATGATTTTCCATTTTGGAAAATGGCCATTAAAAGGCACTAGCAATAGGGGCGCCTGGGTGGCTCAGTCGGTTGAGCGTCCAACTTCAGCTCAGGTCACGATCTCGTGGTCTGTGAGTTCGAGCCCCGCGTCGGGCTCTGGGCTGATGGCTCAGAGCCTGGAGCCTGCTTTCCATTCTGTGTCTCCCTCTCTCTCTGCCCCGCCCCCGTTCATGCTCTGTCTCTCTCTGTCTCAAAAATAAATAAACGTTTAAAAAAATGTTTTTTTAAATAAATAAATAAAAGGCACTAGCAATAAAGGGTAGGAACGATCAGTAAAACCTATTCTTCCTTCTCAAGGAATTTATAATATAATAAGTGAAATAAAGACATACATATGTTAAACTACACAATGAGATTCTTTAAAGGTTATAGGACTTCAGGAAAAAAGACCATTAAGGAAGTATTGACTCGATAGTATTGACTTGATTCCTTCATGAAAGGGCTGAGTCTTGATGGAAAAGTAAGGCAGGTAGGAAGGAGCAAAGCAGGTTAGAGAACCCTACATAAAACTGGGCATGTCTGAATAGGTATTATACTTCTTAAGCAACAAAATACCCACCTGTACAATTGGCAAAGTTGTAAAGAGTTCAGACACAGCTATTGGTTTTTCAATTTCCTACAACAAATGATAAACAGTTACCCTAGATTTTACATGTGAATGGAATGAAGCATAATGGAAAACTTACAAGGGCTTTTCAGAAAAGTTCATTTCTGGCATCCAGAAACAATAAATATATTTTTTGTTTTGTTTTGAAAGGAAGAAAGCTGATAAGCAGAGAAGCAGCTGAGAACATCAATGGATGAAAGGGATGAAAAATCATTTTTAGACTGGAATAATCTATAAGGTACAACTGTTGGCCTAAAGAGAAACAAACATACTTACTAGCATGTTTAAGAAGGAAATCAATTAGTAACGAGTCCAAGTCAGTAAAATAAAAAGGACTAAATACCGCGATTACCATTCAGTCAATAACAATATACTTTTAAAAGTTATTGCAAGTTATTTAATTAACATCAACTCAACTTCAAGAATCCTTCCATCTGCCCTGGTACTTGACAGAAAACTCTGCATCTCCCCCACTGTTAACATACAAAATAAGATAGTGCCAAAGAGCTCGCATTTAAGAAATATGCTCATCTGTAGCTTCTATATTACCAATATAAACAAAAACAATTGTAAAAGCTGATTATTATTAACTTCAGAAAATGTTCTTTACCTACCTGTTTCTTTTCCTTAAATTCAACAACATGATTGATGGCAACAACTGAATAGCCCACTGAAAAGAAAAACTGAACATTCTTGTTAAATGTAACAACCTCTTTCCTGTACACATAGGCTCAGCCTGACTCAGGTCAAGATTACGGGTCAAGAGGGACCATGTGAGCTCTGGCTTCAGACTGCCTTCTTCCGAATCTAAGCATTACCACTTACAAGTTACTCAACCTCGAGTTTCAGGTTCCTCAACTATCAAATGGTGCTAACAACAGAACTTCTCTTACACGGCTGTCATGAAAATTAAGATAATAAGCAGAGATGTTTTAGAGCAGGTGCAGGCACAGAGGCAGGGCTCTGTTTGACCTCTGTGGTGTATTATTAGCGTGACAGCTTTTTTCTCGCTCATTTCTTTTGCTTTTTACCCTTACTACTTCCTGCAGAGGCCCTTTTTCTAGGGAGAAATGGAATAACAACTCCCTCACACCACTGCTCACCTCCCCTTTCCAGCTATCCACCATCGATAGATTGGGAACTCTGTGAGGGCAGGGCCTGCCTTTATCAGCCTCAGTGTGGCACTGTTATGGACATTCAGACAACCAAAAATACGTCTAAATCATGACTCCTATCTTCAAGTTATTTAAACACCAATGGGGATGACAGGATACTAATATTAAAAGATAATGCTTATTGATGCCAAAAGAGTGGTTCTCCCTCTCATCAGATTTGGTCTCAAATAGTTATTGAGCATCCAGTATTTGACAGGCTCTGCAGAACCTCTTTATTTTTAAACCTCTCTATCCTCACACTTTACAGTGGAAGGAAGAAGGTAGCAGTCACGATTAACTCCAATAATTAAAATAGGATCTTATCTCTCAGGGCTTCTGCTTCCCTTGGATTCAAATATGAGTAACATTCGAACACGCTGGCCATGCTGCTTCCCTCCCTAGTACGACCCCACCGCCCTCCCCTTTTTAATAACAGTATTCCAACAATGTCACCCTCAGGTCCCTGCCCCCTTCTCTGAATCTCCACAGCATTCCCCATCAGTGCACCCGTTTCCCATATTGCTGCGATACTGCCGTGAGGCAGGAAGGTGGGGCGGGAGGTGATACTAAAAGTACAAGCTAAGCATTATGTATATACTCGGAAGCCCTGGCTTCTTCCATCCATCAGCCGTGGGGCTCTACACAAATCTCCCATCCTCTCAGAGCCTCAGTGTTCCTCAATGTGCAGGAGAGAAGGAGCTAGGCTGGATAAAAGCTCCCAAGTGCCTTCGAGTTTCCCGCGCCCGGGATCAGAGCAACACCGCGGGGGCATCAGCTTCCAGGGACATCCCAGAGATCCCAGGAGACCTGGACGAGGACAGGCCCCGGGCTCTTCCTGATTGTGGCCGATGGTCTGAGGGGCAGCGAGGCTGGGCAGGCACCGCCGCCCGCGCCTGGGAGACTCACGGTGAGCGGCGTTCTCCACCAGCCCGCGCAGCGCCTTCAAGTCGGAACCCGCTCTCAGGTCCAAATCCGCGAACACCGCCATGCTGAAGTCACATGAGCGCCGCGCGCCCGTTAGCGCAGTCGCGGGGCCCGCCCCCTCTGGCATCCTGGGAATTGTAGTTGACCTGCACAGTCCGCCCCTCCCTCCTCCTAAGTAGTCACTTCAAGGTTATAAGGCGCTTGCCTCGCCTTCAAGTACCAACAAAAGTTAGTGTGTCCGAATCAGCAACCTCGCTCCAATCCTTTGCCTCTTTCCGAATGAAAATGTTTGGTTCCCCCCGGAGGGGTTCACAACTCCCACCATTCCTCCTAGAAAATACTGTAGAAAGTGATTCTTTCGAAATGCACGCTTACAACGTTTATTGAGCGCCCGCCACGAACCAGACCCTTCTGCCAAGAGCTAGAAGCGCTTTTGAAACACTCGTGAGAAACCCTTTTCCCTCCTCCTGAAGTCCATTCCGTTGTTTAAAATGGACTTGCCGAGAAGAGGGAGAACTGACCAGAAGACCTCGGAGAAAGCGTCATTTTGCCAATCAGAACGCGTGGTGCCCAGCACGCTGCTTAGTCTTGCGGTCGACATCTGCAGCCACGAGATGGCAGGGCTCTCTGGGACGAGCGGTGAGCTCCAGTAGTGGTTTAGCCAGACACGTTCGACAGGGGAGGTGCAAAATTAAAATGGGTCGGTTTTCCATCTGCTAAGTGTACAAGGTGGTGTAATTCCCACACATTTGATGTTTCCACATTTTTGGACCTCGTGTAAATGAACTTTTGAAGACTGATAAATTTGAAGACTGATAAATCAATTATCCGACAACGTAAAATTGTGGAACTGTAGTTTACATCGGTGCTTCTCAAACCGCGCGGAAGGGCCAGTCTAACTTCCACCCCATCCTATGGTACCTTACCCCACCTCCTAATTCTTCGCGGACCAGTCGTGGTGCCTTGTGAATTACCGGTGAGGAGCTCCTGCCTCAGAAAACTAATTTGACAACAACCGAATTGCCCTACACTCGACTGAGTAAGAAGACACCACTGACTGGGGGCTTGGATATCCAGACAATACTGAAGTGCTGTAAACGTTTCTAAACATTTTCAATTTCAGTACTTAAAACAAGGTAGAGTCAATGGATCACACCTTGATTAGTCCTCTTTTACATGACTTCTTTCCTGATTTCAGAAGGGAATTTTAAGAGGGATCTGTTCCGTGTAGTAGCACGCAATTCTCCTTTTGTTTAAATTTTATAAAGAAGAAATATTTTGCTTTTTCTCATACTTAATATTTCCTCAGAACAGAAGAATTTTTTACTTCTGCAACTAGAACAAGGTCATACAAACTGTTTTTCATCAAAAAATCTAGTGTTAATTTTGCAAGATCATACAGGCATCTTCACCTATGACCACAAAACCTAGATTGGTTAGAAATAAGATTCTTTGATGCCAGCATTAGGCTAAAGAGGGCTTCTTTGAAACTCATGGTGTTCTTATTGTGAACTGTACCATTTAGACTTTTTCACCTTCATCCTGGGCCTAGGTGAAGAGGAACAGAAGGGGAGGGGAGAAAGAAAATGAATAGATAACAATCACTGAACACTTTACAGAGGGCCAGCTAATTTGGCCAGCCAGTTTGGTAAGTCTTACTTATATATCTTATTCAATTTTCAAAGCAACTGTGAATTAAGTACTGGTGTTTTGTTTTGTTTTGTTTTGTTTTGTTTTGTTTTGTTTTAGCAACATCTGCGCTTTACATCTGAGAAATCTATGGCTCAGGTAATAGTGATAGATAGAACTACATGTAGATACGGGCAGTTTGGTTCAGTTTTCACTTCGCATACAGTCAGCTGGGCAGAGCAAGCAGTGGGGAGAGTTGGATGGTGGGAAGGAGGGAGTGAGAGAAGAGAAGGGAAAGGAAGAAGAGAAAGGTGGGTCAGAGGGGAGAGGAAAGAGGAAGTAGGGAGTGAGAGGGAAGGGGAGGAAGGAGGTGGAAGAGGAGCCGGAGGAGTGGGAAGAGGCAAAGATAGGGGAGAAGAACAGGGAAGAAGGGTCAGACGTTGGCCTGCAGGGGAAGCTGAGGCAGCAAGGATCTGGAATTTGAAGAGGACCCTGAAAATTTCTGCCTGGCAAATAATAGTACTGCATCATTTATGTACTTTGTGTCCATTATCTGACTTATCCAATTTTATCCACTTCCACTTTGTATCCATTATCTGATTAATACTCATAACCAGCCAATGAGGGAGATATTGTTATTCCTATTATATCTGGAGATGGATGGCTCTTAAGTCATTTCCTTTTCTTTGGGGAGTTTAAAAAGAGGGGATGGCTTTTGACATCCAAAGCAACTTTTGAGCCCTTCTCAGTCTCTCCAAAGACCTGTCTTTCTCAAGCTGGTCTCTAAAAGTCAGTGTATGTTCACTAGCCTTTGACTCTCTGTTTTCATTTGTTCCTCTTTCCTGGGTGAGCCAAGAAACACTCCACTGGGCCCCTGTCCTCTGACAGCTTATGGCTGAGATGGGCAGCAGGGGAAGAAAGCAGTACTATAACATGATTTGTACAGGTGTATCAGGAGCATCTGGCAGGGTGAGGGGGAGTTGGGGGATTTGGAGGAGATAAAGGACGGTTTCCTGGAGAAGGGAATGCTTGATTTAGATTTTGATACATGGAATTGAGAAGTAACAAGATGCAGGGGCGCCTGGGTGGCGTAGTCGGTTAAGCGTCCGACTTCAGCCAGGTCACGATCTTGCGGTCCGTGAGTTCGAGCCCCGCGTCAGGCTCTGGGCTGATGGCTCGGAGCCTGGAGCCTGTTTCCGATTCTGTGTCTCCCTCTCTCTCTGCCCCTTCCCCGTTCATGCTCTGTCTCTCTCTGTCCCCCCCCCAAAAAAACAAAAAAAACGTTGAGAAGTAACAAGATGCAGAGGTCTGGGGTATATCCAGAACTGGCACAAAGTTGGCGATGCTCAGTCAAAATTTGCAGATTTAATCAATGAACCCATGAGCTCTTGTTCTCCTTCATACCCACGTCATTACAGCCATAGCTGTCGGATGTATGCGGTTATCTAAATACATGGCCAGAAATTCACTGAACTGTGCATCTAGTGCACTGGTATGATACACCAGCAGCCCCCAAAGAACCCCCTTTCTTGTTCCCAATGATGGAGCACTTACAGGAGCTCCTATGCAGTCCTTCCTCTAGGTAGACTTGTATTTGCCCCCATTCACCACATGGCTGGTAAGTCTGTGCAGTGAGCAATCTGCCCAACTTTTCACAGCAATTTTGATAAGCCATACTAGAGGAGGTAATTGCTAAACCTAGAAGTCTAATGGGACTCCATAACACATCACCAATCCCGGAAGGCTGTATCAATAATTCCCTCTCATCTTCTTGTCTTCCCATAGAAAATCTCATTACTGACCTGATATCTTCAGAATTGGTCCATCTTCTGAGCTGGGGTAGTCTATCTCTGTTTGCAATGTTAGTTAGTTTTTTATTTGTTTATTTTAATGTGCAAGTGAAATGAAAGAGAAAAAAATTTTTTTTATATCTATACTTCTATCAAAAGTTTGGAAATGAAAACCGGATGGAGAAGGCTGGTATATTATAAAAATTAGCATTGTGAAAATAAAGAGTATTCTTATGTCTTTAAGATGCAATGTATACCTGTGACCAAAAAAAATACAACTTAAGAAGACATTAGGAAAGAAAGTGAAGGAAGAACTGGTATTTGGAAAAGATGTGTAATGATAAACTTAATGAATGGAAAAAGGACTTGAAATTTCAACAGGATTGGTTTTTTAATACAAGTAAAATAAGTGATTGTATTAGTCAAGGTTCTCTAAAGAAACAGAACCAAAAAAAGTGTGTGTATGCACGTATCACATGAGGAATTGGCTCATGGGATTATGGAGGCTGACAAGTCCCCACATTGGCAAGTGGCAAGCTGGAGACCCAGGAGAGCTGATGATGTAGTTCAGTCTGAAGGCTGGCAAGCTCAAGGCCAAAAAAGAACTGATATTTTAGCTTGAGTCCAATGACAGAAAACAAACAAACAAACAAACAAACAAACAAACAAAAACATTGTCCCAGCTTGAAGGCAGTCAGGCAGGAGGAATCCTCCCTTATATGAAGAAGGATCAGAACTTTCTATTCAGGCCTCCAATAGAGGATGAAGCCCCTCTATGTTAGGAAGGTTAATTCTGCTTTACTCAGCCATCTGATTCAAATGCTAATCTCATTCAGGAAAAAAAAAAAAAAAAACCTTCATACATACCCATAATAATGTTTGCCCACATATCCCGTGGCCCAGTCAAATTGACAGATAAAATTAATCATCACAGTGATGCTGCCTTGAAATTGTTGCATATTAAGTGAAAACAAAAATTTCCCTGGCAACAACTTTTTAACCAAAGGCAAGTTTACAAAGAATATTTATTGAAAACAAAAGAACAGGTCCTGAACAGAAATTAGCATTTGCAAACATAATAACTGTAAATTCTATTGCTCAGTATGTTGGAAATACAGCTTGGAACTTGTAGGATAAATTACATTTAAAAATCAAGTTATTTGGGGGGTGCCTGGTTGGCTCAGTCAGTTAAGTGTCCAACGTCGGCTCAGGTCATGATCTCATGGTTCCTGAGTTCAAGCCCTGCATCGAGCTCTGTGCTGACAGTTCAGAGCCTGGAGCCTGCTTTGGATTGTGTCTCCCTCTCTCTCTGCCCCTCCCCTGCTTGTTCTCTCTCTCCTCAAAAATAAATAAACATTAAAAAAAATTTTAAATCAAGTTATTTGGGGCATTTTCTATTGCAGTTGATAATCAAGTAGATATATAAAGGCTATTTGTGTTGTTGAAAATTTCGATATGACTAAATATCTTCTGGAAATGGTGTCCCAAAAAAGGCACATCATTAGGAAGTGGCTTATTTTTATGTTTGGAGAAGAATTTTGAGAATTTTTAAGTAGATTTGTCAGAATTGGTAACCATGACTACAGATGGGATTCCTGCAGGGGTCATTTTTAACATCAGACTTATGAAACATAAGCACAATGTCACAAGATTTTCTCAAGACATAGAATTTTAGCCAATTTATTGTACCATTGACTAGAAACCATTTTGAGCTCTAAACTTAAATACTGTACAAATAATGGCTATGGTAGTTAACCATGGCCCACACATAGTTCGTGCTCCAAATAGCTGTAAATGGATGTAGTGGACACTGAGAAAATCTTGAATTGCAGAAAGACATCTACTTATTAATGTTATCAAGGAAAATCTCTCCTGGCTCATCAGTGAAGACTGGACCAGATTTAGTTCTATCTCCTTTAAATATTCTGATTCCCTGCTCCCACCCTTCTCCTTTTTAAAAAAGCATATAGGGGCACCTGGGTGACTCAGTGGGTTAAGCATCTGATTCTTGATTTTGGCTCAGGTCATGTTCTCATGGTTCGTGAGCTAGAGCCCCGCATCAGGCTCCATGCTGTTAGCATGGAGCCTGCTTGGGATTCCCTCTCTCCTTTTCTCTCTCTCCTCCCCCTCTCAAAATAAAGAAATAAATATTTTTTAAAAAATAATAAAAAAGCATGTAAACTGATTTTTTCACGTATAGCAAAATTGTGCTTTTGGTAAACTCATCTGGCTGGGAATAATCTAGGTCATTTTCTGCATAGAAACTGGTTTCCTGGTATGAAAATTATGGGCTAACCTCATACTGTAGCATCGAGACTATGATCCAAAAAAAGTACTCTGATGCAAACATTTAAACTTTATGATAATACCACTTAACTTGTCCTTTTCAATTAATATCATTAGTAGGAATGAAAATCACACAAGGAAGTTTTGCTATTTAAGGACCCATATTACAGCCTCAATCTGGCATCTTGGCCTAGAAAACTTAAAATACATATGTGATATTTTACAGAAAATGTTTGATGAGCCCTTCTTGAAATCAGTGTTCCACAAGGGTTGGTGTCCTCTCTTCCATCTCCTAGCCAAACCTGGGGTCACTTGAAAATTTGTGTGTGTGTTTTTTTAGGCTTATTATTGTCACAATAATTGAGAAATGGGATGGCTGATACTAGCTTTAGCAGTAAGGGGCCAGGGACGCTAACTACCCTGCAGTGTATGAGAAAGTCTCGTACTATGAACACTTGTTCCTCGCCTGGCATGGGTAAAGCTTGTTTGGCATTTTTTTTCCATCTAGAATCTAAATAGGTTTTATATATAAATGCACAGCAATTTTTTTTTCACAATTTTTATATGCACAGAAGATTCCAGGAATGTAACTATTGAGTAAACAGAGGGAAGACTGTACTTTACTTTGCTTGGAATTAGGAGTTGTTGGAACTGCAAGAGAACTCTAAGAGCTGTTACTAATTTCAAAAAGTCATGTCATTGCAGTAACACTGCTTTTGTTATTTGGGTTGACAATGCAGCACACCTGTATCACTCCACACTTATTTTTTTTTAATTTTTTAATGTTTATTTACTTTTGAGAGAGAGGGAGAGAGGGAGAGAGAGAGAGAGGGAGGCAGAGTGCGAGTAGGGGAGAGGCAGAGAGAGAGAGAGGGAGACACAGAATCTGAAGCAGGCTCCAGGCTCTGATCTGTCAGCACAGAGCCCAACGCGGGGCTTGAACCCACCAACCACGAGATCATGACCTGAGCCAAAGTCGGGTGCTTAACTGACTGAGCCACCCAGGTGGCCCTATCACTCTGTATTTATAGCAGTTACATTTATAGTTACTCACTTATATACATATTACATATATTACCACACATACCCTTATATACATACGTATATGTATATCATCATCCTATATATAATATCTAATACGTGTTAAATAAGTTTATATATTTAGCCTAAAGGCTAAATTTTAAGTAAAATTAAAAATATTACATGTACATTAGAAGTGCTGATGATATTCAGTTAGTTATCTTAATTCTAAATTTAAATATATTAGAATCTAACCATAATTATTAGAAAAGTGTCCCACATATTTGTGGAACCTTGTCCCCTTTCCTCCAGTCTACTGATGAAATTTGTACTTGAACTGCAATGTTGTCTCTGTGAATTCTTTGGTTTTCCCAGTCAGATCCGTGCCTATTTCCTATGGACTCCCACATCTTCATTTCAGACCTATGTTATGAGGCTTTTCATATAGTACTACAACTTGGAGTATTAGACACTTAATAAATGTCAACACTCAACCAGAGTGAATGATGCTTTTATGGGTTTTTCTTTAAACTTCTTTAGATTAAAGAACTTCATTTTTCTTCTTTTGTATATTTTTCAATATTTATTTTGAGAGAGAGAGAGAGTGTGTGTGTGTGTGTGTGCACGAGCTGGGGATGGGTAGAGAGAGGGAGAGAGAATCCCAAGCAGTTTCCATGCTGTCAGCACAGAGCCTGACGAGGGGCTCGATCTCACCAACTGCGAGATCATGACCCGAGCCGAAATCCAGAGTGGACGCTAAGCTGATTGAGCCACCCAGGTGCTCCCAGTTTTCTTCTAGTTAGTCCTTCGGGTTCAGCCCATGAAAGACAACATTGTTGAATTCGTTCCCTGACAGAAGCTTTCCGTGGAGGTTTTCTCTTTGTGAAATTTGTATTGAGGAACAGATTTCCCACTAGGGGGTGGGCATGTACCACTTATATTTCAAAATGGTCCTAGTATGAAAAAATTGAGCAATTTAAAAATAAACAAGTGGGGCGCCTGGGTGGCGCAGTCGGTTAAGCGTCCGACTTCAGCCAGGTCACGATCTCGCGGTCCGTGAGTTTGAGCCCCGCGTCGGGCTCTGGGCTGATGGCTCAGAGCCTGGAGCCTGTTTCCAATTCTGTGTCTCCCTCTCTCTCTGCCCCTCCCCCATTCATGCTCTGTCTCTCTCTGTCCCAAAAATAAATAAACGTTGAAAAAAAATTAAAAATAAACAAGTGTTCTTGGATCTGTCCTTTGATTTTCTATTTATCTTTTTTTATCACAATTTTTTAAAGTTACATTTATTTTGTGAAGAGAATGAAAAATTTCTAAATGGAAGGAACCAAAGAAAGTTCATTTTAGTATTCAGCATAAAGGAATAATACAAAGGTGGCATCATTGAAGGATGCATATATCTAAAATAAAACAAAACCCACAATTCACTTTTAAGCTGAGGAATTATTTTAAATCATGAATGACTTGGCTATAGGCATTATTCTACCCTCAGTTTATTTGACAAATGTTTATTGAACACCTAGCATGTGGCAGAAATAAAATACCCTTGCCTTTTTTTTTTTTAATTTTTTTTTTCAACGTTTATTTATTTTTGGGACAGAGAGAGACAGAGCATGAACGGGGGAGGGGCAGAGAGAGAGGGAGACACAGAATCGGAAACAGGCTCCAGGCTCTGAGCCATCAGCCCAGAGCCTGACGCGGGGCTCGAACTCACGGACCGCGAGATCGTGACCTGGCTAAAGTCGGACGCTTAACCGACTGCGCCACCCAGGCGCCCCAAAATACCCTTGCCTTGAGGAGTTCGCAGTCTAATGGGAAGATAGTCATGTAAATATAAAGCATACTTGCAAAGGTAGGTGCTGTAATAAAAATAGGAAAAAAATGCTTCAAGAGTCCAGAAAGGATGACACTAGCTACAGTAAAGGGGGTTGTCACAGAGAAAGGGGAATTTCTGGTCCTAAACTAGCTGCTTTTATCCCAACTGAGCCTCCCCGATGTCTGTTGACAGACTTGAGTCCTTGAGTGAGGATGTGTGTTCTGTCTTCTCTCTCTGTGCTACTGCTCAACAGACCAGCTGGTAGCCACAGGGTATTATTTGGATATTTATATGTACTAATCTTAACACTACATTTGCCCAAGCATTCTGGTTTTCCTAGTCTTTTCTCATCCAATTCTGGGATCAAGGGACACCCAGGCAAATCATTTAGTTGAGTGAGGCAATGGGGTGTAAAAGTGAGTAGCTGAAAAACTTTGGGGAAGTAAAAGAGTAGCTGTAGGAAGTCAGCTGTGTCGGGCATTGGACGTTACTGGAACTCCAGTCAGCATGACGTTAATACGCTTAATCGATTAGTGAGTTGCCAATGGGTCCTGTGGCATAGAAAGGTTTATTTTACTTGCGTTTCTTAAAGTAAATCTACATTGTCAGAGTATGCTGGTTTTAGGGCAAAAGACTCTCCCAAGCTTATGTCCTATGGTTGGGTACGTGTGCGTCTGTGTAGATATGAGTAAGCATGTGCATGTAGATGAGCTAGATGTGTACCTAGAGGGAAGAAGAGCTTATAAAAAGATGGTAATGCCTGTTGTAGGACTCAGCTGCTCTTCTCTGCTACCCTTGAGCGGGTCTGAAAGAAGGAGATTACCAGTTGGAAGCATCAGAAAGCTATAGTCTCAAGTACCCTCATTGACAATTTTATGAGACTGCTGTTCTAGGAAATGAGAGTCTAGACAAGGTTTGGTACTTTTTAAAGCAGCAGAGTTATTTTTTAAATGAGAGAAATAAAACGGATGAAGACTAAAGACATGATTTGATTTAAATGCCAACGCTTCCCTTACTGTCTTCAGTATAACTGCCAAAGAGTGGGTAGGCAGGGGGAGGGGGAGGGAAGCAACACCTTGAGATGGATTTTAAAACGCGAGGAAACAAGGGGCAAAACCCTTTTTTAGGTGAATGCTTAGGTATTTTATGAATATTTTGTGAAGCTGTATCTTTAGCTGTTCTTCATGAGGAGATTATGGAGACGGATACGTGAGATTTTTAGCATTTTTATGAAGAGAGGATGATTTGTTAGTCAAGGTTAGAGGGAAACAAGGAATTCCAGATAGTTCTGTCAGGATTTTGGAATAGTGATGGATGAAATTTAAACTCAACATAAGCAAGGTAATGCTGCAGAAGCTGAGATTTTTCAATAACTATGTTTATGCATTGTGACAGCTTATAAATTAAAAACTTAGCCACTCTAAGAAAATACACTCAGCCATCACCGAGGATAATGTAATAGAGGTGACTGCTCTATAAAAAGGGGAGTTTGGACCTGATGGTATATGGAAAATGGAAGAGGAAGTAAATTTGAAAGTAGTATTTTACTGAGTATTTGGTGCATTTATATGTCCTACACTTAAAAAACAAACGTAAAAAACATTGGAAGCGCTATGGATTGTAAGCGGGCTGGGTAAGAGCTGGCAGGAATGTGGGTGGCAAATTATATCGACTGTAGATTTAAATAATAAAACTATACAAATTCTTTGTATAATTATGTAACGTGGAATATTACTTAAAAGAGCCAAGACAGAATGTAAGTTGCTCTGATTACTCGGGAAAAAAAAAAAATACGAGGAAAGTCAAAAAAAGTTAAAGTGAGTTAAAAAATCAAAATGAGGAAGTCAGAAGTAGCTTGTGAAATTACCACCTTAAAGAACTGTTTAAGAGGCCCTTGACACAATTCTAAACTGAAAACCAAAAAATTAAACCATTTCAATGTAGTCATGTGTGATCTTGGACAAGTCATTAAACTTCTCCCAACCTCTCTTTCCCTCTCTGTCTTGAAGGATAAACAAATGGTGTCTTTGATGGCTTCCGGCTGCAAACTAGTTTCCTTTTGTCTGAAATTATGTTTAATACTCACATAAGACTGAAGAAATTTCCTCATCCATTTCCTTAACCATTAAATGGTATTGCTTTGTAGCCTACATGTAGTCTCTTCCACTCTTCCTCTGACTCAAGGTATTGACCTGCTTATCTCATGCAGAGGAGAGCCCCTGACCTTTTCATGGTGAACACTGGCCCACCATTTAGGGATTTATTATTATTTTTTTTTACTTAAAAAAAAAAATCTGTTTTTGAATGGGTAGAGAGAAGAAATTGGACATAGTAATCAGGTAAACCTAGGTTTGAAGCCTATTACCAGCTGAAGGCAACTGTATTTCTTTATCTGGAAAAATAGGGCTACTACCCACCTTGAAGAAGGAGAGTATTAGCTCTCAGATCAATACATTTTGAGCTTTCTGTTCCTTTTCTTCCTATTTATAATCTGCTAGGGCCTAACTAGAAAAGAAAACAGATTGGATTGTTTCCAGAGTCTTAAACTAAAGGAATCACTGCTTGCTTCCAATAAAACCTTTAAACAAAATGGAGTGGAGTAAGTCTCACAAATGATAGAAGTCAGCCACTCTTACAGGGTTTGAATACCAAGGGGATTTTAGGCAATAGGCATTAAGTCAACATACACCTCCAGGATTCTTCTGCAGGGCATTGTAACCGGTCATTTCTTCGCTTATGTGCAACATTTCCAGAATACCATGGGATAAATTAACCCTCATTTCAATATATTAGGCTTTGAAGTCTGAATATAAAAGCAGCCAGGGATTATTTTCAGAGCCCGAGAGGCCTGCTTCTAGACGCTGGGGGGTTAGTCAGAATGGGTTGAAGCCCATGGAGGTCCCTTCCCCAGAGCCCAGCCCCCAGCCCCCCAGCTCCACCCGGGTGCCAAGACCTGAAGGCATCTCACCCTCTCCCTGTTTTCTTTCTTCAGATCTCCCACCCCCCACCCTTTTGGCTGCTTCTCCTTTTCCATCTTCGCTTTTTCCCATAAGTGGTCAAAATAGGAAACGGAAGTATCTATTTGTTGCTTGGTGTAGTGCTCGAAAAAAGGTTTTTTAATTAAAAAAAAAAATCCTCTCCAGGTTCTTCATTTCGCAATGAGTCCGAACGTCCTCTGGCCCCCGAGTCCTCCCCCATCCGAGTGTCGTTCATACAGTGAGGAGGCTCGGGTCTGTCGGAGGGGGTCTGCGCCTCCAGCCGCACGGCAGGATCTGCGAGCGAGCGAACCGGCTCGGGATCCCGGGAGGCGCGTGGAGCACCGCCCCCCGCCCAGCTGGG
>NW_024412404.1:31806358-31832806 GCF_014898765.1 Herpailurus yagouaroundi | reverse complement strand
GCCCCCCAGCGGCCGGCGCCGGCCCCATGGCTGCGCCGGGCGGAGCGGAACCGGCGAGGTGAAGCCCCCGGGCCGGTGGCCGGAGCGCGTGGCGGGGGCGCCGGCTCCATGGGCAGCAGCGCACAGCGGCACGATGATGGACGTTAACAGCAGCGGCCGCCCGGACCTCTACGGGCACCTCCGCTCTTTGCTCCTGCCGGAGGTGGGGCGCGGGCTGCCGGACCTGAGCCCCGACGGCGCCGGCCCGGTCGCGGGCTCCTGGGCGCCTCACCTGCTGCGCGGGGTCCCAGAGGTGACCGCCAGCCCGGTGCCCACCTGGGACGCGCCGCCGGACAATGCCTCCGGCTGCTGGGAGCAGATCAACTACGGCAGAGCCGAGAAAGTTGTGATCGGTTCCATCCTGACGCTCATCACGCTGCTGACGATCGCAGGCAACTGCCTGGTGGTGATCTCGGTGTGCTTCGTCAAGAAGCTCCGCCAGCCCTCCAACTACCTGATCGTGTCCCTGGCGCTGGCCGACCTCTCGGTGGCCGTGGCGGTCATGCCCTTCGTCAGCGTCACCGACCTCATCGGGGGCAAGTGGATCTTTGGCCACTTCTTCTGCAACGTCTTCATCGCCATGGACGTCATGTGCTGCACGGCCTCGATCATGACCCTGTGCGTGATCAGCATCGACAGGTAAGGTAAGGGCCGGGCCGCCCGGTCCCGGGGTCCGCCTGGGGATGTGCGGGCTGCTCCCCCCCTTCCCCCGGCGCTTGCCTTTCTTAGGAGGATAAGCCAGACCCCTCGGAGGGATAAAGGGCTGCGCCTAAAATATCAACCCCCACACACCAACTGAGCAACTTCAGTTACAGCATAGCCTATATACACCTTTAAAAGAAGAGTCCAAAATGTTCTAGTTTACTGTAGTGAGGATTTTAAGACCAAAGTTAAAGTATTTTAAGCATTAGCAGTTCCACCAGGGGGTCCCTTGGCTTGGTTTTCAGACGGAAGGGATTTGATCCTCTCTGAACTTGACAAACCCTTGCTGTGAGCCTGGAAGTGTCATTTCTTACTTTAAGAAATCAGTCGTTGAAAAGCCTCCTTGTTTCCTGATTTTGGGAGCTGCTCCCCAGGGCCAGTGAAGGAACTGAGGATGGTTCCAGAATTGGGGGTTCTACATGTCGGAACATTGCACTCCTATGATTGCTGATTCTGAATCTCATGCTTTTGGAAGTCTGATTTTAGTGTTTGGCATCGCTGTCTGTATCCTGCAGGCGTGCTGACTGGAGCCTAACTCCGTATCTGAGTGGTTGGTTCTAGCCCTTCATCATATCTCTTGGGAATCTTCTCTTGAGAACTCCCCAGTGGAGTAATTGAAACAGAGGCTGACCATCTGTCAGAGATGCTGGGGGAAAAATTCCTGTCCTGGGTGTCGGATTGGGCTAGGAGACCCCAGGGTTTCTTCAGACTCTAGGATTACAGAATTCTGCAGTGGAGCATCTTTGGTCCTAGGAATACAGTGCAACTGACAGCTTGAAGTATGGTCCCAGTGCTCTTTGGCCACACAATAACACTGTGTTTCTCTTGAAACTGAAATATTAAACCTTAATATTCACCCACATAATTCTGATGTTTTAAAACTAGCACAGGACTGGCATCCTGTTGTGTTTAATGATACAGAGAAATGATTGCTTATTTTCTTTGTGGACCTGCAGAACCTTTAAATGTGTAAACCTTTCAGCACAGAAGAAATAATTGGTGGCTCCACATTTAAAATGACAGTGCCTCAAAGGATGGTGTAGCACGAAACTGAGATTTTCTTCCCTTTCCTCCCTGTAAACACTGCTATTTGTGGTTTGTTGATGTTTAACACGTTCTCCTATTTTACTGCTTGACCAGGGTTTAGAATTACTGAAGAAAGGGGATGATAGGAAAGGGGTATTTTCAAGAAAAAAAAAATATATTGTATCTGCGTTTAAAGATCTAGGTTATTTTTAAAAAATTGATCCTGCCATTTTCTATATCATGCTAGGGAGGAGCCTCCGACAGCAAACAAGGAATTAGTTTTTAGAGTAGTGCGTGAACAGCATATATAAGAATATTAGCTCTAAACTTGACAGCTGAAGTTCTGAATTACTGTAGTTAAGAATGACAAAAACATATGCACTCACAGTCTGGCTGTGGCAACAGGAACTAGGAGAGTGCACTCAATATACATAGTAAGTATATACGTGAATTGTAAGCATAAAAATCAGACCGCTAAGCCAGTCTGAGCTTCTTGCATGAATGCAGTCCTTTTAAATAGAATTTAGTGTAATGCAACAAATATTAATTTATGGTGCAAGAAGTACATTTATAATATTTTCATTTCATAATTGATACTAACTCGTGTCCTAACACAGCCAGTGCTTCTGTTCTGCTGGGCATGTTCAGGTTTGGCTTGGGACGACCCTGAGGTTCCTATATATGAGCCAAAGGCTTTCTTCACTCAGTGTGCACATGTGACTTACCAGCAAGCAGCAGGCATGTCTCAGATACAGAGAGGTTAATCCTTCTTGGCAAGAGCTTCTAATTTCTTTGTCACGTATATCCTTACGATTGTCACAAATTGTGATATTACATAGGGATATAGATTCTGTCTCCTTATTTCCTCCTATTAAGAAGTGTCCCATTGGTGAATTCTGCTTAAAAATTATTTTAGAGGAGGAACATATCATTTTTTTAGATAAATGAAAAACTTAACACTGGAAGAAGACACAGATTGCTTTTCTTCCAAGAACACACAGAGATAAAAATGAGAAAAAATTAAAAAAAGAAATAAAAAATAAATTTAAAAAAATGAGAGAAAAGAAAATGTGTTTGATGTCTAAGGTGAATTATTTCTTTTTTTCTTTTGTAAGGTTTATTTATTTTGAGAGAGACAGAGAGCTAGTGCAGGGGTGGAGGAGGGACAGAGAGAGAAGGGGAGAGAGAGAGAGAGAGAGAGAGAGAGAGAGAGAGAGAGAGAGAGAGAGAATCCTAAGCAGGCTCCACGCTATCAGCACAGAGCCTGGCTTGGGGCTCGATCCCACAACAGTGAGATCATGACCTGAGCCCAAGTAAAGTGTCGGATGCTTAACCAACTGAGCCACACAGGTGCCCCTAAGGTGAATTCTTTCTAAAGAGGTTGTTTTCTTCAGTTCCATTGTAGAATATGACCAATGATACAAAAATGTGCTAAGAAAATATGAAAAATTTTAGTCTTCGTTTATTCATTCCATCTTGAGTTCAAGGTTAGGTTACAGTGTGCTTTGTGCAGCATAATTAAAGATGAATTAATAAATTATTAAAGATGAATAATAATCTTGCTTTTGAGCTCTTACTGTATTACAAGAGTTTGGCTACCTATTGAGCATTTCACTTATCCAAAATGGAGCCTTTGATTTTTCTTAGCCACACCCCACCTCACCTGGATGCTTTTCTAGCCTTTTCCAATGCAATTTCATGCCATTCTTCTTAGGTGGCCGCATTCCCTCTGTCTCTCTCTGTCTCAAAAATAAATAAACGTTGAAAAAATAGAAATCACATTATATTTTATATATAGTTCAAAAACATGCAAAACAGTTCTATATGTTGTTTAGGTGAGCTTATCTAAGGAGTAAAGGAAAAAATAGTGCAGAGGAATGGAGAACACCAAATTCATGAGAGTGGTTATCTCTGGTGGGGTGGATGGAGGTGTCATGAGGGACTAGCTCACGGAACTATACTGGTAATGTTTTGTTTCTAATTCTAATGGTTGATACAGTCTTGTTTTTCTTTGTATAACTTTCCGTATGTCCGAAATACATTTTTAAATGTTTTGGAAATACACATGGGAAATGAATAAGCCTAAGCGTAGAGCGTGCTGAGTTTCTACAAAGTGAACACCGTAGTGTCGTCTGCCACTAGATCAAGAAATTGAATATTACAACCTTCTGCCCCTTTCCAGTTTCTGCTGCTCCCGAGGATGACTGTTGTCCTGACTTTTTAGCATCATGAATGAGTTTTACTTGGTTAGAACCTCATATAAAGGGAATAGTAGAGTATGTACTCTTAAAAAAAGTTTTTTTAATGTTTATTTATTTTTGAGAGCTAGAGATAGAGACAGAAGGCAAGGAGGGGAGGGGCAGATAGAAAGGGAGACACAGAATCTGAAGCAGGCTCCAGGCTCTGAGCTGTCAGCACAGAGCCTGACGTGGTGCTCGAACTCATGAACCGTGAGGGATAATGACCTGAGTTAAAGTCAGACGCTTAACCGACTGAGCCACCCAGGAGCCCCTAAATAGAGAATATACTCTTAATTCTGGCTTCTTTTGCTCAGTATATGTGTGATTCATCCATAGATTTTAGTCTGTCAGTATTTTATTTATTTGGTGAGTAGTATTCCAGTTATCTTGCTTATCAATTCACCTGTAGATAGACATTTGAATTGTTTCTAGTTTCTGGTTATTACTAACATTGCCACTATAAACATTTATTTATACGCATGTCATTTTGTGGACATGTTTACATTTCTTTTGGATAAATATTATGCTGTATAGTAATGTACCTTATTGTATTTTATTTATCCCCTTACATCTTTTGTTTATTGTCATCATGCATTTTAATCTACATATTTAAAAGATCTAATCTATTATTTTTGTTATTTTAAACAGTTAATAGCCACTCTTATTTACCCACCTGTTTAGCTTTGCATTGCTCTACATTACCGTGTTTTTATCTGGGATCATTTTCTTCTGCCCAGTTAAACTTTCATTAGAATTTTTTAAATTAATTAATTAATTAATTTTTTAATGTTTGTTTATTTTTGAGAGAGACAGAGACAGAATGGGAGTGGAGGAGGGGCAGAGAGAGAGGGAGACACAGAATCTGAAATAGGATCCAGGCTCCTAGCTGTCAGCACAGAACCCAACGTGGGGCTCGAACTCAGGAGCTGAGAGATCATGACCTGAGCCGAAGTCAGTCGCCCAACCGACTGAGCCATCCAGGCACCCCTCGTTTGCATTTTTTTAAATGACGGTTTGCTGGTAATAAGTCCTCTCAGATTTTACTTATTTGAAAATGTCTTAATTTTGCCATCATTTTTGAATGACATTTTCTCCGAGTATGTAATTCTATATTTGAGGGTTTTTTTTAGCACTTTAAAACATCATTCCATTGTCTTCAGGCTTCCATCATTTCTGTTGAAAAATCAGCCATTAACCAACATTATTATTATTCCTTTGAAGATAATGTGTCTTTTTTTCTTCTGGCTGTTTTAGGATTTTCTCTTTGTCTTTAGTTTTTATTAGTTTTTCTATGCTGTTCCCAGGTCTGGCATTATTGATTAATTTTTGCTGTTTATTTGCTGTCAGCCCTGGGTGAGGTTCTTAGTAATTTTTGTACTTCTGCATTGATATCTCCAATCAGTTGGATATTATCTTTTTAAATAATTTTACTGTCTTATTCTTTCTCTCTTCTTCTATGTCTCAAATTTACATAATTTGGAACTTTTACTCTTATCACACATGTCTCTTACACTCTATTTTCCATTTTCCATTTTCCTCTGTGCTTTATTTTTACAAAAGTTTTGACCTGCCTTCCAATTTATTAATCATCTCTTCTGGTATGTCTAATCTGTTGGTTAGCATTATTTATTCAGTTATTAATTTCACACTCCTAGAAATTTCATTTGATTCTTTTTTTTTTTCTGTATTTGATCTTTTTTGTTGATTTGAATTCTCTGCCTTTTCATGTAATTTCTCCTTCTTGTTATTACATTCTTGAGTATACATAGGCTCTTTTTAACTAATTCCAGTATCTGAATCACTTGTGGTTGCTTTGTGTGTCATCTGTTTCAGTTTTTTAACTCTGGATTTTGGGTCTATGTCTTGGCATGCCTAGTACATTTGATTATACACTCAACATTTTTTATGAAGAATTATAGATGTTGTAGATGATGTTATTTTCCTCCAGAGAAAATAGCTGGTAGGCAGGCATATTGGTGGAATGATTATTGTAATCCAATTAGGGTTTGTGTTACTATAGACTGTGTTTTAGTGTTGATAGAGTTCTGTCTGCCACTGGTTGATGCCTCTTTCTGGGATGTAGCCTTCTTGGGATTTCAGCTGAGAGCAGGGGGTGTTCCCAGTGACTTCTCCCCCTGGCTTGTTCAGTACTCTAGTCTCTCCTCAGCACTGTACTAAAACTCCCACTGAAAGCCTTTTGGGAAAAGGAAAGCCTTCTTCCTTGGCTTCTTAGCCTCCTGCCCTATACAACTTCAGAATGCAACCAATGTCTTGAGGTGAATACCAGCCAAGTGTTGGGCTTAGTTTTCTGCCCCTTCCTTATTACTGGGATGTTGGCCTCTTTAATTTTGTCTTTCTGTCCTCAAGAGATTACCAATATGTCTTCTGACATTGTTGCCTCTTCACAAGCAGCTCTGCTGAGGTTTTTTGCCTGATCCTCAGCCCCTTTCCCTCACCTAGTTTTGGCAAATGTCTCAAGGGAAAGAGTGCCTGCAGGATTTTGACTCACTGCTCTGTGGTTCTGTTTTCTCCAGGATTATTTTGTTTTCCTTAATTCCTGGTTGTCTCAAGAATTCTGTGGTGGCTACAAGCAGGGGTGTGTGTGTGTGTGTGTGTGTGTGTGTGTGTGTGTGTGTGTGTGTGTCTTTGTGCTTTATCAAGCTTTTTTAGTTGTTTCAGCAGAAGCATTGGTCTGAAGCATCAAGTAGCTTCATCATAGCTAGAAGTGGATGTGTGCCTGAGATATTTTAAATATATACAAATACAGAGTACAATTATGTAAATTGCTCTTCTGAAAACCTTTCATTGGCTTTTCATTTCACTGGGAATAAAATGGAAAGTGTTTAGCACATCCATAAGGTCTCTGCTTTGTTTCTGCCTCACTTATCAATGACAGTTTGTACCAGAGTCCATGTTGCTTTGCAAAGTATAGTCCCACTGATCTTTTCAGTTTCTCCATCAGGCCCATTCCATGCAAACCCACCAACTAACATATTTGCAAAACTATGATTTCATGTCTGGAGTTCTAGTTCCTAATATATCTGTTCCCTAATATATATTTTTTTATCCCAAGTTGGGAAGCTTAAAAGCGTTTAATGCTCTAGAAGGGCAACCATTAAAATCTCTGAAAAATACTAAGTATTGACAAGGATGTAGAACGAAGGGCACTTCCGTACATTACTAGTAGGATGGTGAATTGGTAAATCATTTCGAACATAGTTTGGCATTATTGTGTGTGGTTGAACATACATGCACCCTATGATTTTGCTATTTTACCGTGAGGTATATATCAAAGAGATTCTTGTCACCAAAAGTCTTGTACAGGAATATTTGTAATATCCACAAACTTGGAATCCTAAAACTTGAAATAATATATGTGTATCAATAATAGAATGGATAAATAAATTGTGCTACATTTACACAATAGAATACTATTCAATAGTGGTTATCCAACTGAGCATGTATCAGAACTATCTGGAGAGCTTATTGAAACACAGACTGCTGGGTCCTACCCCAAGAGTTTCTAATTCAGTAAGTCTGGGGGGAGCCAAATAATTTGCATTTCAAGCAAATTCCCAGATGATTCTGAGGCTCCTGAGTTGGGGGCCCTCCTTAGAGAACCATTACCATATGGTAATGAAAATGAACAAACTGGTTAAAACAAATCTCACAAAGTAACTTAAACAGTATTTGGTTATAAAAATTTGAAACATATTTAAAAGTGAAGGGTATAGTATGAAGAATCTAATGTGTCCATTGCCTGGCTTCAACAGTGATCAATTTATGGCCAATTTATTCAACATATCCTTTGCAGCTCCTCCAATCTTCACAGTATTTTAAATCAAATTTTCAATGTCATGTCATTTCATCCATAAATACTTTGGGGTCACAAACACAATGATGAGCAGAAGCCACAGAGTCCCAAAGAACACGTATAATGCAATTCCATTATGAGAAAAATTTGAAACAAACAACCCTGCTTAGAAACCTACGTAAGTGGAAATTTTATAAAGGAAAGGAAAGAACTATATATCATGAGAACTAGGAGAGTGATTACTTCTGGGCATGCTTCTGAAGTGCTATCATGTTTTATGTCTTGACTGTAGTGGTAATTACATGAGTGTTCATTTTTAAAATTACTGCAAAAGCATCCATGTATGTTCTAGGTGATTTCCTGCATGTACCTTTTGTTTTATAATCAAAGGGGCAAAGGGATTTATTTGACGACATCTTGTGAGGTGTATCTGGATTTACATCAGATGGATGGTTAACCTGAGCCGGTGCAGTTACTGTTCCAGTGCTGTCAGCGACCATTCCTTTTTTTAGCTTCGTGTATGAGGGCAGGGGTCATGTTTGGGCTGTTAACAGTTAAAGGAACTCATCTGTATTTGCAGGAGCCATAACCCTTAGTTCTGACTGGGGTCTGGCTGGAGTCTTGCTTCCTCGCCAGGTACTGTGACTCATTCACTTTGACGATGTGAGTTGTGCTCTTGGCTTTAATTCTGCTATGATCAGCAGCACAGGGTGCATTCTGGCTTCTCTGGATTGCCTTTTTTTTTTTTTTTTTTTTTTTTCTGAAGAAGTCATCCTTGCTCATCTCTAAATTAATTTTCAGCTTGTAGATACACTTTATGAGTTGATAGAATCCTCTTCTTCCTTTGCTATGAAAGGGTGAGACG
This sequence comes from Herpailurus yagouaroundi, assembly GCF_014898765.1. Taxonomy (NCBI): domain Eukaryota; kingdom Metazoa; phylum Chordata; class Mammalia; order Carnivora; family Felidae; genus Herpailurus; species Herpailurus yagouaroundi. The sequence continues at coordinate 31,824,120 of NW_024412404.1, read as the reverse complement.
GAGAAGATTAAGCAGGTCTTCCTCTCTTTTGTGAGTGACAATTCCCATAAACTACTTTTTAAAAAATGTTCATTAATTTTTGATTGAGAGAGAGCATGCGCATGCACACACAAGTGGGGGAGTGGCAGAGAGAGAGAGAGAGGGGAATAGAGGTTCCAAAGGGGGCTCCGGGCTGACGGCAGAAAGCCCAATGTGGGGCTCGAACTCACCAACTGAGCCGAAGTTGGACGCTTAACCAGTTGAATCACCCAGGCGCCCCATGTAAATATATTTAAGGAAAAGAGTAGAAGTTTAGGTATGGCCGCGATGGACTTAAATCCTGACCGAGGTCTCAGGAGAAATGTTGAATTACACTGGTGATCGAAGGGCAGGAGAGTTTCCAGGCAAGGGGAACAGCAGATGCCAAGAGGCTGGAGGCAGTGAATCAGTCTGTGAGTGAACTTACAGAGAGGGAGCCAGAAGGCATCCACGTGAGGAAAAGCCCAAGTCTGCTTGTGGCCGATGCTGCTGGTTGCCTTTTCTTGACGCCCGTCACCCCCTTCCTCCTCAGTTACAGGAATTCCTGTTTTCACCTGGGAGTATGGCTGCCCATGATAAAGTCGACATTTTCTCATCTCCCCTGCAGCTAGGTGTGGCCATGTTAACCAAATTTTGACTCCAGAGATGTTAGTAGAAGTATTGTGTTTCAGCTTCTTGGAAACTGCTTTCAAGACATTTGGTGTGGGCCTTCTTCCTCTTTTTGTTTGTCTTTGCTTCCATCTTGTCTCCTGGAATTTAAGTATGGTGACTGGAGGTCTCGCTGTCATCTTGGTCGACAGAGGGCCACACTGGGGAAGGAGGAACAGCATGCTGGAAGGGTAGCCTGGACCCTGGAGGGCTGTGGATTCCACAGGGTTGCTAGAATCCTGACTTCTTAGTAATGGGTGAACAGATACCATTATCTTGTCTCTCACAACTGCTGAAGGTGCCAGTTTCTTACCCCACTCGCTTGTCCTTCCCATGGATGTCCACATGTATACATCGTAAAACATCATTGAGGGTATCACCGTACCATTCTTTTTTTGGAAACTCTGTAGGAATAACAACTACCATTTTTGAGAGTCTTTTGTGCTACATAAATTCCTAGAGACTTGACATATAATATCTCATTTAATCTTCATAGCAAAGGTGTTTAGTGAGTGTCGGTAAGGGTATTTATTTACTGTCTGTCACTGAATGTCTCTGCTGGCCGAAGATGAGCAAGAGAGAGTGTGAGCATTTTTAATCCCATTCTGTAGATGAGGAAGCTAAGGGAACACACACCTTCTGTGTGGGAGGAACAGTGTCTACCCCGTGGGTTCCCCTATATCACTGTAGCCATTTCTTGCTGCATGAGGAGAACAGTCAAGGCCCTTTATAATTTAACTCCAGCCTCCCTTATAGCCTCAGTCTGACTAACTCCATCATAGGCCCCTCCCTCTCAATATGTCAGAACAGAGCTAATGCTCTCACCCCCCAAACTTGTTCTTCTTCCAGTGTTCCCATCCCAATCGGTGACATCAGTCTGTACCCATTTGCTTTGCTAGACATTTGGGTACCATCTTTGAAACTTCCCATTCAGCCCCCCACTCTCACCATCCAATCACCAAGTCCTGCTGATTATCCTTTCACTTTCCTTCTCCCCACTGCCATGTCCAGGAACTCAACCCAAGCCTCTATCATCTTTCATATGGACCGCTCAATGTAGCCTCCCAGGGGGCTCCCTGTATCTACTGCCCCATGTTAATGCAGCATGTGTAACCCCAGCTAAAGATTAGAGTCACCTGGGCAATTAAAAAACTAGCAATTCTTGGAGAGAGAGATCCTGATTTAATTGGTCTGGGTGGGCCTGGCCAGCAGTATGCTTGAAGATACCACCCAGGTGATTCTAATGTGTAGCCAGATGGAGAACCCCCGAGTTAGGATGATCTTTTAAAAAGGCAAATGCAGGGGGGCACCTGAGTGGCTCAGTCAGTTGAGCGTCCGGCTTCAGCTCAGGTCATGATCTCCTGGTCCATGAGTTCTCGCCCCATGTCAGGGTTGTGCTGCTTCAGATTCTGCATCTCCCTCTTTCTCTGTTCCTTCCCTTCTCATGCTCTGTCTTTCTCTCCCTCTCTCTCAAAAATAAGTAAACATTAAAAAAATTTAAAAATGCAAATGTAGGGGCGTCTGGGTGGCTCAGTCGGTTGAGCATCCGACTCTTGATTTCTGTTTGGGTCATGATCTCACAGCCTTGAGATCACGCCCCACATTGGGCTCCATGCTGAGTGTGGGGCCTGCTCGGGATACTCTCTCTCCGTATATGCCTCTCCTTCTCTCTCTGTGTCTTTCAAAATAAATAAATGGGAAATAACTTTAAAGTAAAAAAAAAAAAAAAAAAAAGCAAATGTGATTTTATTTGTGGTTCCCGAGCTTACCTGCACTTTAGAATCACCTAGGAATCTTCAGAAAATTCCACAGCGCACACCCAGGGCATCATAAGCCCAACTAATGCACAGTCTCAGGGGGTAGGACTCATGCACCCCTATTTTGGAAGCTCCAGTCTAGTCCAGTGTGCAGACGGGTTTGGGCACTACTCCATGATGGTGTTTTCCTGCTTCTTTAATGGGTTAATGAGTTCTCCTACTCTTGAGATAAGGTCCTGAATGTTTAATGTGACCTAAAAGATTATACAATTTGACCTCTGCCTTAGTTCACTAGATTAGGGGTTGGTAAACATTTTTCTGTAAAAGGCTAGATAAATATTTCCATAAATACTTTAGGCTTGTGTGCCATGTGGTCCCCGTTGTAACTACTCTGCCACTGTAGTTTGAACATAGACAATTTGTAGATGAATGGGAGTGGCTGTGTGCTAATAAAACTTTACTTATGGGTACTGAAATTTGAGTTTCATGTAATTTTCACATCTCATTAAATATTCTTCCTTCTTATTTGTTCAACTTTTTAAAAATATAAAAACCATTCTTAGCTGGGGTTGCTATACAAAAACAGGCAGGCCACATGTGACCTGTTGCAGTCTGCCAACTTTGGCCCAAGATTTGATTCAATTCCATTTTCTACCCATCTGTCTGTCTCCCTATCTATCTACCTACCTACCTATCTCCCCCAAGTCCTGAATATTCAGGCAACCTTTTTGGTTTTTTCCTCCCATTCCTTGACATTTTGATGTTCAGGGCCTTCACAGGTCTTTTTATTGTACCCCCCTGCCTCCTCCCCCCACACTGTTCTACCTCTTTGGCTGGCTAATTTTTACCACTTTTCAGACAGGTCCTTGATTAGATGTTACTGTCCCATGCAAGTTTCCTAGAATCTCCAGATTGTCTTAAACAGTCTTTTTTTCTTACTAACTGCATTTTTTCTTACTAACACTCACCTTAATTTGTAAGGAATGGTTTGTGAAATTAACTGTAATGAACACATGATTTGTGGGATCAATCATCCATACACTCCGCATGGCAGGATGTCCTGTTGGAGACTGTATCCCCATCCCCACCATAGTACTTAGCACATGGTAGGTGTTTAGTTAATCATGGTGGGTTGAGTTGAGGAGAGAAAGTTGGGTACCTCATATTCTCAAAGGTCCGGCAGACCTTGGCTTCTTATTCTCCAGCATTCTGTGAAACCTTCTTGGTGATGATGTAGAAGTTTCCTTGGGAAACCAAGTTAGGGTCTGGAGATTGCTGGAACAGAAGTGGTACGGAGGCAGTGGGATAGCCCCAATGGGTTGTCCTATCCAGCTGTAGTAGGCTAGTGAGTCACTGTCTGCTCTCCATACATATGCAGAACACTGACTTTAACAAAGCCCTAGTGATGTGAATCCTTAGCAGTTTCGAGCCATGGATTGTGTCTTTATTATCACCATTGTTGTGCCATGAAGCAGACGGAAATGCAGGCAAAATTGAATGAAAATCCCAGAGCCTTTTTCTTTCAGCCGAAAGACACATTTGCAGCCAAGCTCACACATCCCAGAAGGAGAGCATCAGGTATCAGGCAGGAAGATGCTTCCCAAGTAGCAGAGCACAGTAACTGGCTGTTGCGATATTATTTGTTGAGTGCACACTGTGGGCCTGGTCCACTGCTGGGGGCTTCATGTAATTCATCTCATCTCATCCCCATGACCACTCCGGGGGCACTCTCATTCTGGCCACCTGTGTGATGAGCAAAGGGAGGCTCATAGAGGTTAAATGCCTTGCGCAAGAGCACACAAGAAGAAAGTAGTGGGATCACAGTTGGCTGGGAAAATGACTGACTTAGGTCTTTTGGGCCCGAAGGGTGTTGCCTTTGGAATATCATCAAGCACTAGTTTCTGCTGCCTTCCACAGAGGACAGCGATGACAGTAATTATGTTAGCCTAAGTGCAGAGCCTCTCACCTAATATCCTAGGGGCCAGGTGTGTTTTGGCACCCTCTCCTCCGTTGCTGATCCAGGACATCTCCACTCCAGTCCATCTGTTAGCTTTTGGGTTTGGGTTAGGGTAAGTCATTATGGAATATCAGGATCTGCTTCTTCACAGGTTTGAGATGGACTCTTGAGCAACAGGTCCTAATAGAGAGCCAGGTGTGTGTGTGTGTGTATGTGTGTGTGTGTGTGTGTGTGTGTGTGTGTGTGAGAGAGAGAGAGAGAGAGAGGGAGGAAGAGAGGAGAGAGAGGATGCATGAGCAAGCTAGAGGAGATGGTGGAGCTGAGGTTTCTTTAATAGGCAAATCCTTGTTATTTGTCTACTAGATATTTAAGTACTGGGGGGGATACAGAGGTGGGTAAATACATGGCCCCATCTTCAAGAGGTTGTCGAGTTGAGCATAAATTAAGATTATTTATTCACACATCAGAAAATTTGGACCCTTAAAAAGGTAGCTTATACCTTTTGCAGTCAATCCCTGTGAGCGATGACCTTTTTGGAAGAATTTGAGTCATTTAGCTTCTGGTTGCAAACAATTGGTTTGTTTGAGTGCTTCCATCAATAAAAACCCAGGTACTCTGGTCTGTTTTTTGAATAGTCTTTCTGTGCCTAAAGAATTCTTGCTGAGGACCACTGCAAAATGATGGCCCCCGGGTCAGACCTAAATGCTCACTCTTCCGATGTTGTAGTGAAGCACAGGTTGACCGCCTCTGGGGACAGAGCAGCTGGGGGGCCTGGGGGGGGCACATTCCCAGTGCATCTATGTGGGGAGCTTTATTTTGGCCCATTTTGCCAGTTTGCATTCTCACTTTGATCATGGGCTCTGTTATGATTCACATTCCTGAACATTCTATATTTCTGGGCATTCTGATAATATTTTCTGCTCTTTCAGAGAATGGTAGCTGGATAGCTTTCTTCCTTCCAAATGGTTCTTTCATCTGGAACATCCACCAGAACCACCCACTCGCAAGGGACTGCGAGTATTAATGCTTAAACCTGAGAGACTTCAATGGTGTGCTCCAGTCCAGCTATAATCTATCTGGTCCAGTTGCCTGAATACATGTTCTGTATGTTTGGTGTGAAAAAGTCTCTGATATTCTCAATAAAAGTCTTTGAAAATTCTTCCATTGTGATAAGTAGATTGCCTCGTGCTTTCATACTTGAATGTTTTGGGGATACTGCTGGCCCCTGCCACTCTGGCTTCCTTTCTGGGTCACAAAGGCAATAATCCTTTAAAAGCAACTTCTTAACATATCACAATTGTTTTTTCTTATTGTGGGAGTCATAGGGGATCCATCTATTCACTTCTTCAACCTTTATTGATTGATTACTCAGTCTTCATCAGTTACTCTTCTGTATCCTAAACAAGGCAAATAAGGTCTCTCTCCCTCTTGGATCTTATATTCTAGCAAGAATAAATAGGACACAGAAATGTTTTTTAAAAGCACACTAATTCATTGGTAATATGTGCCATATGGAGAATTAAAACAGAGCAACGTATGGATTAGAGTGGGTACTCATGGAAGACCTTTCTGGAGAGGTGACATATGCACTAGATGTAAGTAACGTGGTGGAGCTGGCTCTGTGAAGATCAGGAGGAAGAACACTCTGGAAAGGCAGCAGCCGGTCAAGGCCTTGGACCAGGTGGTTGGAGTAGGGGATCACGGGAAAGCCTGGAAGGAAACGCAAGTAGAGCAGTGGTCACGAATTATGTTGGGATTTGGGCCAGGTGGAGTTTGGATTTTATGCCACGTGCAGTGGATCCATTGCAGAGTTTGGAGTGTAGGGTGACATGATCCCGTTTACAATTTTAATAGTTCACTATGGTTACTTCGTGGAGAATGGATTGGAGAAGGGTAAGACTGCAAGCTGGGAGACCAATTGGAAGGCTTCTGCAGTAGTCAAGAGAAGAGATAACTGGGAATGGCGAAGATGGAGAAAAGTGGAGGGATACAAGGTGTGTTGATGGTGCATCTGCAGGACTCAGGGTTGGACGTGGGGAGTGAGGGACAGAGAAGAATAAAGGGTGACGTGCTTTGGGCTCAAGCTACCCAGTAGCTTTCACAGATGCTGTTTACTGACTTTCACAGTCCGTAAACAGGAATGAGGTTTAGTGACTGTGATAGTAGTAGGACTGGCGGTAAAAATCAAGAGTCCAACTTTGGATGATAAGTTTGGTCTTGGTGGACATTTTGATGTAAGTGGTTAGAGTTCCAGAGAGAATTCAGGACTAGAGATCCAAATTCGGATGTCATTGTAAGTGATATTTAAAGGCACAGGGTGGGAGGGAATAGATAGGAACAGGGGCCTGGATACCAAGCCTTAGGGAGAGAAAACATTCAGAGGTCAAGAGGAGAGGAGAGGTTAGCGACATTTAAAAAGGGATGGTCAGTGCAATATGAGGAACACCTGGAGAATGTGCCATCGTGGAAATTAAGGGAAGTGTATTTTGAAAAAGACAGAGTATCAACTATGTCAAATGGTGTTGCAAGGCCAGGCCAGAAAAATGGCCAATTGGTGATCTTGAGGCCTAGTCATCCTGAGAAGAGTAGTTTCAATGGAGCAGTGGAATGGAAGCCCAGATGGAGTGAGGCAGAGACGATGAGAGGAAAGACGTGGAGACGGTGACTAGAAAAAGATCTTTCAAGAAGTTTCACTGATAGCTACTTAGCCTGGGAGTCAGGCAACCTACATTTGAGCTCTGCGTCTGCTGCGTTGTATCCTAGTGATAATTCCTTAAGTACACGTGTTAAGTTCCATTACAATGGGCGAGAACTTTGACTTTGTTTTTTACTTCTACTTCTTCGGCACCTACAGAATTCCTAGCACACAGTGGGTGCTTAATCATTAGCTGAATGAATGGATGGATGAATTAATGTATATCCTACTAGAGCAGAAACCCTTCAGCTCAAGACTGTGTCTAGTTCATCATCTACAGGCTCATGTAGACCAGGCGGGATGCAAACATATTCCTCAATGAATAAATGTATCTGGTAAACTTGGGAGTAAAATAAGGCAGTTTGGGTTAGGAAAGGTCCCAGAGAATGGGACAGGATACAGATTCCGTCTCTGTGATTCCTGTGACCTTACATAAGTCACTATACCTTATCTCTAATCCTCATTCCTCATAATGATATAAATCTCTCCATGGAGTTAATATGAGGAATAAATAAGATTATATCCAAGAAGAGTTCACCTGAGGGCTTGCCTCTTATAAAATGCCCACAGATTGAGAGCATTGTTATTATTACTATTATTCATGTCCAACTCTGGGCTGTGGTGGGGACTTGAGTTCTGCCAGCCAGTCAGGACATCATCCTGGGGTTAGAGCTGTTTGAATTGGAGGGCTTACTGGTGCCCTTCTGGACTCTTCTGTCTTCTTTCATTCTGAAAGTGATAAGTAAATCAAGTATGCCTGCAGGAAGAGTCTGTGTGGGGTCTTGATGAGGCTTCAGGGAATGCCAGCCTGCCCCCAAACCACCCTACCTGTCCATTGATGCCGGAAATAGGGGCCAAAGTCAATTTCATGATTAAGTTCAGACACTGCTTGAGGCAAGTCAGGGACTTGAATTTCTTCATGCTGGGGTGTGTTCAGTGGGTCAGTCAGGAAGGGTAAACAGCTGGTACCTTACATAATGTTGTAGATAATGGGGAGAAGGTGGTTGGTGGCACATCATCCCCCGTCAGATGACATCCTAGCTGTCTCCTGCTTTTGCTCTTTCTGTGTGTACTTCCTGAGTGTCACAGGAAGTATGGGGGCTGTTTCCGTTTTTCCTGAATATACCACATCCTCCCTTGCCTCTGTATCCTAATAGCTGTTGTCTCCTCTGCCTGGAATGCTCTCTCCTTGCCTCCTATTTCCTAAACATTCTTCAAGATTCAGCTAACACATCATGGTCTCTAGGAAGCTATCGCTGACACCGAGGTCTGAGTTGGGTTCTCTTCGCACACTCTCCCCTACAACCCTGAAATTCATTCTCTGTTATCATCATGCTGAAATGTACCTGTTTATATTTCTTCCCCTGCCTCATATACCAAATGCTGAGGTCCTTGGGGACAGGGGCATCTTATTCATCTCTGTTTGTTCCCAGCTTCTATTGGCATGTGGAAGGTGCTCAGTAAATATGTGATGCGTAAACGAGTGAATAAATGAATGAATGGAGCAAGCAAGCAAAAAATTGACTTATTTAATTGGGTCTTGGGTCTGAAACAAGTAGGCAGGGAAAATGAGGGGCATAGAAGCCACGCCATTTATGATTCAGTTCTGCTCTGGTAGGCCTTGTTTCCTTTCTCCCTGAGTGGGGACCTCATCGTAGCTGCCAGGAGCATTTTTTTCTGACTTTGAAGGCACAGTTCTGCTTCACACGATTTATAAAGTCACTGTGGATTTCATTTTCAGGATGTTCTGTCATTAGGGTCTATTTGTAAAGGTGGCCAACATAACAGAGTTTTTAACTGCATGGTGCATTACATGAACATCCCCAGCAACCTTATGGGGTTAGCATCTGAGTCCCAGAGGCAAGACTAGATGCTGGAAATAGTATAATGGGATCCACTACAGCTATGGATAATTCAAATCCACTTGCACAAAAGGGGAAATCACATAATAAAATGTAACCTTGCCTCCAGAGCCTCTCATTGCTTTATCTTGGGTGAGTCAGAGGCATTTTTACATTTCCACATTGGTTCCTGTCTTGATTTTTCTTCCAGGGAATAGCTCCTATCCTGGTAAATTCCTAAGAGACTGTTATTAGATTTCCCTCAAATGTCACTTCTGTGTAAATTATGATAAAAATGCCCCCAAATTCTTCCCATTCTTTTATGCACGTGCCTTTCGTGTGAGACTTTACAGCCCTTGTCACATTGACTCTAGGCTTGGCCTTACACCTTGCTTTGGCTAATGGGACTTTAGCAAACATGACTGAGGTGGAGACTTGAAAAGAGCATGTGTGCTGGAACTTGCCTACTTTTGCTGCCTTGGGGGACCCTGTGACTACTACCATGTGAAGAAGCCTATGCTGGGTGATGAGAGACTCATGGCTTAGTCCCCCTATTTCCTTGGCTGCCAGTCCCCAGTCAGGCAGATGAGATTTTCATGAGCTGCTATCACCTGACCACAGACACGAGAAAACCCACTTGGGATGAACTGAATCTTCCGGGACCAGAACAGTGCAGCTGACCTACAGAATAGCAAGCTGAATATATGGCTGGTGTTTAAACCTCAAGGTTTTAAAGCAGTTTGTTGCACAGCAGAAGCTAATGGATAGCAAGCCTTCAGTGATCTGATCCCTTCTCTTCCCATAGTGATGTGTTCATGTTACGGCACAATGTCCGTCACGTTCTCTGGGTGATTGTTTATGAGTCTGTCTTCCCCAGTAGACCTTGGATACTCCAACAGCAAAAGCAGTGTCTGGAGGGCTGGTAGGATTTGCCCACCTGACGCCTTCCCCAGGGCCAGGGACCAAGAACTCACTCTGGAAATGTGGGCGGGCTGGACGAATGTGTGCACAGCTCGGTTGTGATGTCTTAGAATCTTGGCTTCTGCAGCACCAACAGCCTCTTTACTAATTTCTTCCCCTCTCTCCAGCTAGGTATACAAAACGTGATGTTCTCTCTACTCTTAACATTTTGTATTTCCATACTCTCTTTTATAGTCATGGTGGTATCTTACCCATCCTTATAATTTCTTCAGTGTATCTATAGGTAATAGCAAAGTCGCCCAGGTTTTTAAAAAATGGGATTATGTAGTCACAAAAGACACTAGCCAAAATGAAGCTTTTTGAAAAGAATCCAAGTTTCCTTTTTATAATTATATTTTTCAAATGGCATTATGTGATGATTGATTTTTATTTTATTTAGATTTGATTTGATTTTCGCTGTGTAAGATTTATATTTTCAAAATGAACAGTTTTCCACTGAAAGCTATTAATTTCCTTCTGTCTAAGGTGATGACTCTTCAAACAAATTCATTTCGTGGTTGTAACTTCAGTAAAAATCCCTGCTCAATTGTTGGCATTTTAGGAACCCTAGAAAGTTGTGTGAAAGGAATCCTCAGAGTCAGAATGAAGGAAGAGAAAGGTAACGCAGGTAAAGGTCATTAACAGTTGCTAAGAAATTTTTGTTAGATAAGTGCCCAGTGAAGGATTAAACATTACCCTGTAGCTGTAGGACTCTGTGCTACGTGCTGACCATTTCATTGACTCGTCCCAATAGGCTTGTGCACTAGGTTCTGTTACTCCCATTTTACAAATATGGAAAAGCTTAGATAATTTAATCAGGTTACTCAGGGTCAGAATCTGGAATCAAACTTGGGTATGCCTGATTCCAGAGCTGATGTCTTAACTCTTATGCTTCACAGAGAAGGGAATCGAAAGTATGGTCTGTTCCTGGTAGATTATGTGTCTCCTTTTAAAGACAAAAATCAAATAACGTACCTAGACCTTGGAGGTTCACCTGGGGCCACATCAGCATCTTGAAATATTCTGTACAGTGATAGGATAGGGGTTGGCCTTGGTGTGTGTGTTGGTCCTTACCTACCCCTGATTGTCCAGAAGTTCCAGGTTTGGCATGACAGAGGTCAGGTGGGGTCAAGTTGTCCCCCCCCAAGTTACCAGACAAACAGAATGAGAGAATATTAAAACTGGAAGGGACCTGCGCTAGTTCAGATCTCCGGGTCTGCTCTCTACTTTGCTCTGCTCTGCTTTCTTCCCTGGGAAACTGATACGCTCTGTGGCTTCTAGTTGGGTTCAGCTGGTGGCAAGGTTAGGGAAGATACGATATCAAAGGGAGATCCTACCCTTCCTGAGGGTCACCTTGTACTTACTGTGCTCCTTGACTGGAAGTCACTGTTCCCCTCAAGGTGGCTCTTGCTACCTGACTCCTTCCTTCTGGGTCCTGTAGCTGCCTCCTGCCCTCCTCCCTTTGCATGTGGGGTGATGATTGTTCTATTGCTGCACTGTCCTTTATAGCTCCCCTACCCCTGCTCATACCTCTGTAGTTTCCCTGAGTTATCCTAATTTGAGGGTGCAATTTATTTCTTGCTGAGATTTTGATTGATATAAACTTCTAGAGATCACGTAGTCCAGCCTTCATGTTTTATAAAGAGAAAACCGAAGCACAGAGACAGTAAGTGCCTGCCTGAAGCAACTGACTGCTGAGTGGCAGAACCAGAACTTGGAAGGCACATCGGACTAATATCTTATCCAGTGATTCTCCCATAAGCCCAGGTGAGGAAAGGCCAGTGAATGAATGCCACTATATTAGTTGAGACAGTTGCTTATTTTATTTCCTTTTCTTGTAGAACAAGAACTCAACTGAGTCACGTTTTCCTGTAATGACTCTGGCCCAGGTTATTGCTCAACTGTAATTGGGCAACTTGTTAGCAATGACTTTGGCCTTAGTCTTGGACGCTCCAGAATGAAAAATGCCATGAATGGGCTTCTGTGTTTATCTGGTTATATATTTAAAAGCAGTGTAGGCAGATGGTTTGTGTGTGAGTGTAATTAACATCTTTCAGGACACATGGTTTTTGTTCTTTAGGAAACATGGGGTTTTCATTAGCTCAGTAATGCCCACAAACCACAGTGGCAGTGAATCAGGTTCTTACCATCAAGGGAAGAATACCGTCACGCTGTTTATCAGTAGCATCATTGAATGGTATTCAAGCTGGAATTACTGAAACTTGGCTTTTGCCAATGTGCTGGCTCAAGATAAACAGTCAACATTTGTTGAATGATTTAATGATGAATATTCATATTGTCGATGAGCGGGAAATAGTAAAATTATCAGTAGCACCTACTCTGTCTGGAGTACTGCTCATTAATTCTTTGACTTCTGAGGCGTTCTCTGTTGGCTGTTGACACCTAATGAAATTAATTAGAATTCTGATGCCCTGACTCTCTTTATTTTTTATTTTCTGTTCATTTTGCATACGAATGATGACGTAGAAAACGTTACATCTGGAATCCAAAGGTCCTGCTTTGAGGTCTCATTCTGTCACTTCCTTACTAACTGTAAGATATCATTTCACTTTCTTTGAGCCTCAATTTCCACATTGTGGAGTTGGGTTGATAATACCTTTCTCATAGGATATTTTGGTGGCAAAAATCAAAACGTATGTGCAAGGGTACTTTTTTGTAAGTGGAGAATGATGCTTAGCTGTAGTATTAGAATGTTATAACTGCCTTTGAAATGATAGACTTAGTGGGACTATGGGTCCTATGTTGACGTTCTGATCCGTGTGTGTTTTACTAGTTCAGATGCTTGGAATCTCCCAGTATCTGTGAAGCTCGCTTGTAATTCTTATGATTCTAAAGAGACAACTCAAGAAATGGTCAGAAAGCACGTTTCCTGGAGTGGATTTCCCATGCTGTGGGCTGTGCCTGTCTGACAGCATCCGGGTCCTTGCTCCAAGAAGTAATGATCTGAATTCGTGCTCAACTCTCTTCCCATTGAAGCTTTCCCCCTCAACGCTTCTTTCAGTATATTGGGGTTCTTCCTCTCTTTTGCCCACCCCCCCAATAACAAAACAATATCTAAAAGCTACCACTCCCTTAAGCTTCCTGAGAACTACTTGAGAGATCTTTATTATTTTATGATGCAAAACAAATTATTTCCCATCAATCTCTATCTCACTCATCAGATTAATCTTGAGCCTTCCCTTTCACAACTTAAGTCTGCATCATCTTGAGGAAAAAACCCGCCCCCCCCCCGACATGAATTCTGCACTTTCTCAAAATGCAGAAGCAGCTGGAGTTAAGTATTTCTTCCTTTTAAAAAATAGCAGATTTTCCTTCCTGGTAAATGTAGATGTGAGTATGATTAATAAAATGCAAATTTACTTAAGAGCATTTACGCTAGCATAGCGTTTTGTCATTCTGTACTTTTTTAGTCAGCTGATACTAAAAGTGCAATTACTACTGAGTGTGGGTTTGAAAAATATTTTGACATTTAAAAGGGGTCCTCATTTTTGAAGAAGGATGAGAATCCCTGGGATATACCCTTTAGCTTATGAGATACTGCCGGAACTCTATTTCACCCCAGAACTAGGGAGAAGCAAGCTGATGCCAGTCTAAATAAGACTCTTGGCCTGGGGTCTGGAATGGTATACAGAGTTTTTGTTTCAGGTTTCTGCATTGAGGAATAAGACTGAAATAAAACCAGTGTCCAGGACAGAATTGAACTTGGGAACCAAGAGATGCAGTTGGGAGTGGATAGACCCCAGAAGTAGAAACCAGATACCAGGTTCAGCCTTCATGATGAAATTTAGGATTATAACTCTAAATTGTCCACAAATCAATGGATATGTGGGAGATATGAAGGGGGGATAGGGCACGCTGTTCAAACACAAGGTCCCAAACCTGGCAGTTCCTACTGACCCTCAGTCCCCAGTCTGGGGCATCTCTGCTTGTCACAGTGGATAAAGAGGCAGTATTTTAGTGAAAAGGGTGTAGGAGAGATTTTTCTGGGAAGAGATGCAAATGAACACTTGATTTCCACAGTGGTTTTTAGTTCTTTTTTTTTTCCTTTGGTGTTGTTTAACAGCTTTAGTGAGGTATAATTTACATACTGTAAAATTCGCTCATTGTAAGTACACACATTGGTGATTTTGAGTGAATGTATGGAGTTGTGTATTTTTTTTTTTAAGTAGGCTTTACACCATGCAGAGGCCAACATGAACTCACCACCCTGAGATCAGCACCTGAGATGAGATCAAGAGTCAGATGTGTATTTATCACCACAATCCAGTTCTGGAATATTTCCAGTACCACCCCCCCCCCCCCCAGTATATATACTGGAAATATATATTTCCAGTATATATATATATGTATATATGTGTACACACACACACACACACACGCAGTAAAACCTTGGTTTGCAAGCATAATTTGTTCTGGAAACATGCCTGTAATCCAAAGCATTTGTATATCAAAGTGAATTTCCCCATAAGAAACAATAGAAACTCAGATGATTCGTTCCACAACCCCAAAATATTAATATAGAAATGATTACAATACTGTAATGTAATACAAAATAATAAAGAAAATCCAAACTGTAGGGGCATCTGGGTGGCTCAGTGGGTTAAGCATCTGACTTTGGCTCAGGTCATGATCTCATGATTTGTGGGTTCAAGCCCCACATCGGGCTCTGCGCTGACAGCTTGGAGGCAGGAGCCTTAGGGTTCTGTGTCTCCTTTTCTCTCTGCCCCTCCCCTGCTCACACTCTGTCTCTCTCCTCAGAAATAAATAAACATTAAAAAAATCCAAACTATAAAGAAAAATAAATTAACCTGCACTTACCTTTGAAAACCTTCCTGGCTGTTGTGAGGGAGACTAGAGAGGAGGGGTATAGTGTAGGATGACTTTCACTAACAGAATCACTGCTCTCTCTTGGTTCAATGGAATCAGTTTTCTGCACGGGGGCCACTGTATACGCTCACACAGATATTGTCTACAGTACAGTATTAATAAACTCTTGCCATATACTGTATTTAATGTAACTGGCAATAAGACAGCAGAGGAAAGGGTCTGTATCTGCAGGTTGCCTGATCTAGAATGAAGCAAAGTATTCCTAAGCTTACTCTTGTATGGAAAAGCAAAGACCTGTCCATAGGTGCTTGAAAGTGACAAAAAATACACTAGTGCCAGTTGTGGGCACCTTCCGATGTTCTAAAAATCACTGATTTCTTCCACATACCACGGCCTGAGACCAAGCATCCAAGCATGGGAGATGATCACCCACCATCACGCAGAGAGAGAGAGAAGAACCATTGGCTCAGTTGTGATCACGTGATGTTCAGCATCACATATCACTAGCATTGTAAGACATCGCTTGTTTATCAAGTTACAATTTATTAGAAATGTTTGCTTGTCTTGCAGAACACATGCAGAGTCAGTTACAATCCAAAGTTTTACTGTATGTATGTATGTATGTATGTATGTATGTATGTATGTATATGTATATGTATGTGTATCTTGCAGTACAGAATGCTATTGTATGGATATACCACATTTTGTTCATCTACTCATCAGCTGAAGGACATCTAGGATATTCCACTTTTTGGGTATTATAAATAGTTCTGTTATGAACATTTATAGACAAGTTTTTGTGTGGACATTATTTTTATTTCTTTTGAGTAGATAACTGTGAATGGAACTGCTAGTAAGAATATGTTTAATTTTCTAAGAAACTATCAAGCTGTTTTCCAAAGTGGTTATACATTCCCAAAAGCAATTTATGGGAGTCCAGTTTCTTCATGTTCATGCTAGTCTTTTTTGTTATAGCTACTCTAGTGGGCGGGTAGGGGAGTTTTGTTGTCATTAAATTTGTGTTTTCCTACTGACTAATGATGTTGAGCACCTTATTAGCCAATTGGATATTTTATTTGGTGAGGGGTCTATTCAAAACTTCCCCCTACTTTTTAATTGGGTTGTTTATGGTTTTATTGTTAATTGGAGTTCCGTGTTCTGGATACGTGTCCTTTGTCACATTTAAGATTTGCAGATTTATTCTCCCATTCATAGTCTTTTTAGTAGTATTTGAATTATGTTAATCATTTATTTTTAACAAATATTTATTAGCACTTACTTTGGAATGGATACTGTTCAACACATTGGGAATTAGCACACAAACCAGACCCATCCTCGCTCTCACAGAACCTTGGATCTGGTGGAGGACGTCAACACATAAATTAAGACAAAACAACAACAACAAAAAAAAAAACACAATAGGAAGTAATTTGTACTGTGCAACAAATTAAAACATGGTAACATTAGGCAGAGAAGTGCTGTTTTAGATGGAGTGATGTGGGACATTCTCTGATATGAGGACATTTGAACAAAAAGATGTGATAAAGTTAGGAGGCCAGTTGTGTGCTGTGTATGCAAATGGGCTCACCCATAAACTTTATTTTTTTATTTTTATTTTTTTGTAGTTTCAAGTTTTTATTAGTTACCATATAGTATAATCATTAGTTTCAGGGGTGGAATTTAGTGATTCATCATTTACATGCAACACCCACTGCTCATCACAACAAATGTCTTCCTTAATCCTCTTCACCCATTTAAACCATCGCCCTGCCCACCTCCTCTCCAGCAACTGTGTTTGTTCTCTGTAGTTAATAGTCTATTTTATGGTTTGCCTCTCTCTCTCTTTTTCTCCCTATGCACATCTGTTCCATTTCTTAAATTCCACATATGAGTGAAATCATATGGTATTTGTCTTTCACTGACTTATTTAGCTTGGCCTAATGCAGTCTAGCTCCATTCATGTCATTGCAAATGGTAAGATTTAATTCTCTTTTTTTCTTTAAATTTTTTTTAACGTTTTATTTATTTTTGAGACAGAGAGAGACAGAGCATGGACAGGGGAGGGGCAGAGAGAGAGGGAGACACAGAATCCGAAATAGGCTCCAGGCTCCAAGCCATCAGCACAGAGCCCGATGTGGAGCTAGAACTCACGAACTGTGAGATCATGACCTGAGCTGAAGTCGGACGCCCAACCGACTGAGCCACCCAGGCGCCCCAATTCTCTTTTATAGCTAAGTAATATTCCATAATATACATTATGGAATATGTATAATACCACATATGTGTATATGTATTATACATATATGTATTCTATATGTATTATATATGTGTAATATACCACAACTTCTTTATCCATTTAGCAGTCGATGGACATTTGGGCTCTTTCTATAATCTGGCTATTAATGATAATGTTGCTATAAACATAGGGGTGCATGTATCTCTTCAAATCAATATTTTTGTATCCCTTGGGTAAATACCTAGTAGTGCAATTGCTGGATTGGAGGGTAGTTGTATTTTTAACTTTTTGAGGAACCTTCATATTGTTTTCCAGAGCTTGGGGCAGCAGCTGTATCCCAACTAGTATAGAAATATTACAATATTTTAACAACTGTTACAGTCATACCAATGTATGTACCTGATATGAGATGAGACTTACACCTGATATTGTCAAGCAATTTGGGAGAAATAGGACCTGAGTCAGGGCAGGGTGCCTAGGGTATCAGTGTGAATACCAAGAATAAATCAACCTAGAGTCTCACCAGAGGACAGTAGGGCTTTTAAGGGTCCTGATCTTTTTTTTTTTTTTAATTTTTTTTAACGTTTATTTATTTTTGAGACAGAGAGAGACAGAGCATGAACAGGGGAGGGGCAGAGAGAGAGGGAGACACAGAATCGGAAGCAGGCTCCAGGCTCTGAGCCATCAGCCCAGAGCCCGACACGGGGCTCGAACTCACGGACCACGAGATCGTGACCTGGGCTGAAGTCGGACGCTTAACCGACTGAGCCACCCAGGAGCACCATTAAGGGTCCTGATCTGA
>NW_024412404.1:31794103-31806258 GCF_014898765.1 Herpailurus yagouaroundi | reverse complement strand
GGGCTCTTATGGGAATCATCTGAAGACCTCTGTGCCTAGGTCCCAGCTCAGGCCAATTCAATCCGAATATCTGCAAGTGGGACTCCCACTCTTGTTTTGAGTGAGATTGTACCTCGTTTTGAAGGAGCTAAATAAATGAAGATACTATGTTCACTTTTGCAAACATGTCTTCTCAGGGTGCTTGAGGGAATGTGGACAGAAACCGCAATATCAACTCCCATTTTTGAGCACTCTTTAAAGCACATGACCTCATTTAGTCCATTGATTATTGTCCCACCCAGGTAGACTTCATTCCCATTGCACATGTGAGTCCACCGAGGCTCAGAATGATTATGGTTTACTCAAGACCATAAGTTCACGAGGGGAAGAAGTCCTCCTTCTCAGAGGATTAGAGTTCTCTATATGACAGTCACAGAAGCCTTTAGTACTGTATTGTAAACACAGTCCCCCAACCTGAGGGATGGAGAAGAGGCCTCCACATTCCTACAATGTATGACCCAAGAGAACAACATTAAGACTCCTACTTTGTGTTCTAAGAATAGTTTTTCATTTAGATCGTGGTTATTTTTGGTATAATTCTAATAAGGTTGCTTATCTGGTTTCCCAGTTGTCAGATTAGAAGCGGAACATTAGAAACTGGAGAGGCGCTGCTCACAGTAGGCACTGAAACAGCAAAATGTTGAAGCCAGAGCCTCAGAGTGGAGGAGGAATAGTTTGGTCCTCTGTGAGATGAGTAGGTTGTATTAGTTAATCTCTGAGGTCACTTCCAGCTTTAAAACTCCATGTGTTTAAGATAAAAGCTATAAAAAGCTATAGAAAAGCACACAAGAGTGAAAAAAAACCTAGAAATCTGGACCAGTGTAGGGGGGATATGGTCTCCCAGAGAACTTGGTAGCTCCTGAGGGCATAACTGTGTCATAGACAGCACAGTGCTTGATGCTTTTGATGATGACACTGAGTCATCGGGAAAACATTAGATTTTGTTCTGTGGATGCTGTTTCAGAATGCAAAAAAAGCACACAGTTATTTTCGGCAGATTTCATTCAATAATGCTTATCAAAATGCTACTTAAAGATGCACCGTTTGGGAATTTTACTTCGTGGGATGTCTTCCTTGACACATTCCTCATTGTTCTATGGAGTTTTTGTTCCTTGATAGAATAATACAGATAGTCGTGACAGTGTCTTGCATCCATCTGTTGTTTTACGCTAATTCACAGCATTTTTCCATCCTAGATCCCAGTTAGTACTTCTACTAGATGTGAAATTCTTCTTATAGTGTATCTTTAGTACAGAGCCTTCTTGTGCAAATGGGTTTTGTGGTTGGCTGCTAATGGGTCTGAAGACCGATGGCTCCTTGAGGGCAAGAACAGGGTTTTCTTCATTTTGGTAGCCTTTGTGCCTCGATAAATGTGAATTGCTGAGTGAATGAACTGCAGAAGAATCAAGTCCCTCGGCGGTCCTGTTGCTAAGTAATGTAGATTCATCTTCCGCAAGGAAACGCCTGTTGTGTACCTTTCTCTCATTGCCATCACCACTACCCAAGACAACCACTAAAAAATAAATGCCTGCATGATTGTTGTAGAAAATGCATAAAGGAATACACCCGAAAGGGAGAAAAAAGGCCATCAGGAATCCCACTATCTAGAAAATAACCGTCTTTCCAGTCTTTTTGCTTAGATATTTCATGTATAACCCAGTTGTCAGCTGCCACCAGCCTCCTCTGCGTTTCCCTGGAAGAATCCACATAAACGTACTTGTAAGCAATTTATAGTATATTGTAAATTTCCTTTGGCGACAGAGTTTTGGGTTTGTCTTTTACTCTCCTTCTCCCTTTTGTGGACTGCCATTTTTGCCTTCTTTCTCTTAGTTATTTCCTAGAGATTTCTAGCATCTTCTGGCTGTATTGTTTATTATTCAGAGAGCCTTTAAACCTTTGTGCTCATGCGCCTGGGTGGCTCAGTCAGTCAATTGAAGGTCCGACTTTGGCTTAGGTCATGATCTCGGGGTTCATGAGTTAGAGCCCCACATGGGCTCACTACCGTCAGCATGGAGCCTGCTTTGGATCCTGTGTCTCCCTCTCTCTCGGCCCCTCCCCCACTTGCATGCGCCCACGCTCTCTCTTTCTCAAAAACAAATAAAACATTAAAAAATAAAGAAAACTTGGGGCACCTGGGTGGCTCAGTTGGTTAAGCATCCGACTTGGGCTAAGGTCATGATCTCACAGTTCATGGGTTCAAGACCCACGTGGGGCTCTGGGCTGACAGCTCAGAGCCTGGAGACTGCTTCAGATTCTGTGTCTCCCGCTCTCTGCCCCTCCCCCACTCGTGCTCTGCCTGTCTCTCCTTCAAAAATAAATAAACATCAAAAAAATAAAAAAATAAAATAAAGAAACCTTTGGGCTCATATCTGGGTTCTCCTTAGAAGTTAGCGGTGGTGGAGGTGGTAGAAGGACGTGATCATTTTTTATGAATGTCTTTCAAATGGTTTCATACCTAGTTTTTTTTCCCCACTTAAAAAATTGTGGTAAAATACACATAACATTTACAGAACTTAGCCACTTTTAAGTATGGTCCAGTGCTGTTAAGGACGTTCACATATGCGTGCAACCAATCTTCAGAACCCTTTTCATCCTGCAAAACTGAAATTAGAAACATTAAAGAACTCCCCATTTCCCCTTCTCTCCACTCCCTGCAACCACCATAATACTTTCTATCTCTGTGAATTTGACTACTCTAGGTACCTCACAGAAGTAGAAATGATACCACACTTCTGTCTTTTTTCACTTAGCACGCTGTGCTCAAGGTGCATCCACGTTGCAGCATGTATCAGAATTCCTCTCCTTTTAAAGGTGGAATAATATTACTTTGTATGGCTAGATCACATCTTGCTTATCCATTCATGTGGCCATGGACCCTTGGGTTCCTTCCGCCTTTTGGCTGTTTGGAATAAAGCTGCACGAGCGAGGGTGTAGGAACATGGATCATGGGTGTACAAATATGTCTTTAAGACCCTGCTTTCTAACTCTTCGAGGTATATACTCAGAAGTGGAACTGTTGGGTCATATGCTAATTCTATTTTTAATTATTTTGAGGAACCACCATATACTGTTTTCCACAATAGCTGCACCATTTTACATTCCCACTGTAGACAAAGTTTTAAGTCTCGCTGTTTTTCACTTAAAATTATGTTGAGAACGGTTGTCACAACCTCAAGTCTTTTTTCAAAATTACAACTTCTGGTGTCTGGATAATTATCTACCAGAATTTATTTGGTCATTTTCCTGTATTTTGATATTCAGGTTGTTTCTAGTTTTGGGCTATTAGAGAGAATATTAATGAAAATACTTCTTTGCTCCACTGATTATTTTCTCAGGATAATTTCTTATAAGTGGAAATCGTAAGAATTTGTGTATTTTTAATATTTATGGCATATATTGTTACATTCTTCAGAAAAATTGTGCCAATTCAGGTTCCATCACCAAGAAGAGTATGTAAAAGTATCTGTTTCACTGCATTCTTGCCAACACTGGGTAGTATCATTAAAAAAACCTTTTTGGGGGGCGCCTGGGTGGCTCAGTCGGTTAAGCGGCCAACTTCGGCTCCGGTCATGATCTCGCGGTCCGTGAGTTCGAGCCCCACGTCGGGCTCTGTGCTGACAGCTCAGAGCCTGGAGCCTGTTTCAGATTCTGTGTCTCCCTCTCTCTGATCCTCCCCCGTTCATGCTCTGTCTCTCTCTGTCTCAAAAATAAATAAACGTTAAAAAAAAAAATTTTTTTTTAAACTTTTTTTTTTTTTTAACTTTGGCGATTGAGGAAACAAACATGGCATCCCATTTTGGTTTGTATTTTGATTACAGGTGTCCAACTTTTATCATATATTGACTGGCCTTCTATTTCTTCTTTTATGAATTGTCTTTGTATGTTGATCTTCATTTTACTGATAGAGAAATAACTTTTATTTCTTATTGTAAAAATACTAGGTTCATTGCAGAAAATTTGGGGTGTACAAAAAATATAAAAGACATAAAATTCTTATGTTAACCACTTAATGATAGATACCATTAAAATGGTGAATATTAAAATAATATTTTTTGTTCATATCTCAGTGTCTGTATTAATTAAAAATTAGCTTTTTGGAGCTCTTCATATTTGAAGATATTCCTCTTTTGTCATACATGTTATAGATATACTTTTCTGGATTATCATTTGCTTTTTAATATAGTCAAAGCTACCTTTTATTTTTTAGGTTGCTTTTTGCTTATGATATTTTTGTTTATCTTTTGAAAATTGAAATATTTGTGATTTATTTTAGATGATTCCTGGATTTTTTTTTTTTTTTTACATTGAGTTCTTTAGTGATTTTCATCATTGTAATGAAGTTTGTTGTCCTTTTCTCTAAGTACGTTGTGGTACCAAGGTCTGTTTCTGGGCTATAATTCTATCTGGTTAATTATCAGTTTTTAAAAAAATATTTAAAAAAATTTTTTAACATTTATTCATTTTTGAGAGAGAGAGAGATGGAATATGAGCAGGGGAGGGGCAGAGAGAGAGGGAGCCACAGAATCCTAAGTAGGTTCCCGACTCTGAGATGTCAGCCTAGAGCCTGACACGGGGCTCGAACTCCTAAACCAGATCATGACCTGACCTGAAGTTGGATGCTCAACCAACTGAGCCACTCAGGTGCCCCTAAAAATATTTTTTCATGTTTATTTTATTTTTGAGAGAGAGAGAGAGAGAGAGAGAGAGAGAGAGAGAGCACAAGTGGGAGAGGTGCAGAGAGAGAGAAGGAGACACAGAATCTGAAGCAGGCTCCAGCCTTGGCACTGTTAGTGCAGAGCCCAATATGGGGCTTGAACCCATGAACTGTGAGATCATGACCTGAGCTGAAGTTGGACACTTAACCAGCTGAGTCACCCAGGCGCCCCAATGATCAATTTTTATACCAGTATTTTGCTGTTTTAATTTATTATCTAATAGTACTGTTTCCTTTTCAAAATTTCTTGGCTAGTATCATCTAAAGATTCTTCTAGATGAGCTTTAGAATCACTTGACTCATTCTGAGAAAACAAACATCCTACGTATTTCTTTTTTTTTTAATGTTTATTTTTAGTTTTGAGAGTGGGAAGAGAGGCAGAGAAAGGGGGAAAAGGATCTAAAGCGGACTGTGCACTGACAGCAGACAGCCTGATGGCAGTGCTCGAACTCATGAACCATGAGATCATGTGTGACCTGAGCTGAAGTCAGATGCTTAACTGACTGAGCCACCCAGGTGCCCCTATCCTATTGTATTTCTAGGATACAATTTTCTATGCCAACTTTTACTTTTTAATGGATTCAATATGTAGCCTGATCCTTCTGAGGATATTAATTATGCTTTCAAAATGTTTGTTTATTTATTTGTTTGTTCGTTTATTTATTTATTTATAATCTGTACACTCAGTGTGGGACTCAAACTCATAACCCCAAGATCAAGAGTCACATGCTGTTCCAACTGAGCCTGCCAGGCGCCCTCAAAAAAATGGTACTATTTTAAAGTCTCTACCTGTTTGCTGTAACAATTTTTTCCCCCTCTGGTGTCAAGTGTTTTGGTTGAGTTTAGGGCTTCATTTTGGTGATTTGGGTTGTCCCCATATGGTTGGTGGCTTTTGGTTGTGGGCTCCTCTTGCCTTTCCAGGTAATACGTTCTACTAGATAGTGTTGTAAGCATGGGGCAGGAGTGGAGAGTGATGATAGGCTTATGTGTCTGTTCCTACTGGGATAACCATCTCCACTCAGATCACACTGTTGATTGCTCTGGATCTTTCTTCCATATCCATCCAACTTCCTAGCACCTTGAGAGTCTCGCCCACATTTTTCAGTAGTCATTTTCTTTGAGCATTTTGGACTGCAGTTCCTCTTTTCATTTAATCCAGTCTACCTTCTGTCTTTAAGGGATTCCATATGAGTTTTGGTTCATCAAAGGCACCTCTTCTTGCTTTCGAATACTATTATGGATTTTTAAAAGAACTCTCTTTGTACATTAAGGAATTGGAGTATAAGAGTTGAAGCTGCAGTATACACTGCTCTGTTGAGCTGATCTTATTTTTTTGTTTAAGAGTTTTTTAAAAATTCTTTTTAAATACGGGGCGCCTGGGTGGCTCAGTCGGTTAGGCGTCCGGCTTTGGCTCAGATCATGATCTCACGGTTTGTGAGTTTGAGCCCCGCATCAGGCTCTGTGCTGACAGCTCAGAGCCTGGAGCCTGCTTCCGATTCTGGGTCTCCCTCTCTGTCTGCCCCTCCCCCACTCACGCTGTGCCTCTCTCTCTCTCTCTCTCTCTCTCTCTCTCTCTCAAAAATAAACATTAAAAAAATTCTTTTTAAATATAATTTTTTTCATTACCTATATATTAGTGAATATGTATATTCAAAATGGTCAGCAGGGGCACCTGGGTGACTCAGTTGGTTAAGCATCTGACTCTTGAAATTAGCTCAGGTCATGATCTCATGGTTGGTGAGATGGAGTCCCGTGTGGAGCTCTGGCTGACAGTGCAGAGCCTGCCTGGGATTTTCTCTCTCCCTTTTTCTCTTCCCCTCTTCTGCTTGTGCATGTGTGTGCCCTCTCTCTCTCTCTCTCTCTCTCTCTCTCTCTCTCTCTCAAAATAAATAAACTTTAAAGAAATGTTAGCATATATATATATATTATATATTGATATATTGATATACTACTGTATTATATAAATAAATTTCCTAACATTAAACTATGCTTGCATTCCTGGGATTACTTCCTTCATGTTTATTATGAACAATTATTTTAGTTTATTTAAAAATTCTGTTGTCAGTATTTTGTTGTGATTTTCACATATTGCATATCTACCCCCATCACCTTTATAATCACTTGTTTAATGGCTAAACTACAAGTACCAGGAAGACAGAGACCATATATATTTTTTCTTGTATTTTAGCGTAGTGCAGGGTAGATAACAGGCTGTATATAATCCCTCTTGAAATTAAAGACGTGGGACTGGTCTGTAGTTAATTTCAGTAGTTTGTTCGTATTTGGTGCTAGTTTTTTCAGATATTAGAATTATATTAGATTCATAGAATTAGTGGATTTGCACGTTTCTGTCTATAGTAGCACATCTGGTTCGGGAGCCTTTGTTTTTTCTTTAATCTTTCAGTTTCCTTCATTATTATTGGACTGTTTACATTGTCTGTTTCTCTTGGGCTCAACTTCGGAAATTTGTATTTTCCCATACACATTTCAAGTCAGCTGAATTATATACCCTACTTTACCAGAAACTATTATGACCATCTGTGCTCTTTAAAAATTGTTTGCCCGATGAATCTGTTTATCCTTCAACTCTGTGTTTTTTAATAGATGTGTGTATTTTAAGTTTTATCTTGTTGAATGTTTTTGAAGATCATTTGAGGAGACTTGTTAATAGGCTATTTGCTTAAGTGATTTTTGTAAGTTTTATGTCTTTGTTTCTCTTGAGGGGTATATATTTTACAGGGAGTGGCTACTACTAGAATGTTGACCAGATGCCATTTCAGTGATATTTTCTTGTACAACTCTGAACTGAACTTCCCGATATTGGCTTCCCTCCCTTCGGTCTATTTTGTCTGTAGACAAAATCAGCAGCAGGATGTCCTAAAACACTCCTTTGATTATTCATTTCCTCATTGAAATTCTCCCTACTGTCTTCAGAAGATGCTTAAGATAATTTAAGTGGCACATAGAGTTCTCTGCCCATAGGTGTATCTTCTCTTAACCCTCATTAAACCCTTACACAGATTGTTATTCCAGTTGAATTCATCTTTGTGTTCTCCCTAGTCCCGCCTCAAACCTGCCTTGGACTTTCTTAGGTTTGAACTTTGTTCAAGCTTTTGTTTGTGTTTGGATATTCTTTTCCATCCATCTAAATGATACTGATCATCTTTGACTGAAATCTGACCCGCTCCATTGAGTCTTCCCATATCACAGCATGAGGGGACTTCACTTCTGTGTGAGGGAAGGCAGAGAAAGGGACAAGGGAGGTGCCCGTGTATAGATAAGGTTGTGTACATTCTGGTTCTTGGGACGGATAGCACATTCGTGGTGATCATTGTATTATTTTTAAAGATAAATAAAAAGAGGGCCATGCCTGGAACAATGTTGACAATATGTTATAAACCAAGAATTATGATTAATTTCCATCTGGTATGGCTGTAGTAAAAACAAAACAAAACAAAAACAAAAACAAAACAAGAACCCACAAAGAACAACCAAAAAACCTCCTATTATTTATAGACCCTATCTTTTATCTCCCCAATTAGACACTGAAGTCTTAGAACCCAGGACTTTGTGTCTTATTTTTGATTCTCAACTGCACCCTGCATGAAGATAAGCTTGGGCTGGAAGTCAAGAAACTTGGCACTTTGGATCATGATATCGTGGTTATGTTCCTAGCACTGAGACCTTGTGGGATGAACTTGTGTGACACTTAAAGAATTTTTAAGTATGTTTGAGTTAAAAAATGGTTTCGTGTTCTGTTTCATTTCATCCTTTCATCAGAATCATCCAAGCTGTATGGGTCATAGATGCCATGGAAACGAGGAGTTTGAGTTGCATGATTGTACGGTTCCTTTCCTCTTCACAAATTTTTAATTTCATTGTCCTTTTTTTTAAAAGGCTTTATTATTTTCTTCTTTCTTTCCTCTTTTTGAGAAAGAGTGAGAAAAAGAGAGAGAGAGCACGCACACACAAGTAGGTGAGAGGCAGAGAGCGAGGGGAAAAAAGAATCTTAAGCAGATTTACCTAGTGCAGAGCCCAATGTGGGACTCAGCCTCACGACTGTGAGATCGTGACGTGAGCTGAAATCAAGAGTTGGGAGCTCAACTGACTGAGCCACCCTGGCACCCCTAAAGATTTTATTTTTAAGTAATCTCTGCGCCACCGTGGGGCTCAAACTCACAACCCTGAGATCAAGAGTTGCACGCTCTACCAACTGAGCCAGCCAGGTGCCCCTTTAGTTTCATTCTGTCTTTTTATAAAATCTCCTGAAAACAGATTTGGAGATTTCCCAAGTAAATAACAAAGAACTATAGGGAGCAGCTATGACCAGGTATTTGACATTTGAAAAACCTGAACTCCTGTCACATATTGTAATATTTTCATGTTTGTGAGACATTGTTGGGAAAGATCAAGAAACAAGCGGATTATCAAGCTTCAATTTACGGGAAATTATAATGGTATCTTGAATGAAAGACAAAAACTGAAAGGGAATATCAGCAGAGTTCACTTTAAACATTTTTCCCTTTGGGCTCATTAGACCTAGGATAAATAGAAAATGGACATCTTTATTCTAGCTACAATTTTAGGAGTACAACATGTTTCACTTTAGGCTAGCCTTTATTATCTCATGTTGTATTCTCTCTGCCACTTCCCCCTTCAGTGAACATGAACCCAAATGTATACACGTGCACTTGGACCACTTCTCTTTCTTGAGTATTTCCTGAATCTTCTACCTCTTAATCTTTCCTTGGCAGTTTCTGTTAATTCTCCTATTAAATTCTGTTCAGTATTCAATGTGCTACATAAATACTGATTTTTTTATGTTATTTATGAAACTTTCCTCTAACTTCCTAGTTGAAATTCATCATCCTACAATCTACCTCCTCGATCCTTTAGGTATTAGATGTATAATCTACATACACACTTTGAAGTCCCTTTGCACATATTGCCATAGTCTAAATATGTGTATGTCTGTCTTCTCTGGACTTAAGCCTTCTTGTGGACAGGTACTTTGTGTGTCTCATTTAGGAACCATTATAGTTACTAGCCTATGATAATTGCTCACTAAAGAGAATAGCTTGGAACAAAGTTTTCTGAACCTCCCTTTTAAATATCATGTGTAATTCAAATATGTAGAAGGGATTAGGGGACATTTTATTAGTGTAAATTTGTGACTTCATATTTGTGACAATTGATTATTAGAAAGTCATCCAAAAGAGCGAGGAGGCTGACTTAAACTTTCAGTGAAATTTGTGTTTATGGAAGACAGTTCCAGTCACATCAATTCTAAGCATCCAATTTAATTTTCCCTGTCACTCTCTTTCTCTCTCATACCTACACATACTTTTTTTGCATGGTGGCAGGAAAATGTGGACTCATGCTGATGAGTAGTTGTGAATAACAGTATTTTCAAAAGTAGCTTTCTTTTCAATTTAATGGATACAGTAACTCACAAGAGTAGGAAATACTCGTCTCAAATTAAAATCACAGCGAGTGCATGAGGTTATTAATTAAGTATCCAGCTTAAAGTATCAATTAATGGGTTCCTCAGCCATTTTAATTTGTCAGCATCTGTCAGAAAATACCATGTGAATATATCTTGTCATTTAACTGAGTGGAGCACACATATGTTGTAGGATTGTATTTGCTTATATGATTGTATGTAAGTAAGCACGTGCAGGTGAATTGTAACCAAACAAAACAGAGGGAAACAAAAGACCTGCGGTCTTCGTAATCAGTGTCATATTCCCAGGAAGTTCAAATACATCCACAGAAAAGCTTTATCATGAGGTCTCTGGAATAAAGCAGAGGCAGCACATATTAAGTTCTTTGGGGTCTCCTTTGAGTTAAAATATGATAGAGAACGTAAATGAGTGTGGCTGATGTTTCACATTACAGTTTTAAAAACGATTCATATATTTTAACTGTGAAATTTGAATCAAACGTTTGCAGAACTCTGGGAACACCATTAGACTATTCACATGGCTAGGATAAAAGATGTTGGCATGGGAAAATTTCATTGTGTCTGATCCTTTCATTTTTGCCAGATAGGAGCTGCGGTGGTATGTGTGACAGTTTTCAGCATAATATCCAGGGTGTGCACTCAATACTTATTTTCTTGAAGTACTGAATAAATGAGAAAAGACAAAGAATAATAGTTAATATTTATTGAGTGTTTACTATATGCCAGATGCTCTGCTAAGTGCTCATAACAAACCAGGATTGTGCCATTATCACTCCCATTTTACAGATGAGAAAACTGAGGCATAAAAAGATTAAGTAACATGTATTAGGTCGCCCAGTTTATGCACGGCCAAACAAGGATTTGAATTCTCGCTCTGTGATGTGCCCCAATCCAAATATTTTTAACCATTACACTATACCAGCAAGATACATTTAACCAAGTACAGTGCTTTTCCTGGTGATTTGTTTTTGTTTAATTGTAGCTGATTTTATGTAACTATGCAATTCGATCCTTGTGTTTTATTTCTCATTTTCATGGAGCGACAGCGATTCTTAATTGTCTGTTAACCTTCGGCAGTACATTTGCCAACAGCATTTAAATAAACAGATCGTGTCCAGGCACTTGGATTTATAAAGTGGGTTTGATGCTCCCAGTGAGCCTTTCCACATTCTTCTCAGTTCAGGCGGATGCACTGATGTGTGTGCGGTGTCCCTCCTGACAGAGTTTTATCGTAGGCAGAAGAGACAAAAATAGCATTGGAAACCAAAGCCCTTGGTTATTTTTTCTGCTTTACATTTCAGTGATTGTCGATTTTGTAACTTGGGAGGACTCGTTTTGAAGACGATGCACACACACACACACACACACACACACACACACACACAATCACAAAAGGAAGAGTCAAAGCAAAGGCCTTGAGAATTGCTGGGTCTTTAAGCTACTTTCAAGTGCTTTCTGTTGTATAACAATACAAAGTAAAGCTTGGGAAGAAGGAAGTGGCATTTGTTTCAAATGATCGTTATTTACTTCTGGTTTCTGTAGTCACTTAGCTGGCAGATGTGCTGAGAAACTTCAGAAGAAAAGCCTCATAGTCTCTAGAGGACAGGGACAAGTCAGTGCCTAATTATGACATTATATTATATCATCATGTACATGTCAATCTGGGGTCAATGGTGAGAGTAAACAGCTGGAGGAGGGACACAGATAGGAAAAACTTCACAGTGGAGTGACCTTGAGCACCGTCTTGGAGGATGAATAAGGAGTTTGCCAAGTTATGAACTGGGGATTAGAAGCATATAGGTGCCTGAGTGGCTCAGTCAGTTAAGCGTCACACTGGATTTCTGCTCAGGTCATGATCTCACCGTTAGTGAATTCAAGCCCCATGTTGGGCTCTGTGCTGAGAGCATAGAGCCTGCTTGGGATTCTCTCTCTCTCTCT
>NW_024412404.1:31763690-31794093 GCF_014898765.1 Herpailurus yagouaroundi | reverse complement strand
GATATTACAATGAGCTAATATTTATTAAAAGAATGGGCAGAGAGAGTAGAAGCAGAGATCAGGAACAATCATTGTCTTTTAGGCTTTATATCTGGACCCAATCTAATTCTTGGTCTCCAAATGACCGGTTTTATCTGTATTAACATGATTAGTGCAGTTATTTGTAGATACATATATGAAGGTCTCTTCTGTAAGAGTTTGAGGTCTTCCCTGTTGTATTGTGACCATGATCATGACCTTTCTGGAAGAGTTCCTTCTGCTCTGTTGATCCCTTAAGAATACCAAAGCTTGGGGAAAAAAAAAAAAAAAAAAAAAGAATACCAAAGCTTGATCTGCTTGGGATATTGTTAACTTTATATACTAGTTGAGTAGCTTTTGGCTATCAGATCAAGTGTGAGAGGTCTGTAGAATGATGGCGAGGTACCTGCACGAAGACGTTTACCTGAATTATCCAGGTGATCGCTTTAATCTCCAGCAGCCTTTGTGCTGTCACCTACTCAGAACAGTGGTCTTTCCTGTGCCGGGCTTCTCGCCACTAGATGGCGCTAATATTTGCTGTTGTGGCTCCAGCCCAGGGTAATTTAGTAATATAGGTGAATCATTTATTCGGTAGAAGTTATCAGTTAATTATCCACGAACCACACTCTGTAGGGGTTGTGATTGGTGGGTTCCAAAGATAACTAGGGTGCAGCTCCTACCCTTGGGAGGATACGCTCATTGTTGTACACAGATAGCAAGGTAGCAAGTGAAAGAGGGCATAAAAGGGAGGCAATTTCATGAAGGGATGAAGCGTGCAGGTTCTGGGGCCAGAGTGCCTGGGTTCGCATCCCAGTTCACCCACTTACTGGTGTGCCAGTTAAATTACTTAACCTCTCAGTGTCCTCATTTGTAAAATGTGAATAATAATATTAGTACCTCCCTCACAGGGCTGCTATGGACATTATCTAAGCTAAATATGTAAAGTATTCAGCACCACAGCTTATATAATTGTTGGCTATTCACTCCCTACCCCCAGCTGTGACAGGTAAGCCCAATGAAGACAGTGAACTTTGTCTGCTTTATTTACTGGTGGGTCCTAAGTGCACCAAGCAGAGTGGGCGGTTCTCCTGCGTAAATATGTCGTACTATATGGGAAGGTTTGAGGATGGGCTTTGTGGGCTTAGCTGAGTGAGTGAAGTGTGGAACTGTAGGTCTGAAAGGGGCTCCAACTTACTGCTTTATTCAGTTTGTTTTCGATTTCTGTCTGGCTTGTTCTAAAGAGGTACGTTTATTATTCAAGAATGCTGTTTCTATGGGGAGGTCTTCCTGGGAAAATGCAGTAATGCAGAGGATGGTTTTCCCCATGTTCTGCGGGAGGAGGAGAGCTCCTAGGGTGACCTTTCGTTTCCTAGGGACCTCTTATGGAGGGCTAACCTCCTGCGCACTGTGGTAGCCATTCCTCTTGTCCGCTTCTCTCTTGCTCTTTCTCTCTACGTTGAACAAACATCTTGAAGGCAAATGTCAAGACTAGGAATAAGAAGAGCTTAATTTGTCACATTGAGTACAGCTGTGTGTGGAACTGCAATTTGCATTTTAATGTCCTGCTTATTCCAGAAAAGTGGCGTTTTACAGATTTCCTGTATTATTCATGAATTTCAAGGCTTTGTAGTTTAAAAATAAAAGTTCAGGTAATAACCGAGAATAAGGGAAGTTAAACTCTGTCAGGTTTTCTCGATCTTTGCTTATCTCATCACTTTTTTTTTTTTTTTTAATTTGAGCATTTCTTAGCGCGTTCCTCTGTCGTGTGCCCCAATACCAGGAGCAAGCACACGTGGAAATGTTAACCAGGCGCCATATCTGGCCACCTCATTAGCTTCAGAGTTCCCGGGAGAACCTGTGTGGTAAATATATAAATAAACAAATAAATAAAAATCGCTGACCTGCATAGCGAAACATGAACCAAATACCTAGAAGCAGGCAAGTATGACCAGGCATTTTCCTGCTGATGAAGTGGATGAAGCATCCCAAGGCGAGGCCTGCCCTTGGCCACTTGGCCTCCACAGAGTGCTAATGCCCCCATGGTGGGTAACCTGCTTGTTGGACATATGGGCAAATGCTGAGCAAAGATCGGGTGTTAACCTGCCTGCTCTTGTAAAATCTGTGTTTTTAATGAAAACACAGGTTGGTTCAGGTCAGACATAACCTGGGCATAATGTGCTGTGAAAGTTCCCATAGCAGAAATGCCTGGAGTGAGTAGTCTTTAAGATAGAAGCCAAGTGGTGTGGAAGCACCTTGCAGAAAGGCCAGAATCTGGGGTTCACATGAATTTGGGTGAGGAAGCACACTCCAGGGGCAGACACATTCCGATGCTGGGCTGCTCGCAGGGAGCCTGGTGACTGCTTCCTGGGCTCTCCTAAGCAGCAGCCGTAGGACCTCGTGCATCACTGCATTCTGGGCTGAGTCCTTGTCATCGGGCATTGTGGTACAGCTTGAGGAACAGTAAAAAAATGTTGGGGCAAAGGTAAGCACAACTTCAAGGACCAAAGAATAAGAATACACCATAGTGTTACTTAAAATAGATCACAGGGGGGAAAAAAAGAAAAAGAAAAGGGGCTAAGCATCCAACTTTGGCTCAGGTCATGATCTCACCGTTCATGGGTTCAAGCCCCATGTCATGCTCTGTGCTGACAGCTCAGAGCCTGGAGCCTGCTAAGGATTCTGTGTCTCCCTTGCTCTCTGCCCTTCCCCTGCTCACTCTCTGTCTCTCAAAAAGGAATAAACATTAAAAAAATTCTTTTAAATAAAATATATCATGGGGGTACCCAGGTATCTCAGTCTGTTAAGGCTTCAACTCTTGGTTTCTGCTCAGGTCATAATCCCGCGGTTCGTGAGTTCGAGCTCCACATTGGTCTCTACGCTGACAGCGTAGAGCTTGCTTGGAATTCTTTCCCTCTCTTCTCTCTCTCTCTCTCTCTCTCTCTCTGCTCCTCCCCCATTCATTCTCACTCTCAAAATAAATAAAGAAACTTAAAAAAAAATACATCACAAAATGGAGGCTCAAAGTGGATCGCGGGAGTTCGGTTACTGGTTCTTGGCCAAAGTGTCTATTGCCATAGGCAAAGTGTTAGGATTTGACGGGGGAAAATGGCAGGGGTGCCATTCAGTTAGGTAACATTTATTTGGTGCTTATGTGTAAGGTACTGAGCCATGTATTATATGGACAAGTGTGTGTGTAGTGAGTAGTGGTAGGAGAGGAACAGACAGATTGAAGGGGGACATTACACAGGTAGCCAAGGAATTTGCATCTAGGACTTAAAAATCCCCTAGATTCTACTTGGCTTTCACAGAGAAGACAATGTTGAAATGTATGTTCTGTCACTTCTTTAATTCGATTGTCTCAATTAGATATTTAGGTCTGTCTGAATGACCAAACACTTCTAATATTTCTCATGTCTCTAAGTGATGTCTAATAGGGCAAATAATAAGTATTTTACTACAGTTCTCCGCATGTTTCATTCATTCATCCAATCAATATTTCTTTAATGCCTGTCATATCAGCCATTGTACTAGGATTGGGATTTAGTGCTAAACAAGGAAAAACATGGTTCCTGTCCTAACGCATCTTCCATTACTGAGGATCCAAACAGATAAGCGGATGACCATGGTCCAGGGTAGTTGCTGATGTGATGAGGCAATGCCCCTGGAATTCTGAGCGGGGCAGTCAGTGAGACGTGAGTCTGTCTGGAGGAAATGGCATCCAAGTTGATCTCTACTGAATGAGTAGGACTTAGCCTGAAGAAGACTATGGGCTGTTCCAGACACAGGAGCAGCCTGTGCAATGGCCAGGAGCTTAAGTCTTCCCCAGAGTGGTCATGGCTGACGAATGAACTGGGCAATAATACAGATCTGCAAGTACTATACTGCAAGAATTGCTAATGATGCCGAGTCACACGGTCAGCTGTTATACTTCCTGAACTAAGGCAGGAACCATTGACTTCATCCTGACTGACCATCTTGGACTGTGGGTTGGCTCCACAGAGGGCCAAGAAGAAGAGGTGGGTAGGTTAGCACATACTAATCCCCACTCCTTAAACAAACCTCTTGGTTTCCTAAACTCTGATACTGGCTCAGTTCTGGTCACTATTCTGGTGGGGATGATGCTAGATGAATATATTTTTTTAATTAGACATTAATAGATTATTCTTAAAGCTGGCAATTATTGCAGACAGTCTGTGTGTCAGGCCCTGTACCAAGGGTTTTACAAACATTCTTATTTCAACCCTGATACGGTCACATGAGGGAGGAGCAGTTATTCCCATTGTGCAGATGAGGACCAGAGGCTCGGGGAGATGAAGTGACCTGCTCTTGCCCTCTCACCTGGTAAGGAGTAGAGCAGGGATTCAAACTCAGGCTGTCCCAAAGTCTGGGCATGGAACCCCAATGCTTGAGCTTCAGAAAAGGGACCACATGGCGGTATTTAGTATGCGATGCAAGGGTTATTAATAGATCTTTCCAGAGTCCTTTGTGGTTAATTTTAAAATAATGAAAGGTTTATAGTGGGTAGATGGTTATATTTCCTGAGGTGGTTGGCAACATGATGAGGCATTTTTGTATGTTGTGTATTTTGTGACAGATAATGTATAAAATGCTATACTATTCCACATCATCTATTTAATGGGACTTGTCTTAGCAAGAAGGTAATTAATCTCCACCTTTCTTTGTGTAATTGTATTGTACCTAAATTTTCTAGAAATCTTGCTTGAAATCACAGTATAAAAATGATAATTATATACTAACCTTTCTCCTATGGACAGACCTAGTTGGAAAACTTCGTGATGAAGTGCCACAGCTTGATGGCAGATGAGAGGAGAATATAAGAGAAAACTCAGAGGGGAGTTAGTGGGGGCTCCAAAGGAGAGAAGGAACATCATGTTTATTGAAGCAAGATGACAAGGAGAGGCAAACATAAACCACTCAAATAATAGGGTGAAGAAAATACCGAGTAGATTTTAACATCAAATTAAAATCCAGGCTGTTTGTGGTAGTATTATGGACGGACTAGATATTCTATAAAGCTCATCTAATGCAAAACTCTGAAAATGCTGGATAAAAATTTAAAAATACATGTCATTTTAATTGCATGGCTGAGCTGGCAAGAAACTAAGAAGAATCCTCAGAGGCCTAAAATGGAGAGGCAGCAAACAGAGAGGTGAGCCAGTTTGGAAGCTGGTGGCCTCCCTTGGGGCTAGATGCTGATTTCTGGTGACCTAAAGTCTTAAATATAAAGGCTTCTTGCATCCCAGAGGCAAGAATAAGCCCAGGGGTTTTGCAAAGTTCCTTGCACAGCAAAGGGAGTGAGATTGAAGCTGCTACCCAAGTCTCTGAGAGGGTGGCTCTTGAAAGGCTGACCTAAGGGGGGAAGACTTGCATGGGACTTTAACAGGGAGATTTGCCTTTCTTAATTAACCCTGGCATTGGGGAGTGAGAAGTCTCTCTTGAGAATCTGTAACCATAAGCAGGCACTCACAGCGTTTGGGGTCGCCTTTATACTACTCCTGAGGTCCAGGAAAATCAAACAAGCAAAACCTCCAAACTAGACTTAGGTTTAAAGGGGCCCTGGATTGGCAGTGCTGCCTCACCGGGCAGAAATAGATGCAAATAGTCTGGAGAAGTACACCTTCGATGTAAGCCCCGGAGAATTCCCGCCGTTAAAGTTCCAGGAGGAAGGGGCTCATATTCACCAAATCATAAAACTCCTCAGGAAACCAGTCACTACTGGCAAAAACTGCACACAGCACAACTGGACCTGCAGACTTTAGATGTAATCATCAAATGTTGAACACAAGATACCCATGTTACTGTGCTTAAAAAAACTGAACCAGAAGTGAGAATGAGGAACAAAAAAGCACAAAAATGGTCAGATTCCCTCTAAGAGAAACCTTCCTTAGGATGGGTGTTAGAGGATTGTACAAGCCTCAGATGCACTCTGGAGGAGCCCCAGGAACATGGCATGGGCGAGGGTTTACCTTGTGTCAGAGGATCCTGGTTAAGTCTAGTTGGCCAGTTAAGGGCGCCATCGTGGCTTTTTCAGAGTACCTTTTCCCCTGGAAGGATCTGGGCCATCTCATTCCTTGAAGCATAGGAAAGGTGATGGGGCCTGATTCTAGGGGGTCAGTTGCTCAAGGAAGTCAGGAATTACACTTTTTGGAGAGGTCAGTGTTGTCACCATTGCCATCGTCGTCATCTCCATGAACGTTTATTAAGTACCTGCTGTGCTTTCTGCATTGCGATGGCCACACGACATGGATTGTTTAATCTTATTAAGTAAGGTTATACTTTGTTTAATCTTATTATGTAAGTGTTATTAATAATCCTGTTACAAAGGAGGTCATGAAGTCTTGGGAAAATGGCCCACTCAAGCTTATGAAGTTAGAAGTTGGGTGTGAACCCAGTCAGCCTGACTTCTGAGCTGACATTCCCACACTTTGGCGCTTCTGGAGACTGATCAGTGCCCTCTTGGAGAAGCAGAGCACTCTGCGTGATATCCTGAAGAGTCTGGGGTATTGGGTGCACTGTCTCTTGCCTGTGACTGTGGAATTGGAGGTGCCATGGACCCAGCCAAGCTAGTAGACCCAGCCAACCTAGGAGCTTCTCCAGGGTGTGGGATGGAGCACTCTTCCCTATTTTTGTGATGTCCATTAATGGCAGGAATTGGCCTCCCAGGGGGGAACCAGAGCACAACGAGAGGTCACTCCTTGGTCCTGGAGTCCAGCCTGATGCAACCTAGGCAGAGGCATGAGAGACCCAAGGCTTGGGCCAAAGGAAGATGTGCCCAGAGCAAAGAGCAGGGCCGTGGGAGTAATTCTTGAGTAAGGTGCAGAGTGGGACTTGCCTGCTGCCCGTACTCACTGTGGCAGCTTGTGCCAGGAACATTATTGTGGTCAAAAAATAGCAAATTATTTCCCAGCTACGTCCTGATTTTGATCCAGAAAATCTGACACATGAATATTTAAGTTGATGGGGGAAGGCTTTTAATTCAGATTCTCTTTCTTGTGAGGAAAAAAAAACCAAGAAGAGTCCTTGTTACATAATAAGACAAAATGTTTGAAATAAGGACATTTGAAATCAGATTTCTTCTTCTAATAGAATCACACACATTGTATTTTCTATGGAAAGTAAAACATTTACTTTCTCAGATTCTTAACTTCACTTGAAAGATGAATAGTTACAATAATGTTGACCATTGATTATTACCCTTCTGATGTCTTTTGGCTTTTCTGTGGAATATGAACTCTGTTTTCTCATTGTTTATAGAGGACAATGCCTTGAAGACTTTCTATTTGAAAGATATATTTAAAACTCCAAAAAGTTGTGGCCTCTTTGTTAGGGGTTTGGCTCAAATTCTTTATTCTCACTCTTAGCTTTAAGATCGATGAGGTGTGTTTATATGTACTGATTCAGAGATGTCCAAATGTACAGCAAAAAGAACAAATTGTGGAATGTGTAGAATATGATCTTGTTTATTTGAAAAGATTATATATCAACATGTAGGAATATAATATGCATAGAGATTTCTGGAAGAATACACTGTTAACAGTGATTACTTCTGAGAGTGGTATTAGGGATCTAGGGTGGAAATGGGGACGCTCCCACTTCTAAATTCAGGTCATTTTGTATTATTTTAAATGTTTGCTTTGGGTCCCATTTTACTTTCTAATAAAAAAATGAGAAAAATTTAAAAACTTTCAAATTTCAAGCCACACGTCATAGATATAAGCATTTTCTTTGTGTGTCCTTTGCACAGTAAGGAAAATACCAACAAAAAAAAGACAACCTACTGAATGGAAGAAGATATTTGCAAATGACATATCTGATAAGGAGTTAATATCCAAAATATATAAAGAACTTATACAACTCAATGCTATACAAATAATTCCATTAAAAATGGCAGAGAGCCTGAATAGACTTTTTTTCCAAGAACACACACAGATGTCTAACAGACATTGAAAACATGCTCAACATCACTTATCAGGGAAATGCAAATCAAAACCATGATGAGATACCACCTCATACCTTTCTGAATGGCTAAAATAAAAACATAAGAAACAAGTGTTGGTGAAGATGAGGAGAAAAAGGAACCCTCTTGCACTGTTGGTGGGAATGCAAACTGGTGCAGCCACTGCGGAAAACAGTATGGAGGTTTTCTCAAAAAATTAAAAATGGAATTATCATATGGTCCAGTAATTCCACCACCCAAATTCACCCAAATAATACAAAAACTGTAACTCAAAAAGATATATGTGCCCCTATTTTATTGCAGCATTATTTGCAATAGCCAAGGTATGGAAGTAACCTGGGGTACCTGGGTGGCTCAGTCAGTTAAGCTTCTGACTCTTGATTTTGGCTCAGGTCATGATCTCATAGTTTGTGGGTTTGAGGCCCATGTCAGGCTCTGCACTGATAGTGTGGAACCTGCTTGAGATTCTCTCTCTCTCCTCATTTTCTTCCCCTACACCTCTCGTGCTCTCTCACTCTCTCTCAAAACGGAATAAATGTAAAACATTATAAAAAAAAGATATGGAAGCAACCCAAGTGTCCATGGATAGATGAATGGATGAAGAAGTGGAATATATACACAATGGAATGTTTTTCAGCCATAAAAAAAAAAAAGAATGAAATCTGCCATTTGCAACAACATGGATGGAGCTAGAACGTATAACGCTAAGTGAAATAAGTCAATGAGACAAAGACAAATCTATGATTTCATTCATGTCGAATTTAAGAAACAAAACAAATGAACAAAGACAAAAGACAAACAAAAAACCCAGACTCTTAAATATAGAGAACAAACTGATGGTTGCAAGAGGGGAGGTGGGTGGGGGACGGATGAAATAGGCGAAGGGGATTAAGAGTACCTTTACCGTGATGACCACTGAGTAATGTGTAGAATTGTTGAATCATTGTATTGCTTCCCTCAAACTAATATAACACTGTATGTTAGTCATACTTCAATTAAAAAAAAAAACTTTAAATTCAAGCCACATACATTGTAGAACATTGATTTCTTGTGAGGGAGTTTTGTTTTTCTGTGTTTTCTTCCTCAAACCAATGGTGTTCTTATGAAGGATAGAAGCCTGAAATAATGTTCTAGGCATTGGGCTCTGTCATTCTCTTGCTGGGACAAAACAAAACAAAACCAACCCCCCCCCAAACAAAAACAAAAACAAAATCACATCCCATAATTCATTGGATTTTACTTTTACAGATTCACAAATGTGGACAGTTTGATTTTGTCCTTCTTGATGATGGCTGACCTTCATACTAGATGTGGGTCTGTCCGTTCCACTCCCCTGTGACGTTGTGCTCTTGCTGTTCTTGGCTCTTCCTAGGTTGCTACGTGTTTATTCATTTAATCATTTACCACACATTCTGGAATCCCTCACCATGTGCCACACACTGAGGTCCATACTTGAATTTTCAAGGCACAAGTAATAGGCCTTTACAAGTGTGTAATTTTGTGAGTCAAGATAAGCAAATAATGTGGCAAGTGTAATGAGAGCAGAGAGTTCTGATAGCCTGGGTGCAGGCCTAGAGGGTGAGGAAAAACTGATAGGAATACGAGTTAACCAAGGAAAGGGTGGGGGTGGAGCATCTTATGGAGAGAAGCCACTTTGAGGAGCTAAAGGGTGGAGGTGAAATGATAATATGGAAGGTGTGGCAGGTTATTTGTGTGGCTCAGCAGTATTTCCATCTGTTCTTCTGCACTTGTGGACCGACTTCCTCACCGCGCCGGGGTTAGTCACCGCCATATAATACATTTTAGCCAATGGGATGTGAGTGGAAATGGTTAAGTATTCAGCTGTGGGTGTGGAGTCTCCAGATACTGTTTCCCGGCCACGGGATCATGGAAGTGTGGCTTGACACAGAGAGGTACTGCTTAGCCATCGCTATGGAGGAGAGCTGGTCTGAGGAGTTTCCTGGACTCATGGAAGATGTGACATGAGTGAAAAAAATTGGTTGGGACTTCGGAGTGTTTTGTTTTGTTTTGTTTTGTTTTGTTTTGTTTTGTTTTTTTATGACAACAGAAGCTAGTTTCTTTGAGCCAATACAGTATGTGAGACACAAAAAACAGGTATAGGAAAGGAGTGCCCTACAATGAGGTTGGAGCAAATGGCAGGGGGTTAGAGCACGGAGAACCTTGTCCATGTCTTGCTGTCTTCTTCCTGGGATAAAACACTGACCACTTCCTGCAATCACATCCGATTCTATTTCTCAGCAGATTTAGAAATGGAGAGCGTTTGATTTTGTTATTCCTGATGGTGTTGGTCCCTCTTCTGTCTGTCTGTCCTAATGTCTCTGGTCCAGCATTCTCTGCTCCAAAGAGGGGCAATGGAAGAAGAGAGCTTACCTTTGCTGGAATTCTTTTTAAACATCTTCAGGAGGCATACACATTTTCTCAGGGACTGCTCCTAAGGGCTGTGCAGGGCAGCGCCACCATCAAGTGGCATGTTTAATATCCTCCCCCCGCCGACTGGCCCTTCACCAGTGTCATGACCCGAATCACATAGACAACAGCTGTCCAGGTATGGAGCCACATTTGGATGCTGGAAGAAACAGGAAAGCCCAGTGTGAGAGGCAGTGGGTGTAGGCAAGTGGAGGTGGCCTGGGTTAATTATAGAGGTAGAGGGCACATATCCAGTTTGTGTTTCTGTGGGACCCCAATTCATTTAAAGGAGTCCTTTTTGAGCGGCCCACATGGTGAGACTTTGCTTTCAGTGCATTGCTACTCAGCATGTCCAGTAGTCTCCCCTGCTAACTGAAATGGCTGGTGCAGACAGACATGCCATCGTCCTTGTCCCCTGGGGTCCATGGCTTGCCTAGTTAGAATCCACTTCAGGGGCAATGGAGGAGGAAAGAACAGTATGGAATTGTATACTTGGAAGTGTCTATGGAGCCTAACATTATCTGAGGGGGAAGAGACCAAGAGACACATGTGGTTTGGGATGGAGGGTCAGGAAGCGGCATGGTTACTTGTCAACACAAATTGTGTTCTCTTGTACTGATGCTCTCTGCTCACTTCCCGACCCACTCCCATGAGACGTAGGGAATTTGGAAGCCAATTCCCCTTTCTCCACAATTATGCCTAACCCTAACCCTAACCCTTGTGTGAGACTGCTGGTTACTTTTTCCAAACCCATTCTGTTGTTTTTCTTGATCACCAGAGCTCTGGTTTTGCTTAGAATGGCATTGCTTCCATTTGAAACACTTCTCTTCCAGCCTCTCTTGGCGCTGTGGTGGTCAGGT
Source organism: Herpailurus yagouaroundi (assembly GCF_014898765.1). Taxonomy (NCBI): domain Eukaryota; kingdom Metazoa; phylum Chordata; class Mammalia; order Carnivora; family Felidae; genus Herpailurus; species Herpailurus yagouaroundi. Next base: position 31,782,810 of record NW_024412404.1, on the reverse strand, counting down.
TACACCGTCCTGGCCAGTAGGACTGAGACTTCTCAAGTTCTTGGGCGTGGCTCCTGGAGAAGTGCTCAAATATGGCAAGACTTGGTTAGCTTTATCTTTTTTGCCTTTTGGCCTTTATCCTGCCTTCTAGCCTAGAACATGGATGGCATGCTGTTTATTTATTTATTTATTTATTTATTTATTTATTTTTTTCAACGTTTATTTATTTTTGGGACAGAGAGAGACAGAGCATGAATGGGGGAGGGGCAGAGAGAGAGGGAGACACAGAATTGGAAACAGGCTCCAGGCTCCGAGCCATCAGCCCAGAGCCTGACGCGGGGCTCGAACTCACGGAGCGCGAGATCGTGACCTGGCTGAAGTCGGACGCTTAACCGACTGCGCCACCCAGGCGCCCCGCATGCTGTTTTTTGATAGGTGCCATCATAAGGCTCCAAGATAAGTTTGTTAAAACTGGGAATTTAGAAGAATGGGTTCCTGATGGCATGGTAGAGACACCACAGCTCTTCAGGACTCCTCCAGAGGAAAACACATCCCACTTTGGAGAGGTTATTATATTTAGCCAAAAGCATTCTTAGCTAGTTACCCTCACTTATTCTGTACAAGAATAACTGTTCTCAGGGCACCTGGGTGGCTCAATCCGTTAAGCATCTGACTCTTGATTTCAGCTCAGGTCATGATCTCACGGTTTGTGGGTTCCAGCCCCACACCGTCAGCATGGAGCCTGTTTGGGATTCTCTCTTTCTCCCGGCCCCCCCCCCCGGCCCCTCCCCTGCTCATGCACGTTCTCTCTCATCTACCTCAAAATAAATAAATAAATAAATAAATAAATAAATAAATAAATAAACTTTAAAAAATAATAATAATTGTTCCCTTTTGCCATGCTATAGGGAGTTTCTGGCTAGACCTCAACTAAACTAAGACTTTAAATAATTGGATTTTCTTTCCTTTGTATCTCTGTACATAGATGGCTATTATTCAGAATAATAATGCTGAGACTGCATAACTTCTGGAGTCATCAAAGAAAAATCTGTTATAGGCAGCAGACTATACTTCATTAATGGAAATCTGCCTAATATATTTTAGAAAGATTTTTCAAAATAAGGAGCAAACATTAACTTTAGAATTCAATTAACAAAATCATCTTATTCCCTAAGTGTTCTAGCTAATCAGCATTTTATAACTGATAATTTTACTCTGCTTAAACGTCGATTAAAATTTTTTCAGAAGTTGTGTCTTTCAACCTATGTGAAAACTGCTATGTGATGTGCGAGGTATGAAGTTTATGAAATTACTTATATGATTACATCACATTTAGGTCACAAATTTAAGAGAAAGAAAAAATACTTAAGTTTCACATCTTTTCTAAGGTTAATAGAATTTATCTAGTTAGTTGAAGCTATAAAGATTTCCAGCATTTTGTTTTTCCTGAACTGAAGCTGGCTAGCATACATATATGTAAGTATGTATTTGAATTAAAGTATTTGAAAATAAAAAGTGAATCTATTTTTTTTAATGTTCATTTATTTTTGAGAGAGAGAGAGAGAGAGAGAGAGAGAGAGAGACAAACAGAGCACAAGCAGGGGAGGGACACAGAGAGAGGGAGACACAGAATCCAAAGCAGGTTCCAGGCTCTGAGCTGTCAACACAGAGCCTGAAGTGGGGCTCGAACCTATGAGCCGTGAGACCACGACCTGAGCTGAAGTCAGATGCTTAGCTGACTGAGCCACCCAGGCGACCCTAAAAAGTGCCTCTAAAGAGGCAGTAGAATGAGAGACAATGTCCATCCAACAGATCTGAGTGATACTGGAAATTAAAGTGGGTCAGATCTTTTATAATGAAAACATTTGTGAAATTAAGTCGTCACATATTAAAGGCATGAAACAGCATAAGGGACACATTAGAAGGAATAAAGAACAGGTGGAAACTATTGTCCCAAACTGCACGTCCAGTATGGTAGCCAGAAGCCATATGTGGTTTCTGAAAGCTTGACAGGCGGTTAGCAAGAATTGTGATGTGCTGTGTATGTGTGAAATAGACATTAGATTTCAAAGACTTTATATAAGGAAAGACTGTAAAATCTGTCATTAAAAATTATGCGTAGAAATGATAATATTTAGGATATATGGATTAAATAAAGTATGTTATTAAATTTAAGTTCACCTGTTTCTTTTTTAGTTTTTTTTTTTTTTTACTAGAAAATTTAAAAGATATGGGGCTCATGTTTGTGGCTCACATTATATTACTCTTGGATGGTGCTGGTTTAAAACAAGTAATTGAAACAGACTCCCAGAGATACAGGAGAAAGCTGGTGAATAAGAAGCATTGTTCTTGTAACCGAGGAAAAAATGAACTTAAAAAGCTGTCAGAGAATCTTGAAAAATCTGCTTCCTAGAATCCTGTCTCCACATAGGTCTCTTCTCCACAGAGCAGCAGTCCCAGCTGACCATTAAAAATGTAATGCAGGCCCTGTCTGCCCTGCTCAGCTCTTTGGTAACTTCTCACTTTACCTGGACTAAAACCCAAGGCTCCATAATGGCCGCCAGGCCCATAAGGTTTGGTTGCTGACCACTTTGCCAATCAGTGGCTTCTATCTCCTTTCTTGCTAGCATTTCATGTTGGGGCATTTCATAGCCCTTTTGCCTTTGTGAGCATGGCCTAGTGCTGCTCCCAGGGCCTCTGCACGTAGGATCTGCTTTCTCTGGACCCACAGGTGACTCACACACTCACTTCTGTCAGGACTCTGCTCAGGCCTCTTCTCAACTCACTGTCTCATTCCATCCCACTGTACCCCCCTTTACCCTTTAAAATTCATCCGCAAAGCACTTAACACTGCCTGAAAAGAACATGTAAATTATTTGTTTCTTTGCCTTTATCAGTACCAAATCTCCACTGCCTTAAACAGTAGTGGAACATAGTAGGTCCTCAATAAATACTTGTCAGACAAGTGAATAAAACAATTTTAAAGGAAGCAACCAGAAAAGGGGAAGAAACAGTAACAGTTTGGATGGAAAAACACCAATATGTTAATAAGATCTATTTCTCAGTGATGGATAATTTTCTTTTTTTTCTGCTACCTACCCAAGCACATGGTTAAAAGAACCTATTTTGTCCAGGCCTTCCCTCTTCTACCCATTGCCTTGTTTCACCAGACCATTCAGGGCAGTCTTACATTTCTTTCCACAGTTGGTTTGAGCATAGGTATGTGATATACCTATTCTTGCTGGTGAGCTGTGGGCAGAGGGCTTCTGAGAAGGAGGCCACTTGGGAAAGATGACACTTAAAAAGAGATGCTTCTGGGGCACCTGGGTGACACGGCTGGTTGAGTGTCCGACTCTTGGTTTTGGCTCCGGTCATGATCTCACAATTCATGAGTTCAAGCCCCATGTTGGGCTCTGCACTGATGGCGTGGATTCTGCGTGGGATTCTGTCTCTCCTTCTCTTCGTCCCTCCCACACTTGTGCTTGCTCTCTCTCTCTCAAAAATAAATAAATAAACTTAAAAAAATGCTTATGAAGGACTGGTATGTTGGTCTGCCACAGCTCTACTGGCCTTGGTTTGTGTGTGATGCTTGGCATGGCAGTAGCCATATTAGGTCCCTGGAGCTGCTGCGTCTGAACACTGAGAATGGCAGATTCAAAAGCTGGAAGGAAACCCAGTCCCTGATGATGTTGTCGGGCTGACAAATTAACTGTCTCAGGGATGTCCTACTTTGTGACTTCTTGTTTGGGGCTATAATAAATCATTTTCATTGGTTAGGTCATTTGGAGCTGGGTTTTCTGAAAATGTTATTCCCAGCCAAGTGTAACTGATGCAACACTGTAACAAAATTCAGGTGAAACAGCCTCCAAATTATAAACTTGTCAGACAAAAGTGCAGAAGTCATAATAAGAGATGCTGTTGTATAATAGTGTCTCCCTAAGGACTAGGCTAGGGACATAGTTGGCTCAGTACTTAAGAGAAGAACAACTCCAAAAAAGAAGAAATACATTGAATTCTTTTTTATTTTAGTGTTTGCTTATTTTTGAGACAGGAAGAGACAGAGTGCAAGTGGGGGAGGGGCAGAGAGAGAGGGAGACAGAATCCAGAGCAGGCTCCAGGCTCCGAGCTGTCAGCATAGAGCCCAACGCAGGGCTTGAACTCACGAATGCAAGATCATAACCTGAGCCAAAGTCGAACACTTAACCAACTGCGCCACCTAAGCTCCCCAAAGAAGAACTGCTTTGAATTATCAATATAATTATATAAACTTGAATTATAAATATAACACAAAAATGTGAAGAAAAAAGAAACGATTCCTCTTTTTATGTCATCTGCGATGATTCAGACACATTTGGAGTCCTGAGTTCACTTCTGTAGTCATGCTGTAAGGTTGCTGACAAATTCTACTGAAAAGAAGGAAGGTGTGTGTAACAACTATTATTTTAGTGGGAAACTACCCCACCCTATTCTTACTCTGTGTGTTTTAGGGGGAGTGGATGCTACTCCAACTTGGCCATTGGGTGGGAAGGGTGTGGTTTTCCAGACCTGTATGATTGGCTCAGGGATGGGCATGTGAATGAATCAGAGACAATAAAATGAAAAAAAACAAACAAAAAAAGACTTTTGTGGGTTTGCTGGGAGAGAGTACACTTTTGAATCAGGCTGAACCTTACAAAATATAACTCTGTGGCTGCTGGCAGCCATATTGCCATATGCTGAGTTTGAGAATGGAGCCATGTGGTTGAGTGTAGAGATGAGAATTGCAGGGAACCCAGATTCTAGTGCATCATTTGAGCCCTGGATCAAGACATGCATGAAACATAATCTTAACTTTCTTTATTCATAAGCCATTATATTTGCCTTCTTTTTCACTCCTGTTTGAGCTCAGGGTTCTGTCATCTCCATAGAAAAGACCTAACTGAACAGAAGAGTGAAAAGGGAACATAAATGTCTGAAGCCATCTGAATAGCTGTCATATGGAAAAGGTTGACAATTATTCCCAGTTGCTCTAAAAGAATGGCACCCACAGAGGGGAACCACCGAAAGGCACATTTGTCCTATACCTAATGTAGAACTTTTAAGCACATGTGACTATCCAACAGCATAGCTGTTTGCTTTAAGCTGCTATGACTTTGCCAACAATGTATGAGTTTAACCAAAAGCTCGGGATGTTCTAAATGGGAATTTCTGAATTGAGTCAGTTCGGGCTTCTATGCTCTTTCCAACTAGACTTGCAATGATTCTCCAACATAAATGGAAAAAGAGGGATTATACGAGGGCACGTAGACAGATGTGACTTGTAAATGATTAAGTAGAAAATATGTATTGGTTAGGAAGAGGCTCTGGAGTCAGAAAAAAAAGCTGTTTGAAATCCAGTTTTGAGCTTTCTCAGCTGTGTGAAATCATTGGGAGAGTAAGTTAACCTCTCAGAGCCTCATTTTCCCCATTTGTGAAATGTGGCTAATCCCTACCATATAGGGTTGCAAGGACCGAATCCAAAGCCGTAAGTATGCATTTATAACACAGCTTGGCGTTTTGCGTGCTCGGTAAATGTTAGCTAGTAGTATTCAAATGCTAGGAAAATATGAGGCAGAATTATTTTTTCTCTTCTTAGTCTTTTAGCATAATCATTCTGGGGATAAAAGGAAAAGTATATGCCATATTTCATTAAACTCACACAAAGCGGGTTGGGTTTCTGGGTAGACACGTGTATAAAAGAAATATAAATTTTTCCCCATACGAGTAGAAAATAAGCTTATCAGCTGTGATTTTTTTTTTTTTAATTTTTTTATTCTGGAAGAGTTTTGCCTTCATGTAAAATACGTCATGGAAAAGGGGCTAAGGGGAAGAAGGGTATCTGGATTAAAGTTGTGGTGGTTTTTTAATGGTTAAGTGTGCTAAAAGGGGAAGGAAGAAGAGGAGAAAAATCTTGTGTTTTCTAAGAGGAAGACATATAAGTGGTTAGACTGTGTTGGCTTATGTCAGCGGCTAGTACTGAATACGATTTCAACCTAGTAGAATAATATCATTTTAAGGAAAAAATACTGAAAGGCTATGAGAATAAAGGATTAATACTAAAGAAGAGAATAAGTAACCAACCAAAATACCTGATGCCTGTATGCTTTTTTTTTAAGGTGGATAAGTAGATACTAAGATTATTAAGCAGATCAGAACAAAAATTATGCTGTTACGATGTGCGGTTTTGTTTTCAGAACTTTGTTCTAATTCTGTCTAAATTTAGGAGCTTTTGAATTATTTTATGGTAATTTTGTAAGCAGTTTTCAATTATCTTCCTGAATATTGTTTTTATACAAGCAGTGATTTATCATTCTTACCAAAAGGTTCTTTTTTAAAAAAAAATCTTTGTTTTAGGCTTTAGTTTACTTTGAAAGCTGTTGATCTTTTTAAATGCGATATTCTTGCTCTTTCATTTCTTTTCTCTTTTCATCCCTTTCTCGTTTAATAGTCTACAAAGGGTCTTTTCAATTTTATTCATTTTGTTCAACAAACTCACTCTTGGTGTTTGTTATTTTGCCAACAATTTCGGTTGTTACTGTTTTATTTTTCCTTTAGTTTTTAGAATCTAATTTTTAAAATTATGTTTCTAGGTTGGAATATATTATATAATTGATTTTCTAGTTCTAAAAATTATTTTGTTCATTCATTCTCATCATTATTTTAAAGTATATATTTTGTATAGGTACTTATAAGGTCCAAAGCTTATTATGCTAAAACTTAAACCAGAAAATACATTTTGATAAGTATGTGCCGGTTTATATTCTATTTCAGTGGAAATATGTGAACATTTGTGATAGGCCTAGAGCAGATAAGCAATCTAGTTCAGAAAGAAAACATTGAAATTATGCATATATAATATGCATTTCAAGATTAAAATATATTTGCTAGTTGATTGCTTTGGAGGAAGATAAATGGAAATGGGCAAATTAATTATCAATGGTAATAAATTGGAAAGAGAACACAGAGTAAATTTAATATATAGCTTTCCATACAATTCATTTAAGAAAGGAAAATGGTGTTATCAAAGTATTAAATACAGAAATAAACGTCTTCCCCAGAGTTCTAGGTGCCATATTTTTATGTGCTTTTTAAAAACTCGAACATTGTTGAGTTTAGACTGTTGAGTATGATATTCATGAAGTAGGAGGCAAATAATGCTTACATTCAAATAGTGCAGCAACTTGAGCTACATTGAAGAAATCTGTCTTCTTGTCTTTTCTGCAAGGATGGCTCAGGGACACATACCCTGAGCCATTGCAGGATTTTTGCAAACTAGGCTCCAGACTCCAGTTAATGGGAGTATTCTTGGCTTGTAGAAAGAAACATCAGCTCTTTGCTCTGCCAGTGGGATCGTCAGTAGCTGAATACCAGACTTGGCCAACAACGTCCTCCCTTTTCTTCAAAGGCTGACCGAAGGACAGGTAGCCACTAAGTTTGAGAGTTGACATCACAAGGAAGACACTGGTGTTGTTTTGTGTTTTTTCTGCCTGGGTGTTTGCATCTCAAGTATGGATTTCTTTTTGGCTCTGATTGGTGGACAGGCGAGTATGAATGTTGTGGATACCATTAGAATTTATTTATACCATTATTTATTTATAACTGGATAAATAAATGATGGCAAAGTCCCACAATAGAATGCTATTCAGCTCTAAAAAAAGCACAAGGGAGCTCTTGATGCACCAGTGTAAAAGTATCTCGGGGATATATTTTTAAGTGAAAAAAGCAATGAACAAAACAGTATATCCAGTATGCTGTTCTATATATAAGAAAGTTGAAGAGAAGAAACATATTCTTATTTGCTGGCATTTGTACAAAGAAAAGGTAGAAGTGTACGAAAGATTCTAATAAAGATGATACATACAGGGTGTAGGGGGTGAGGAGGATGGGGCAAGATGTGAAGCAAGGGACTTCTCAGTATACACTCTTATTTTAATTTTTTAAGTATGTGAAGATGTTACATATTCAGCATTAAAATTAAAAAAAGAAAAGATCATGTTGGATGTAGGACGAGATTGGATTGGGAAGGAGAAGAATAGGTATGAGAGGCCAATTTAGAGGCCATTGCGGTAATCCACGGCAAGATAATGATTCCAGAATGGTGGCAGTGGAGACAGAAGTAGGTAGGTTTCAGAGCTACTGAGGAGGTGAAATAGGCGGGACTGGGCCAATATGCAGGGGAAATGATGAATGAGAAGGAGTCCAGGATGACTCCCAGGGTTCCTGAACCATAACCTTAGGTGGATTCACTAAGTTGGGAAAATAGAAGGAGGCTCAGGTTGTGGAAGTGATGACTAGACACGTTGAGATGGTGCTAGACCCGTGAGGGTGTTTAAAAAAGTCTGTTGAAGTCGTGCATAAGATGGTTTAGAAATAATCAAAGTAGAGATGTGAAGGAGGCAGCTGGATTTGTGAGTCTGGAGCTCCATGGCCAAGTCTGGGCTGGGATCAGCAGCCAATAGAGGGTTTTAAAGCACTGGCAATGGATGAGCACAACTAGGGAATACAGGAAGGAAAGTGGGGTTGGGACCCAGCCTGGAGGAATTCTAAAACCTAAGGGCCCCAGGGTAGAGGACAAGGCAGCCAAGAAGACTGGGCAAGAGTGGGCCAGAGAGCTGGGAGAGTGCGTCAGTACTGAACCAAGGGAAGTTCCAAGAAGCAGCCAGTGAATGAATACATGCTAAGGGCTGCATAGCTGTCGAGTATGACGCGGATGGAGCAATGTCCCCTGGGTCTGAAGAGGTCATCGATAATCCCCTCGATTTCTGTCTCAGAGACCTCTTGTGCTGGGAGGTGGGTCGCTGTAGGCTGAGAATGGCTTATTTCAGATAATGGCCCCACCCTCTTCCCGGTCTGACTGGCTTGAAAACTGATGAGCTTCTTCAACTCCTCCTTTCCCTTAGTCCGGTTTTCCGCCCAGTCCTTGCTAAATCATTTTCTAAGTGCTATCTACTCTGTTTCAATAGTATCTTCTGCTTCTGTCTTCTTTTCTCTATTCATACTGCCACTTGCCCACTTCAAGTCCAGTTAGCCCTCATACCAACAGGTCCCACAGACCCCTGTCCTGCCCTGCCAAGCTCTCGTATGTGGGGCATAACCACCCTCTGCTCTTCCTTTCCCAGATGCTTTGTATTATAGTCCTCTTCCTCTCCTTTGGGATCAACTCCTGTTGCCGGCTTATTTGCCAGTTCCTTTCTTTAAAATGGGGTTCTGAGGGAAGGAAGTCAGCTCTATTTTTTGAGCGTCTGTTAGATAGTGGGTGGTGTGAAAACTTCACACGCACCTTCTCATTAACCGTCAAAGTGACTCCATTCTTTCCCCCTTTGTCACATGTGAGGCAGCAGAAGCTTGGGATGGCTGAGTATCCTTTTCAGAGTACTCTAGCTAGTAAAAAGGACAGAGCCAGAATTCAAACCAGATCTGCCTGATGCAGGGTTTAAACTGTTTTCATTTTAGGGGCACCCGAGTGGCTCAGTTGGTTGAGCCTCCGACTCTTGATTGCGGCTCGGGTCGTGATCTCACGGTTCATGGGTTCAAGCCTCACATCAGGCTCTGTGCTGACAGCGTGAAGCCTGCTTGGGATTCTCTCTGTGCCTACCTGACTTGCGCGTGCACGCATCCTTCTCTCTTAAAAATAAACGTCTAAAAAACAGAAATAAGTAAACCGTTTTCCTTTTATCCAGACGTTGAATGTCATCTAGCCGCTATGTGGGGACGGTGCTTCTCCACGCAGCCTGACGTAGAGAAGCTGGTGACCGCGGTGCCACACAAGTGAAGAGCCGGGAGCCTTTCAAGGAAGGCTGGGCAGTCTGCCACCGCATTTCAGGGATCACAGTGCACACCTGGACCGCAGCTTGCCCCCAGCCCATCCTCCACTCTCTGTTCCCCTCCCCGGCTTCGTTTTTCCCCATTGCACTTACACCATTTCTGACCTATTGTATATTCTTACTACTTATTTATGATCTCTCTGCCCCACCCCAGGTTGTAAGCTTCATAGATTTTTTTAAATTCCACTTATTTATTTGTTTGTTTGTTTGTTTGTTTGTTTATATTGACGTATAGTTGGCACACCAAGTCCCATTATTTTCAGGCACACAGCATAGCGATTGGACAATTTGGAACATGAGGCGACGCTCACCACCATGAGTGTGCTCACCACGTGTCCCTGCACAGCGATCTTGCAATATTATTGCCTTTCTTCCTCGTGCTGTGCTTTTCACCCCCATGGCTTACTTATTTTGGATCTGAAAAGTTACAGAATGTGTACCTCTTTATCCCCTTTACCTATTTCGCCTATCCCTCCCGCGTGCCCCCCCCGCTCCCCCCCCCCGGCAACCACCAATTTGTTCTCTCTATTTATCCTTGGGTTTCTGTTTTTGTTTGTTCACTTGTTTGGTTTTTTAGATTCAAGCTTCATGGATTTTTGTCTCTTTTGTTCACTACTGTATTCCCAGTCCTTAAACAGTACCTAGCGTGTCGTAGGTACCCAGGATACATTCTTTGATTGAACAAATGAATCAGTTAAGCTGGAGTCCAAGTGAAGGAAGGCGTAGAATGAATTTTCGAGTTGCTTCAAAGACCAGTGAGTGTTTGTGGCTCACTTTTAGGGGCTGCAGATGCCAAGAGTGAGGTGAAGTGCTTGTCAGCAAGTACAATTTCTGAGATCATATGGCATTGGTGTTCTGTCTCAGTTATTTGTTGTTGAATGAGAAACCACCCTGTAACTTTATTTTATTGATTACCGTTCCTAATTCTGTGGTCGGGAGTTCATGTGTGTGGTTCATTGACACAAAATGGCATCATAAGGGCTTATTTACTTGGTTGGACCCAACTGCTGTCTGGGCCAGACTGGAAGATCTAAGAAAGCTTTCCTCACGTGTCTGACTCCTCCGTGCTCCTCTCCACGGTGCTCTCCTTCTTAACATGCTTAGCTTGGGCTTCCCTAGCAGCGTGGTGGGCTTCCAAAAGGGAGGTTTCCAAGCTGTGAAGGCAGAAGCCACAGATCTCGTAAGGCACAGCTTCGGAAGTCACACGTCACTTGCCCCACTCTCTGCTGGAAAAGATGAGTCACAAGCCTAGCCCAGGATAAAGTAAAGGGGAAGAGTTTACCTCTCAAAGACAGAGTGGCAAAGAATATGTAGCCCCCTGTAGTCCACCACAGCTTGTTAGGAGATTAGACTGTTAAGATGCCCAGAACTGGCTTCCTCCCAAGATGTACTTGACATTTCAAGAAGTTAATGAGAACTTACAGTGCAAGGATAATTTGCACAATTTTCTGAGAAATTGAGTATGGCTAAATCAGCAGCTAATCCCAAACTTGCCAAGTTTATAGAGAGATCTGTAAAGAAGGACCAACTGGCAGGTGAATGAAATTACCGGCTGAAACCATAATTTTTTTTTTAAAAAGGCCTTTCATTATTTTAGAGAAATAATTTAATTTTGTGCAAATTATATATGCTCAGCATAAAGATTTCAAGCATTTGTAAAAAACACAAGGAAGGAACAAATCATCTAAACTCTCCCTGTGCAGATGAAGAAAAAAAAAAGTGCTAACGCTTTGTGAGTATCGTTTTGAGGTCTCTTTATAATTCCATTCACTTAGAAGGACTGCTGACTCTCTTGTTGACTGACTCAGCAGACAGAGAGGCAGAAAGTTGACAGAGGGAAAAATTATAAGAAGGAGATCACATTATGCCTGTTATTCTAACAAAATATTAAAACACAGTTTACTTGAATTTAAAAGAAAAATAGAATTAAAATGAAGGAAGTAAAAACCTGAAGTAAGGGCTATAATTGTAGATTAGTTCCTCAAAGATTACATGAAGATAATGGCAAAAATATGCAACCATCAAGAAGTCGGATTTATATAAACTATATGTTAAAATTTTATAGACAGTGTTAGTTGTTCCCTACTATGAAAGTTGAAGCGATCAGTCTTCTAACACTGTATCCTACACCACTTTCCTCAGTTCCTGATTCTTGTGGCTTCTGCTATTTTTACTTTGTAAGATACACATTCTGTTTTTCTAATATAATTCCCACAGGTGTTCGTTCTACATTTAAACAGGTTCAGTGATAATCATGGTTCCTTTGGTTCTCTTCATTTTGATTCATCTTTTGGTTGATGAATTTTGTCCTATCCCCCGTCCCCCCGAAATGAATTTATGGGTACCATATTCCCCAAATTCTTTCATGTTTGGGAATGTCTACTTGTTGACTTTATAACATTAAATAATAGGTATAACGTTATTGCACACTGACATCTTTCTTTTTTTAATAATTTTTTTTAACATTTATTTTTGAGACAGAGAGAGACAGAGCATGAACAGGGGAGGAGCAGAGAGAGAGGGAGACACAGAATCTGAAGCAGGTTCCAGGCTCTGAGCTGTCAGCACAGAGCCCGACGCGGGGCTCGAACTCACGGACCGTGAGATCATGACCCGAGCCTAAGTCGGACGCTTAACCGACCAAGCCACCCAGGCGCCCCAGCACACTCACATCTTTCTAGGCATTTTTGTGTTATGTTCCATTGTGGAATGATGATGTTTGAATCTGCCTGATTGTTTTCCCTTCAGACATTTCTTAATTTCTTTTTACATTGTAGATGCCTGCGTAGAACTTTCCATGTCTTTATTTATTTATTTTTATTTTTATTTTTATTTATTTAAAAAAAATTTTTTTTTAAACGTTTACTCATTTTTGAGAGACAGAACAGAGTGCGAGTGGGGGAGGGGCAGACGGAGGGGGAGGCAGAATCCAAAGCATGTTCCAGGCTCTGAGCTGTCAGCACAGAGCCTGACGTGGGGCTCGAACTCATTGACTGCGAGATCATGACCTGAGCCGAAGTCGGATGCCCAGCTGACTGAGCCACCCAACCGCCCCTATTTTTATTGTTTTTTAAGTTTATTTATTTATTTTGAGAGAGTGCAAATGTGAGCGGGGGAGGTGCAGAGAGAGAGAGAGAGGGAGAGAGAGACTCCCAAGCAGGCTCTGTGCCCTGTCAGCATGGATCCCGAAGTGGGGCTCCATCTCACAAACCGGGAAATCATGACCTGAGCTGAAATCTTGAGTCCACCCCTTAAGTGGGGGGCCATTTAGGCGCCCCACATCTTGCCGTGTCTTGAAGTTCAATAACTTTACCTGGCTAGGTCTTGTTGATGATAATTCTATGCCATTTTTTTCCAGCTGTGTTGTGTCTCCCTCTGATCATGACGTTAACCTCTTTCATGGAGTTAAGGAAAATATCCTACGTTGTCTCCCTGTGTACTTTTTACATTTTGCACCTCTACTTACATTTTGTGGTTGTCATTTTGTTTGTTGGGTTCTTTTGTTTGGGAGCACCAGTTATCCTTCTGTTGTATTATCTTTGTGTGTCCTCCTTGTCTATCATCTTCCCTCTAATTCCATGAATAAATTTTTCCCTCTGCATTGTTTTATTTTACCTTCAGCCTTCATTTCATGCCAGTGATCTGCTTTTCAAGTGTGTTTATTCTGTTCCTAGCTGCTTCTGATTTATCTATTAGACCTGAACTGGTGGTGTTTTGACCTCAACTTATTTCCTTAATGACAGTCCCTTTTTCCGTCTCATTCTGCTGTTTTCAACCTCTTATCTTTGAGTCTCTGCTTTAGTGATTACGTATATATGTGAACAACACTGGTTTGAACTGCATGGGTCCACTTACACATGGGTTTTTAAAAATTAAGACAGTACATACTGCAAATGTATTTTCTCTGTCTTATGAGATTCTCCTAACATTTTATTTTCTCTAGCTTACTTTCTAAGAGTACAGTATATAATACATATTACCTAAAAAAATATGTGCTGATCAACTCTTTATGTTATCCAGAAGCCTTCCGGTCAACAGTAGGCTATTAGTAATTAAGTTTTGGGAGAGTCAAAAGTTAATATGGCTTTTCGATGGCATGGAGGGACAGCACCCCTACCCCCTGAATTGTTCGAAGGTCAGCTGTACTTGGTCAGCTGTACTGAGGTCCTTTACAATGAAAAGTGTTTGTAAGAAGACTGCTTCTAATATAAGGGTATGCTCTCTTTTTCACTTGGCTTTTCAACAGTTTTGTGTGTTCTCTTGCTTTCTTCTTTCACTGCTATTATTGTAGTATGTTTGTATAGATGCTGTAACATTTTTTTCCCATTTGGCTCATTCTTAATGTGAGTTATTTAAATCTTAATGTTTGTTCTGACATCATGTAGTTGAATTCACCTTGATGCTCTGCCTCATTCGATAGCAGTTAGTTTCCTTGCTTTAAGCTTTAAGCTAGTCATCGTATCTACTTTTCTGTAGCCTGAGGGTGTAGGGTTGGGGGAGGGGGAGGGACTGGACTTCACTGTAGCTGAGTGAAAAGGCCTCAGTGGAAGACTGTTCTTTATTCTGAATCCTCATTAAAGGTCCCAATCAGAGCACATTCCACTATGCATGCTAAGGATTTACCCACCTTATGGACCTTGGCGTGTTTCCCATTTCAACCGCAGTGCCTTGAAAGATAACAAATTTTGGTGCCCCTTCTCACCTTTGCTAAGATGATATGTCAGGGCTCCCCTTGTTGATGATTTTTCATGGCTTTACCTTACAATGGCTCCTCATCACCTCAATTTACTTCAAATAAATCCTGGTCAGAAATTTAAGGATTTTATTCACTTACCCTTTTCCTTCAATACTGCTTCTGTGGGCTGGTGTGCACTTAGAAGCCACTAAGTACTATCATAAAACAAAATACATATTTTTTTCCCTGCCTGTACTCTTTTGAAGTTTTAACTAAAGTTTTTTGCCATTCCTTTGTTTTATTGTTGTTGGTAACATTTTGGCTCACTCTTTACCTTTCCATTTCTCTCTTTTTCTGAGGAATAAGACTCTTCAGTGGGAAAATTCAGACTTTCGTGTAAGTTCAGACACAACTGAAGTGATTAAACACCAAGCATAATTCAGGGGTCACTATTAATCTCTTGCATTATTTATTTTCATGACTTTATGTAATTATAAAAAAAAATTGTTAGGTAGTTTTTGATAGACAAAGAGTGTTACATATTAGGTAGCTAAAAATTGAGTTGATGGTAAGGGAAAAACTTATGTTTGGGGTGGTTTTTTTGTTTTTGTTTTTTGGTTTTTTTTTGCATTGAATGATGGAAAATTCAGCCGAAAACAATTGCCTCTTACAATAGAGTACGGACAAGATTAGTCTCAGTGGAAGGTTTGTGTCAGCTTGAGTAAGGAGTAAATAGATCTCTGTTGAGCTCACTGGGTGGAAATTTTTCTGTATCCTTAGCTTCTGTTATCACTGAGTATCGGTGGGGGGCAGAATTGTAAGATGGCCCCGAGATTCTCTTTTCCTTGTGTGTATGCCCTGTATAATTCCTTCCCCTTCAAATATCAGCGGGTCTGACCTAATCAGGTGAGCCCTTTGCAAAGAGGATTTAAAGATCAGAGAGACTGAGACATGTAGCAGGTGCTCTCCTGCTGGCCTTGAAGATTCAACCTTTATGCGTTCTGCAGCATCCAGGAAGTGAATTCTGCCAACCATGAACGCTTGCAAGAGTTCTCTTCACATGACACCTCAGCCCCAGCCGACACCTTGAGTTCAGCCTCATGAGACCCTGAGTAGAGAACCCAGTGGAGCTGTGTCCAGTCTTTTGACCTACAGAATTATGAGAACACCTGCTGATTTGGTGTTATTTTAAGCCACTCACTTGTGGTAATTAATTATGTAACGACAGCAAACCAATACAATAGATGAATTTTTAAAAAGTACTTTTAGCTTTAAGTGATTTGCTTTATTTTAATTAAGCCTAATTTTCTCCCTACAGGGAACTGTCATTTCTTATAATTTACTTTTTCAAAGAGAAAGCTTTTGTTATTCCGTTTCCAAATTTTATTGGTGTTTTCGGTATTTTTTCCTCCCCCCCCCACCCCCTCCGCCCAGTTTTCTTCCTCAATACTGAGGCCACAATGGGGAATCTAGAATCTAGAATGTTTACTGGTCCTGACTGTAATTACAGCCTGGAAACACTGATGAAAATGGTTTAAAAGTGTAGTGGAACCCCATTATGACAGCAGTTTAGAAAACAGGTCAACATGTAGGTTAATGGCAAATGGTAAGTTTGATGTGATCTTAAAATTTTACTTTTAATTTTTAATGTTAACCTTATTTATTTATATTCCCAACACTGCAGAATCATGATCCACAGCTCACTTAATTTCTACAGAGTAGATGTATTTATGTAACACACCCAGATAAAGAAGTAGAACATTTCCAGACCTCTAAATTTTCCTTAGGCTCCCTTTTACTCATTAACATCCCCCGTCCCCTCAAGGTAACCACTATTCTCGTGTCTAGTACTATAGGTTAGTTTTGCCTTTTTTTTGAAATGTGTGTTCTTTTTTTTTTCTCGCTGTTTTAGCTCAATATTATGTTTGTGAGAATCATTCATGTTGGTGCATTAAGCAGTAGTTGGTTGGTTCACTCTTGTTGTTTTATAGAATTTATTGTATAAATACACCACAATTTACATACCCATTGTACTATTGTAGAATTGTACTTATTTTATTCCTGTGGAATGGGTTGGTTTCATTTGGGGCTCTTATCATTAGTGCTGCTATGAACATTCTTATGCAGGTATTTTGGTGTTTTGATGAATGTTCATAGTATACTTAGAAGAATTGCTGGAGAGTATATATATCACACACATATATATATAAGCTTTATGTATAACCTATATATACATATATATGTGTATATAGCGTATATATATATATATACATATATATATGTGTGTGTGTGTGTGTGTGTGATTAAAATCAGCTTTAATACATGTTAAAAAAATAGCTTCCCAAAATTACTGCATCAATTTATATGCCCACCAGCAATGTAGGAGAATGACAGTTGCTTCCTGTCTTCACAAAACTCTTAGTTAGCACTGCAATTTTTACCATCATTGTCATCATCATTTTTAATTGTCACCATTCTGATGGGTGCTGGTGGTATCTCAGTGAGTTTTAATTTCCATTTCCCCTGATGACTTGTGATATTTAATGCCTTTCCGTATGTCTATCGAAGGCCAGTAATTACTAAACGTTGGGTCATTATCTATTATTGGGTCATGAAATCAGTTCAGTGCACTAAGACCAACATATGAAAAATCTGAAGTAGAACAGCATGGAAGAGAGTGAATTGCAAATTATAATGGTAAGTTGGTATTGTGAAATTTTTGTTTCAATTTCATATACAAACATATGCAGGTCTATGTCTGAATACCTACGTATGTATACATATGTATGCCTCAATTTCTTATTTGTATACGTAAGTCTCTGTGTACTGAGTGACTATGGAAAATATATTTCTTATAAGAAATAGTTGTTCTTATTTCTTTTTTTTTTTAATTTTTTTTTTAATGTTTATTTGTTTTTGAGACAGAGACAGAGCATGAATGGGGGAGGGGCAGAGAGAGAGGGAAACACAGAATCTGAAGCAGGCTCCAGGCTCTGAGCTGCCAGCACAGAGCCCAACGCGGGGCTCGAACTCACAAGCTATGAGATCGTGACCTGAGCCGAAGTCAGATGCTTAACCGACTGAGCCACCCAGGCGCCCTGATTTGTTCTTATTTCTTATTGTCCGAAAGGTTTACAAAACCCTGCTATATACTGTGCATTTGAAAAAATCCACAAGTTCATTAAGACATAAAAACCATGCTTATCTCACTTGCATGTAGCACACAACTGGGAGACAGAAGTAACAGCTGGGATAATGGAGATGTGATTCATGATGTCTTGCTGGGCCAAACTGGAAGCAAACCATTAAGGTGAAATATGTAAAGCGAAAGTAAAGTCTTTCATACAAGAGTGAAGTCTGTAATTGAACAAGGGTAGGCTACTCTGAGAGCAGTAGTGGGGATAAAGAACAGAACAGCCCTAAATACAAAAAAGCCTTGGGCCTCCAGACCTTCTTGAAAGAGAATCTGTGTTGGGCACCTGAGTGGCTCAGTCGGTTAAGTGTTTGACTTCCGCTCAGGTCATGATCTCCCCCTTCAGAGTCTGAGCCCCAGGTCAGGCTCTATGCTGACAGCCCAGAGCCTGGAGCCTGTTTCAGATTCTGTGTTTTCCTCTATCTCCCTGCCCCCCCCCCCCCCGAAAAATAAATAAAGTTAAAAAAAATTAAAAACAAAGAGTTTATGGATGGCGATCTGGGAATCTGTATGTTTCAAAAACTTCTCAGTGATTCTGATATTCTGACAACTTTGGGAACCACTGAGACAAGCTATGGGTTTCACCTGTAAGGAGGAGAGTTCTCATGGAAATGGTGTCCTCAGTGTGCAAAACTTTTTTAAGCCTAACATTCCCTGACGTGTAATTCTATCCTGTTTCTTTTACCCCCTAAATTATTATTCTATAGCAGCAAAACTCAGGAGAAGCCCTTTAATTGAAGAACCATTATCTATAATTTCTATACAGTTAGAATGGAAGACAGGCAGCAGAGTTAATTTGCTTTCTAATCCCCCTCCCTAGATTATAACTCCCTAACCCTCTTTTTCTACAAACCCCTTCTTTAGTAGAGCCCCTATTTTGAGTTGCATGCACTTCTCAATTATATAATACTTTGGCGACTTTGTCTCTGAGATTTACTGTATTTTCACATTTGTATGCATTTTAAAGTTAAATTCTGAAGGCTTTATAAGCACCCTGCTTTCTAATTAACAGTGAGCATAAATGTTCATAAAAGGTAGTATGACAAATATTAACTATGCATATTAGGGAATATTCAGAAGCAATCTAGATTGCCTCATTCACCGCCCCCCCCATCTGAAAAGTAAGACTTATACTATACAAGATTTGGGAGAATGAATGTATAATTTGGACAAACACTTCCTTGAATGCCAGTATTACTTTATATACTAATTATGGGATTTTGAATGCTGGTGAGTTCTGTTTCCTTTGTGTGAATTTATGAATGTAATAAAACACTTGTGGAAAGTTAATCAAATAACACAATCTAAGATTTAATTATCAGCTTTTTAAAGATTTTATGAACTAGGTCATCTGTATTGTCAAGAACACTTAGGTGACTTAGGAATCACAGAATCCTCCTTAATCTTTTATTGTATTCTCAGAATCAAAAT
>NW_024412404.1:31727415-31763680 GCF_014898765.1 Herpailurus yagouaroundi | reverse complement strand
CTTTCCTTCTTTTCTTTCTTTCTTTCCTTCTTTTCTTTCTTTCTTTCTTTCCTTTCTGTCCTTCCTTCCTTCCTTCCTTCCTTCCTTCCTTCCTTCCTTCCTTTCTTTTACATACGGTTAACAAACATTTAGCATAGAAAAGTACAAAGAGGGGCGCCTGGGTGGCTCAGCTGCTCTTGATTTCTGCTCAGGTCATGATCTCACAGTGGTGGGATCGAGCCCTGCTTTGGTCTCTGTGCTGGGTGTGGAGCCTGCTTGAGATTCTCTTCCTCTCTCTCTCTCCCCCTCCCTGCCCCTCTCCTGCTCACATGTGCACACGCTCTCTCTCTTTCCAAAAAAAAAAAAAAAAAAAAAAAAAAGGAAAAAGAAAAAATTTAAAAACTACTCAAGTTTCTATAACTCAGATAAAAGTGCCATTTATAGTTGGTAGATTTTCTTCTAGACATCTCAGTATACACACACATACTGACCCACACTCACTCATACGCACGCCTAGTTTTACATAAAAAAATTAATACTTGTTACTTGTCTTTTAGGGCTAGACATTGTTTTCTATCCACTTTTGTGTGCTTTCATGTCAGTCAATAGTACCTGATAATTTTTAGTGGTTACATTATATATCCATATCTATCCATATCTATCCATGTATCTATATATACATGCATATACTCCCTAATTTAACCTCCTATTGATAGACATTTATACTGCAGCTTCTCCCTCTCTGTTATGTGTTTAGTTCACATTCTTGCACACTTATCACTTTGCACTTGTACAGTTATATTCTTAAATTCCTGGAAGCCTGATTGCTGAGCCGAGAGGTAAATGCCGATGTATATCAATTCCCAGACAGCCCTCCAGAGTGGTTATCTCAGTAGCAACTCCTCCTAGCAAAATGATAGAGTGCGTGTTTTTTTTTTACACTTTCTCAATATTGGATTTTGTCTTTCTTAAAAATTGACAAATGGCCCAAAATTCTGTCATTGTTTCAAAATGTGCATCTCTTTGATTCTGAATGAAATTGTACATATTTCCAAGTGCTTGTTGGATATCCCTATTTCTTCTTTGTTTAACCCCTTCAGTATTTTTATTGGGATAGTTTTGCCTGTTTCTCATTGACCTGTAAGAGATCTGTGAATATTGGGTTTTTCTTATTTGGACTCCAAGTTTGTCGTTTGACTTTTAACTCCGCACACAGTGATTTTTAATTTAAACTAAATGTCACTTATTTGTTTTTATTCTGTATATAGAATTTTTGTCCAAAATTTATTACTGTGTCACTTTGTAGTTTTAAGCTTTGGTATCATAGTTTAGGAATGATGATTTTCCTTCCAGGATTGCAGAAATACCCATATTTCCTCATAGTAGCCTTAGAGTTTAATTTTTTTACATGATAATCTTTGATCCATCTGGGATTTATTTTTGAGTAAGGAGAAAGATAAGCCAGTTTTATTTTTACTTACCCCCATTGCTAGTCAGTTGTCAGACTTCAAGAACACATACCCAATTTACTGCTGATTTAAAGTGACTCATTTTCTTACATTATTCCCTTATATATTTGAATCTATTTCTCGGCTCTGTTCTATTCAGTTGACCTATTTCTGAATAACTATTACTGTGTTTTGTTTCTGTGGCTTTACACTATTTTCTTTCTTATTTTATTTATTTTTGAGAGAGAGCATGAACGGTGGAGGGGCAGAGTGAGAGAAGGACAGAGGATGCAAAGTGGGCTCTGTGCTGACAGCAGTGAGCCCATTGTAGGGCTCTAACCCACAAACCCTGAGATCATGACCTGAGCCAAAGGCAGACTGAGCCACCCAGGTGCCCCGGCTTTATACTTTTTTGTTGTTGTTGTTTTTTTATGGAATAAGTATCCCTTCAGTTTTCTTCTTTTTCAAATTTTGTTTTTTCCATGTTTACTTGATGAACTTAAAAATCATTTGGTCAAATTAAGAAAAGCCCTGCTGGAAATTTCAAGTAGAGTTGTCCAATATTAATGTATAATCGTATTTGTGTGTGTGTGTGTGTGTGTGTGTGTGTGTGTGTGTGTGTATACTCTTTGTATACATATTTTTGTAAAATTATATACAGTTTTAGAATTGAGGGAATATTGGCACTTTTATAATACTGAGTTTTAGTTTTAGTTAGGTCTTTCAGTAGCATTTTATGTGTTCTTCATATAGGCTCTGGCATTTAAAACATTTAACTAGATATTTTAGTTGACTGTTGTCTTGAATAGAGTTATTTCCTCTCACAATATTTCTAATTATTAATTGATTAAAAAAAAACTATTGACTTTTGTTTATTTATTTTATTTCCAGACACTTTAATGAGCGCTCATACATATTTTTAAATCATCTTTTGGTGGATTTTAGCCTTCAAAAGTCTCACCAGGTGGTACCCAGGAGACTCAAAAAGTAAATATAATTGCCTTAGTGTAGGACATGACTTGAGAATGGACTCTACAATAGGAATTTATGCAATATAATTTGTACCTCCAGGAAGGACCAAATGTGGGCTGACCCCCGTCATGGAAATGCAGTATAAGTCAAACTAAGTATATTAGAATGAATAAGCATGCTGTGCTTATGAGATTATTTAATATTGTGAGATGTCCTTGGTACTCAATCTCTCAGGTATAATCTTTGTGAATTCCATATTATTTATGTGAGCAGAAGAAAGGTTGGATTTAATTAAGCCTGAAGATAGAATTCCCTGTTTAAGTAAGGACTATGGGAAGAATGGAAGGGAAAACTGAACCAACTTCTTCAAGAATAGGAGTCTACGAGGCTGTGAATTCCAGGCTTGCTAATATTTTATATGACCCCACACAAAAAAATAGAACTTTTCTTGTTGAGAGTGATCCTCCTTCTGGTAGACACCTACCTGCCCTAACTACCCACATCCCAACCCCCTCCCCTCCCCTCCCCCCATAAGTAGGTGTAAGATGGTCTGACAGTGCCATCTGGTGGCCACCTGGGGAACTGTAGGAACTGGTCTCCTGTTGGCACCTCCTGCCTGGGTTGGCTAGATCCAGGCTTGGAAACAAGCAGCTTCTGCCTGTGGCTACAGGCAAAGAGAGAAGATAATCAAATCAAAATCCAAGTCCTGGCAAAGGCTTGCCGGGGGTGTGGGGAAACAAAGAAGAAGCCAAAAGGTTACATCCACAGGAGTTGTTAGAGAGCACATATGAGATATGAAAACAGAGGTCTGCAAAGCAGTTGCAGCAGGAAAACCCTGAACCAGAGAAATTGGTTCCAACACCTTTCTTCAGGGCTTTCCTCATCTACCTTTTTTTATTTTTATTTTTTATCGTCTTAAAAGTTTTTCTCCACAGCTTAAAACTCAGATAATTTCAGATAATTCCAAAATGGCAAAGTCTACTCCACATTTCCCTTCCTTGTTCTCTCTTTCCCCTCTCCCTCCCTTGCTGCCTACTTCCTGCCTCATTTTCTCTTTCCCTCCTTTGCAGCTCTAATTCTTGCCTTCTCAGGAAAACCTCCATCTTTCTCGTCCTTCATTCTGTTTGAGAGCCAAAACTTAGTCCTAACATTGCCTGATAAGCCTAGGGATACTGCTTGTGGGTTAGCTTTATCGGGGAAAGGGACCTAGAGGTTGTGAAATGAAGAAGCCGTGCAGTAACACCCGAATCCTTGGAAAGAATCAGGAGGTCCCTTCAATATTACCACGAGGCTCAGTCCTCCTGTTCAACCCAACATGATTTCCCCAAGTGCATTCAAGATTTTTGTCTCTTTTATTCACTGCCGTATCCCCAACTTTGAAGACAGCACCTGGCATATGGAAAGAGCTCGATGGGTATTTGTGGAAGGAGTGAATAAATACTCTCGACGAATAAGCAAATATGGCCGATTCCTCTTTACTGATGTTTCCGTTTTAACTTGTTATAAGTGCTGCAGTGATGCTAATTTTCATTGGGAAAGCATGATTTTGACTTTTGTGGGGTAATTTAAGCAAAACACGTGAGGCTATGTCTAGCACAAAACAATTATTTTTAAAATTTCAACCTACCAACTGAGAGACTTTCAGAAAATAACCTGTTGGTAAGTTGGGGGACTCTGTACCCTTCCTTTTCATGTGTGAAGAGTGCATCTTTAATATACATCCATGAAATAAAAAACCAGCAAAATGACCAGCTTTTACCTGTCTTGGCTTCTTACGGGCTCTTTGCATCCTCCTCCAAATAGAAGCTGAGGCCATTAAATACAGAGAAGAAAACAAATTTGGAAAGCTGAAAACCATTAAACATTTGGTAAAACATCTTGCTGTGTATGTTTTCTGTTTGCTGAGTCTCTTTTGCATTGGGAATCCTTGATAACGGAGACGGAGAAATATTTATTCTCTATCTAGAACTAAGCACAGAAAAAACGTTGGCTTTACCTCATATTTTTCAGAATTGTGCCCCTTTTTTGTGATCCTTCTCAGGAGAGGAGAGACGAGGTAGGCTGTTTTTATTTTATAGATTGTTCTTCTGAAATTACTCTTGTGTGAGAATTTTCTGGGCATAAAAAATGATCAGTTGCTGCTTTGCATTCCAAAACCCTAGGATTTCCTTAATATCTCACAAATCTCTGTGATCCTTAGGAAATGCTTTTGCTACAGTGCAAAGGGGAACTTAAAATGAATTAAAAGCCTGTCTGAATTAAGACAACCCAGGAGATCAGTGGGTGTATACTATCAGAGTGTGGTAGACCTTGGTTAATTTGTGAGGATGTGTCACAGCATCCCACGTCAGACTTGACATTTTGTTCCCAGCTGATTTTGGTGGCGGTGGGGCGGGGGGGGGGGCGGATGTTTAATCTTTAGTTCGTTGACTGTGTGGAGTAGGAGAGGCTGCAAAGGATAAGGAGGGCGTGGCCTGGCATCATAGAAGGCTCTCACGCTGACCCCTGGCAGTACCTCGGGCTAATTGTGACCCGGAAAGAAGTAGGTAGCATCTCGGAGCCTTAGTTTGCCTCTCTGTAAAATGGGCATAATGGTGCCTGCCTCGAAGGGCTGTCCCGAGGAACGGACTGCCGCGTGTAAAGCCTAACACCTGGCTGGTCGTGCTTCTCGCTGCTCAGGTGGGATCCCAGGGTCACGTGTCCGCTTTCCATTTCTCACCTAGGTACCTTGGGATCACGAGGCCACTCACGTACCCGGTGAGGCAGAATGGGAAGTGCATGGCCAAAATGATTCTCTCCGTCTGGCTTCTTTCTGCCTCCATCACGTTACCGCCGCTCTTCGGATGGGCTAAGAACGTCAACGATGACAAGGTGTGCTTGATCAGCCAGGACTTCGGCTACACCATCTACTCCACGGCAGTGGCATTTTATATCCCCATGTCGGTCATGCTGTTCATGTACTACCGGATTTACAAGGCCGCCCGCAAGAGCGCCGCCAAGCACAAGTTCCCCGGCTTCCCTCGCCCCGAGGAGCCCGACAGCATCATCTCCCTGAACGGCATGGTGAAGCTCCAGAAGGAGGTGGAGGAGTGTGCCAACCTTTCGAGACTCCTCAAACACGAGAGGAAGAACATCTCCATCTTTAAGAGGGAGCAGAAAGCAGCCACCACCTTGGGGATCATCGTCGGGGCGTTCACCGTGTGCTGGCTGCCGTTTTTCCTCCTCTCGACGGCCAGACCCTTCATCTGCGGCACCGCCTGCAGCTGCATCCCGCTGTGGGTGGAGAGGACATTTCTGTGGCTGGGCTATGCAAACTCCCTCATTAACCCTTTTATATATGCCTTCTTCAACCGGGACCTGAGGACCACCTACCGCAGCCTGCTCCAGTGCCAGTACCGGAATATCAACCGCAAGCTCTCGGCCGCAGGCATGCACGAGGCCCTGAAGCTCGCCGAGAGGCCGGAGAGACCCGAGTTTGTGCTGTAAGGTCGTTTATCACTGTTTTCCTTTTCTCCCTCCCCCCCCCCCCTCCCCCCACCCCTTTTATGGAACTTCGTGAAGCATATCCCGGAGGGCTAGCTGATGTTCTACCAAGCAGATCGGGTCAGGATTGCGGATGCCGTGAACTCCAGTCCTCCGCCCAACGGAATTCCCAGTCCCCAGAGCCAAAGTCGGGTACTTTGCGGGACTGGAAGACAGGACTGATCTGTTGACGAATTGCAGTCGGTGTGATGGGACAAGGAAGGTGCTGTGTCCCATCCTTTTCCCATCAACAACATCCAGATCGTGTCCCGGATCTCCCGTCCTCGTAACACTATTGCTTTCATTGCTGTTTCTCTTCCATCCAGTAAAGCCGTTTTGATGACCTCATCCTTGGCTGATAAAGTCGTTTGAGAAAGGGAGCAAATTCATACAGTCTAAAAGGAAGCAGCCTGGGACAAAGGAGCGTGGTTAGCGTGGGGATGTGCCAGGATGAGGCCAGTCTTGAAAGCCTGCAGAGCTTTTAGGAAGCGTTGCCCACCTCTCGGGGGAGGAGAGAACCCATAATGTCGCTGAGTCTGTCTAGGAGGCCTCAGGGACCTTCCCGGGAGCGATTGCAGTAGGTGCTGGGATCTGAAAGGGGATTTGCAGAGGGCCAGCGGTGACAAGGAGGTGGGTGTTTCCTGCGCAGCCCGCACCTGGTGAGTTTGGCATCGTAAAGCAGGAAGGAGACAGTGGAGTTCTTTAGGGCGCTCAGCTGGCCACACCCGATTTTGCTTTAAATCTGAGGCAGTGGCCACGTCCTCCTGTGGGAAAGCTGTTTGGGGGGCGAAGAAATTGGGATGAGAGGATGGAAGGTACTGGTGAGAGAGAGAGAGCAGAGCAGTGTCGGACAGGAGAGTAGGAGGCGCTACTTTTCACCCGACCCGGAGGGAGGGAGCAGCCAGAGAACCGTGGGCCGCCGTGGCCATCTTGTCCAGGCCCTTCATTTGGCAGACGAGGTAACAGAGCTGGAGACTAAGGTGGCCCCCCAGTGTGCTAGTGCATCATCTTAATCTGACTTCCATGAACTCTTGGTATATTACATTCCTTCATGTAATACGTGTGACAACATATACACATATGAACATGTGTAACAACCATGGCAAAGGATACCTTCCTGCTCCCACCTGTCTCAGGGGAGCAGCCCTGCTCCAGGAGGACACCAAAGTGCCAGAGGCTCCAAACCTAGCCTTGCCCCCCCCCCCCCACTGCCCCCCGCCACCTACCGCCAACTCCACCACCAATGACTAAAAACTTCTAGGAGCTCCACTGTTCTCTGACTTCACTAACAGAACATATTTGCCTCTGGGTCCATAGCTTTTTATGGAGGCTTGGATATTGTTTTCCTGTTAGTCTAAGACAGGGGTCAGTGAACTTTTACTGTGAAAAAGATGGTAAGTAGGTCAGGCTTTGCCAGCTGTAGGTCTCTTGAAACTACTCACCTCTGCCTTTGTTGTGAGAAAGCAGTCATAGACATAAGTAACCAAATGAGCATGGTCCTGTACCAGTAACACTTTATTTACAAAAACAGGCAACCAGGTGAATTTGGCCCACAGGTCATAGTTTGCTGTCCCCTGGTCTAAGAAAAATCACTATCCTCTCATTACATCTCTCTCTGTTTGATTTGGTGTTATTGATTTTATTTATAATTATAGAATCTGAAAATCATTTGGAATAATTGGCCTAAATATCCGTTAACTTCAGGACTTTTTTTTTTTTTAATTTATTTATTTATTTTGAGAGGGAAGTGGGGCAGAGAGAGAGAGGGAGAGAGAGAATCCCAAGCAGGCCCCGCACTATCAGTGCTCAGCCCGATATGGCGCTCGATCTCACTAACTATGAGATCGTGACCTGACCCAAAATCAAGTGTTGGACACTCAACTGACCGAGTCACCCAGGTGCCCCAACTTCAGGAAATTTCTAATAAGAGAGTTGGAATAGCTGCTGATTGAAAAGATCTATACCAGGCAGCTTTCTAGTCCACCCAATGTGTGAAGGCTCCTTTTTAAGTTCTTGCTTACAACTCTGCCATACATTGAGAAGGATGTAGAAAATGCATGATCTTTCCCATCCTGCGTATATGTCTTTCGGACAGACCAAACATAAACATACACATATGCACACTCAACCTGTTCGTAGTAAGAACGAGAGAAAGGTGGCAACAGGAAAAGCTATGGGATTCAAAGCAGAGGAACATAACTCAGAGCTCACCCTAGCCCTGACCAGGGAAGACCTTGGAGGATGTGGTCTCATGTATGTCTCTGAAAGTAATCAAGCATTTATAGCTAAAGGAGAGTAGAAATGTAAAGGCAGCAGTGTGGGACTTTATGCAAAGGACAGTCTGGCTGATGCTGAGCACTGGGGTGGGGCAAGATTTGGAGATGACAACTCAAAGGTAGCATGAGATGAAATTATGAAGCCTCTTCCATTCTGGCCCCAGGAATTTGGGGTTTTAGTGTAGACAAGTGGTTCTCAACCAGAGTTGGTTTTGCCCCCAAGGGACACTTGACAGTGTCTAGAGACATTTTTGGTTGTCACAGTTGGGGGAGGGGAGGGCCTACCGGCCTCTAGTGGGATGCTGCTAAACATCCTGGAATGCAAGGGCAGCCTCCCTCAGCAAAGAATTACCCCACCCTCGATTCTGTGATGCTGACGTTGCAAAGCCCTAGTGTGGACAGCCGTGAGCTCTTGACTGAATCTCTGTAAATAGGAGAATGGGAATCATCAAAGTGACAGACTGATCCAGGGACACAAGGTGAGATGAGTCAGAAGGTGGAGGCTGGAAGTAAAGTCTGTCCAGTGGCTGGTTTTCTCCAGAAACATGTGAGGCCTGTTCTGTGCAAGGCATGACGCCAGGCACGTCGGGGGATGGAAAGATGAGGAAGTGAGCGGGCCTTGCTTCTGGAAACTCACAGTCCGGTGGGCCAGGGTGGCAGGAGATGTGGCGGTGGTGTTTAGTAAGAGACTAGTAACCAGAGACTAGTAACTAGTAACCAGTAAGAGACCAGCAACGCGTGCAGTTCACACTGCCTGCTTGTGCTCAGGCACACACTAGCTGGATGACCCAAACAACTCATAACTCTCCTGGAGTCTCTGGAACAACGATTAGTGTCAAATCCATAGCTCACAGCAAACCTTCTCAGGATCCTCTCTCCACCCCCTGCCTTTCTGTTCAGCACCTACACTTGTTGGCCAGCCTGTAGACTCAAGGTTCCTCCCTCCAGTCTCTCCAGCCCTTTCCTCCTCCTCTGGCTGCTTGGGTTCTACTCTCGTTCCAACTCTGCCTTCTTGGCTCTATTTTTTCCCCCTGCATAATAGTTTTCTTCCTTCTCGGTGTAAACAGTCTACTAGATTGTGTATTGCTCTTTCCAGATATCTACCCATTTCTTCCCGTTTTCTTGATCAGTGTAACGAAAGACTCAGGAGTCCAACAGGCAGTAGGGAATCTTCCTTGATGGAGGGAGTGGATAGAGAGAAAAGCTCTGTGTGCCTCGCTGGTAATTTTAATTCACTTCTAAATTATAACCTTTGTCCCCTTTTCACACGTGTTCGAATCTGGTTATACAAAACCAAGTGTGATACTGTGACACAAGCAGGGATCCTTTTGTTTTTCTTTTTAATTTGACAACCTTATCTATGGATTTGCTTTGAATCGCCGTCAACTATTTTTACGTGTCACGTTGTGACAACTTTGGTTCTTGGACACCACTATAGTGAACTATATGGAAAAGCAATGTATGAAATACTTCCATATAAAGGAATTTCATGGAGTTGTGCTCACATAGCTCTTCCTTCCCCTCTCCCTTCTTCTCCTTGGTGATCATTGTGTCTTTCTCTTCAAAACAGACTTTTATAATCCTGTTGATTTCAGTGGTGAGCGATAGCAGAATAATCTTGGGTTCCTGTTATGAATTCTGTCTCTGCTGCCCCACGCTTAGCGCTGCGGCTTTGGAGTTCAGGGTGATTCTGCGTTTTCTTTATGGAAACCAGTGATAAAAACAAAACCAAAAAACAAACAACAACAAAACAACAAAATGGATCCTAGTGGAAACCGGAAGGCCCTGAAATTCTGGGTTTCTGTGGTGGGACGTTGCCTTAATGGCAGAAATGAACAAAAAGTTTGCTGTTTCGGGGATTCCCTCCCCACCCCCATGGTAGTAGTTTCCTCATCATTAACTAACTGTAATTTGGCTCTTTATTAAATCATCAGTTAGTAATAATAACAGTTTGTTTGTGTCATGCTTTGGCAGCAACCTGCATTTTAACTTTGCAATATCTCTTTAAAATAGGAAAGGCAATGGGGCGCCTGGGTGGCTTAGTTGGTTAAGCATCTGACTTCGGCTCAGGGCGTGATCTCGGCTCAGGTCTGTGGGTTCGAGTCCCGCTTTGGGCTCTGTGCTGACAGCTCAGAGCCTGGAGCCTGCTTCAGATTCTGTGTCTCCCTCTCTCTGCCCCTCCCCCGCTCATGCTCGGTCTTTCTCTCTCTCTCTTTCTCAAAAAAGAAACAAGCATTAAAAAAAAATTAAAACAGGAAAGGCGGGCAATTGGCCTCTCATGCTTTTTCTAACATACTGTTTTGTTTTCTGAGTAGATACACACTGCACCAAATAACATCAAACGGTACAGATGGGTACACAAGAAAAATAAGCCTTGGGGGAATGTTTTAGAGAGGAATCCTGAAAGAGGTGGTAGTTGGAGTGGGCCTTGAATAAAGAGCAGGAACTTAACAAGAAGGAATGGCAGGGGTGGAAGTAGGGCTGAGTCTACTCATAGCAGACGGGACAGTGTAGACACAGGGACACAGATGTGGAGGGAGGTAGATAAGGAAACTGGGGCAGGTCTTCAGCACTACCTGGGAGCTGGGTAGAGTCGGCACGGAGGCCCAGGCGGGTAGGAGGTGAGATGAAGGCTTTCGAACAGGAGTGAGAGCAGGACTGCAGTGTAGATGGGGCTTCACAATAGGGGACGGGAGATGGGTTAAGAGACCAATATGAACGTGAGGTCTCCTGCCACAAGGGCCCACATGAGAAGGGTGGTATTGAGACAGGAAAGAGGCCAAGGATGTCTGAACATTTGGTAGTTGGCTGGTAGGCGGGTGGCAAGGGAAGGGGGGCCTGGGAGATGGTGCTACGGCTTGAGGACTGGAGGGATTTGGTCCGTTTCACGAACCGATGTGAGCCGAGCTGCGCTGAGCTGCAGAGAAGTGCAGTCTCCCCTCTGTGCTGAGATCCAGCCGAGGCCCCAGGCCAAGAATAGGTGTGGAGCATCATCAGGGACATGGCCTGTCTGCGGTGCCTGTTCCCACAAACCCAGGAGCCTAGGGCTGTGGGTTTGAGCTGAAGTGTGGCGCTTCTCTTTAAGCACCGTTCCGTGAGGTGACGGACAGAGCAAGAGACGGTGTCTTCTGGAGAAACTGAGCCTGTCACCAGGCAAACCCATCTGCCCAGTTTTGAGAACCAAGTGAGAGTGGCACTGTCGATGAGATGGGGAGGCAAAGCCCAGGGGTGCAGGGCCGGTCCCCACAACCCCGATAGACTTAGGTCTCAAGCTCACATGTGGTGTTCAGTAAGTTGAGTCCTTTGAAGGTAAAGAGTTAGGGGAGTGTGGACCTGGAGGGAATGTGGCTCTACACCAAGGAGAAAGAGTCTTGTCCTCAGCTGTTGGCCAAGACTCCTCCGTGACTCATGCCAGTTCCGTGAATCCGGGAGGAAGGAGGTGAGGGAGATGGGGTTTCCTGGCCTTTGTACACTTGTCTTTCTATGAAGCACCCCCCCTAGGCTCGAAGGGAGGGACACTTCTCATAAGCGGTCATCATTATCCTTTTCATGCGGGGCACGTACAATAGTATTTTGCAGGGATTTTCGAGAGTGGAGGCATCTTTGCCTACAGCTGTATTATCAAAGTGAATGTCTAAATGGGTTATCCGGGGCTGATTTGCAAATATATTAAGGCCCCGGCAACTTATAGAAGTTATAAAATTTATGAAAAGAGCCACAGCACCCTTTCTTTCCTTTTAGAAAAGCTCTTATAACCCCTTAAAAGCCATAACTGATTCAAATTACTGAATGCTGTAAAAAAGTGAATCCACCCACCACAAAACGAAACCTCACATTTACGGTTCTGCTAAATCATTTTCTTGTCTTCTCTCTCTCTCTCTCTCTCTCTCTCTCTTTCTCTTTATAGACAAAACTCTGACTACTGTAGAAAAAAAAGTCATGATTCATGATCAAAAGCGGAATAGCGGAGACGAAATAAACCAGGCAAGACAGAGGTGGAAACAATGCAATCCTTTGCTGAGACTGCGGAATGGAGCGTGGCTTTGTCCTTTCCTGGGATGGCTGACACGTGACAGGCAGGGTGATCTGTTGTACAAAGCATATTAGGAGGGAGATGGTGACCTCTCCTCTTTTTCTGTGGATCAGTGCTCTTGTGTGCCAATGAAAATAGTGCTCAGTTCAAGACAGCCAGATCGGCTCAGCACTAAAGCATACAAACAGAGTTGAGTCTCAGAAAGGAAACAGTTTCTGGTGCTGTGCGTGTGTCCAAGTCCATACAAACAGAAGAAAGTTCCAATGCTCACTTCCCATGCTTCCGAGTCTAGGCATTGTGGTGAATATTCAGGAATCACTCACGAGACAGAATGTATTTTGTGGTAGGACAGAAGGGTGTATTTCCAAGCAAACTGTGGTAAGCGTAGTGTTGAATATGTTGCATGTCTGTGTTAGAAAACAGAATCCCGTCATCAGCTAATATAAATGATTTCCCAGAGCAGTGTCTGGTTTAAAGCTTCTGTCAAATAGTTTTCGCTTTTTTTGCAGGGTTCCTGTCACTTCCCCACCAATGTACTTTTCTTTGTTAACTCATTGATTGTCACGGTTTAACTCAGGAACAGATCTCAGGATGGAGAGAATCCTAAAACCTGAATAAAGCTTTTTCTTGCACTCACACTTCTTCTGAAGGGTCCTGAGAGATGAAGGGGATTCCTTCTGAGAGGAAGGATGTGTACCTGGACGAAGAGGGAGTGCTACCTAACTGTACTGTATAGAAGCACGGTTATTGGCACAGAACTTTTGGCCCTCGGGTTCTCACCGATGCAGTGGGCTCCCGGGCTGGTCCATAACTGTGTTCTTCTGGGGAGGAAGTGTGGGAATAATGGGGTTTCCATGAAAGGTTCTGATGCTTTCAGAGACAGAGCATCAGTATGTTAATTCTTCTTGGGCAGCGCTGTATTAAAGTGAATGGTGCGAGTTGGACGTCGCTGGGGCCGCTGCTGGGAAACACTCCGAATACCATTCCGTTCCTTCAGGAGGATTTGTTTTTTGTGTTCTCTGTATCCTAAAACAAATGTGTGCCTGGCCAATTCTGTTCTTCTTTCCTCTCTCTCCCCAAAGTGGTAGATGTTAAGGGCAGGTCAGGAAACAGAAGAGGCCCCTTTGTGGATGGTATTTTTTTTTTTTTTTAACGGTACTATGTAATATGTAAGGAGACAGGAAGGTGGCGGATCAGGAGGGTACCTCCGAGGGGAAAGAGCGAACACAAACCTTCATTTGATAAAAGAGAACTGACAGAGAAAATTATTTTCCTACAAGAAATGTGGCTGTTCTCTCACTGGATGTGGAATTATGGATTTGGATTATGGGCAACGTGGGTAACGTGGATAACGTGGATTATGGATTTCTTCCGCTCTCACTGACGTTGCATCTCACCAGACACAAAGAAGGGTCTGGAAGGGGAGGTGGGCTTCAGACAAAGCTTGTACAAATTCCTGAACCGCAGATTTGCTAAAGTGACTGTATATACTTACATTCATAATTTAAATTATTGATTCTGGTCAGATAAATGTTGTTAAATTTGAAAATGTTTTATTACATTACATCAAATAAAGTTTATTTGTAGCTGTAATAAAGGAACTTAAGTAATGATTTTTAATTGAAGGTCTGCTGTCATAAATATTGCTGTCTGTAGACTCGCAAAAGGGCAAGCTTTGTAGGTTTTGCTGAAATCCTAACAGGTAGTTAAGACAGTCTGTAATTCACTGCATGTCACTTGTCACTTTTTTTTTTTTTTTTTTTTTTTTTACGAATGACTGTTGGGTCCTTGATTTGATTAATGGGCATTTATTGGGCTCCTACGACATTCAGCATGGTGGACATAGAGGGATCAAAGATGAATAGTGCAAGTCCTGACTTTTAAGGAGTGTGCCATCAGGTTGAAGGTAGATGTTCCTCAGATGGTCACCATATCATTTAGGGAGGGCCATGGCAGTTTGGAAGGAATGACCGGTTTCCTTCCTGTAGCACAAGACAAGGCATTATGGTTAACTGGATTGATTCAGGTTCTCACATGGGTTTAATTTTTGAAATTCTGACATTCACATTGGCTCTTTATCATGCCTGACTTGAATGCCTGGTGATTGAACTCTCTGGCCACACATGCTTTTACACGCATGGCGGCCAATTGAAAGGGAAAGGGAGAAACCGAGAGAGAATGACAGAAATATCAAACAATTTATACTATTCCACACAGGACAACGTTTGTGCCAAAGGCACAGCTTTTGTTTTAGCCAAGAATTGGGAGAATCACTGAGATAAGCACTGTACCCATATTTTATGACTGTTCAGCAAGAATGACTGTTAGGACTTATCTCTCAACTCACTCAAGAGTGTCAGCTGTCACCCTGCAAGGCTGGGGATTGCAAAATGGTGCTTGGGAAGGAGAGTGCTCGTAAGCTGTAACTGAATGTCTCTTACCTCGTGTTTAGTTTTGTTATGTAAATATTAAACAGGGGTACTCATAGAGTTCCTAGGTTTTCTGGAAACCGTTTCATAATTCTTAAAGCCTTTACCACGGTTTCATGTGCTTGAGATGCGTGTATATGTTTTCGATGATCGTATTTTCATGGAGTTTTATTAGATTCATTGATTACAGGCATGGTATCAACCATATGAATAGAAAATTCAGGCCATTTTATAGATAGTTTATGCTAATGTAATGATGGTTTGAATTGCCATCTGGCGGTGGTAGGAATTTCCTTGGGCATTTTGACTGTCAACTGAGTCCTCGACTTAATGGATAGAAATGTTTACAAATCCTGCATTACTTATTTATACTTATTTATGTTTTAAGTTTATTTTTTTTATTTTGAGAGAGAGACAGAGAGAGCGTGTGAACAGGGGAGGGACAGAGAGAGAAGAAGAGAGAGAGAGACTCCCCAGCAGGCTCCTTACTGTCAGCACAGAGCCCGACCTGGAGCGCGAACTCACGAGCTGTGAGATCATGACCTGAGCCAAAGCCAAGAGTGGAATGCCTAACCGAAACAGCCACCCAGGCACCCCATAAATCCTGCATTTTTTAAACAGTCTAGGCTTCCCATCCCAGGACCTTCACACACGCCTTCCCCCTCTATTCAGAATACTTCTCCTGTTTTCAAAGATTTATTTAATGTATGTCTCCATCATGGTTTAGTAATTCTTCAAGGGCAGGGACCGTGTCTGTTTTCCTCACCAATATGCCCAGCACTTAGCATTGTGCTTGCAACGTATATAGGAGGCATGCAATAAATGTTCTTAATAGGAAGGAAAGAAGGACAGAAAGGAGGGAGAGAAAGGACAGGGAGAATGGAAGGCCAGAGTTTCCTTGGCTTCCTTTTTAGTTTTCCGAGGAGACAGTCAAGGAAAGTTGGTGCGATCAAGTGACCTGCTCCGTGACTGGGACAGAAGGGGCTGGAAGTAAGGTCTCCCGTGTGCAGCGTAGGGCAGGCGCTCCACTGCACGGTGCTGCTTCTTTTACATGAACTTCTCGTGTCAAGAGAGCAACCTTTTCTTAATTTTCTGCACGAGGAGAGCAGAGCCACGTATGTGTTATGGCCCATATGTTGAAACTTGTTTATGTACAGCTCGCCAGATGGTCCCTACCAGCACACAAAGAAGACATTCCACAACTTTCAGGGGGTCAGCGTGCTGAGGAAGCACTGGACGAAATACATGTTGTGAGGTCATGCCTTACTTAATCCAAGCAGCATAGATCCAAAAAGGAAAACCTGGTCAGACGTTCAGTGTGAAGCAGGGAGACCTGGAGAACCAATTCCGGGGATCCAATTCTCAGAGACAGAAGTTGACGTAACCGGATCTCTCTTTAAACTTACTTTGTCCACATTTTCTCTGGAGCAGAAAAGAATTTCTTAAAATACTTTGCTTTTTAAGCCCCTGCTGGCTAAATAATTTTTTTTTTAAATTGCTTATGCAGTACAAGCGGCAGGGAATAAAATGTAATATTTTTTATTGTAATTTTTTACAATAAAAAATGTAAAAGGAAAATTCACGGAGCTAATCTGAAGCAGGAAGCGAGAGGTTGACGGCCATCTGAATAGGACTTGCAGACAATTGTATTGGGGATTTGGCATTAAAAAAATGCTGAGTTGAGGGAATTAAGAGATATTGTAACTGTGGCTCTCTGAACACACCTGAAATCTTAGATTCTATTCAAACTATAAAATTTATGCTCAGAGATTATAGAACCAAAAAAAAAAAAAAAAGTAATGGGCAAGAAATATAAAGACTATAAAGAAATGAAAGCCTGATCCATGGTTCTACCACTAAGAAATTCATTCATTCTTCCATTCATTCCCTTATTCCAATACATATTTATTTAGTTATTTTTATTTTTTTAATATTTATTCATTTTGGGGGAGAGAGAGAGACACAGAATCCGAAGCAGGCTCCTGGCCCTGAGCTGGCAGCACAGAACCCGACACGGGTCCCAAACCCACGAACCACGAGATCATGACCTAAGTTGAAGTCGGACACTTAACTGACCGAGCCACTCAGGCGCCCCCATACATACTTATTAATATGTCAGAGACCGAACCCTAGGACCTAGTGGTGAGACAAACATGATCTCCATTCTTGTGAAGCTAAAAATCTAGCAAGGAAGCCTCATGTGACACAAATGATTAAAATCCAGTGCGAGACATATGATGATGAGGCAAATACAAGGAGATCCAGAAAGAAATGCATACTTCAATATATGGATACGAACATTTAAATCTCAGTGGAGGAAAGAAGTGAGAATCCAAAGTAGCAGATGGTAAAAATATCTAGATTTTTATCTTTGATGTGTATTACATAATATTTTTGGTGCCAAATTACCTTTGTTAATTACATTTTGATTGCGCTATTATTAAAATGCTCTTTATTCCTTAAACCCACACAGTCTCACAGTGGGAGAGATGGTGTAGAGGAGCGACCGGACAGCAGGAAGTCCACTTGGAACATAAAAGTTTGTCACCTGTAGGAAAATGAGATATAACTGTATCCACAGAGAACTGCAGAGCTAGAGGAAGCTCATGGGTGACCTAGGACAACCCCCTACTGTTTAGCAGGTGAGAACATGCTGGAGTAGAGCTGTGTTTTGTCTGAATTTGTTTAAAGGAACGTGGTGGACAGCAGTGCTTTGCAAGCTATCTTTCGGGAAGCATTATTTAAAAAAATGTGTTGCACAGCTGTGCGTTTGCAAACTACAATAAAAATGAATTACAAGAAAAGTGAGAAGAAAATATAAAATGTAAGTTCCGTTTTTTTCATATTAGGATCAGTAGACCTAAAAGTGCAGCTCAGGAAATACGGTCAGAACAAACATAACATGGAGAACAAGAAAAAAACGTCAACACTGGCCGTTGTCCCCCGAAAGCGTACGGTTAGGGACAGCCGGGCGGTTCCCGGACTGAGAAATGACGAGCATAATCATGACGTGTGCAGGACACTGTGTGCAAGGCCTGTCCACAGCATGTGGTGGTGAGCGTGGTGCAGGGAGGCTGTAGGGGGTGTGGGTGGGGGGACTACACGGAGCAGCTTCCTTCTAAGAACTACGCTTGGGGTAGGAGTAATGCAGAGAAGTGACCTCTGCTCGCGAATCAGAGCCTTCCAGTAACTCAACTCAAATAACTCAACTTTTCCCCTGTGTTTCTCCTCTTTCATTATCTACAATTAAATTGAATCCAGAATGCTGACCTGAAGGCGCTGAAAGGTATTTAATTTTTAGAATGATTATATTAATCAAATGGTTCTTTTTTGAAAAAAAAAATTTTAATGTTTATTCATTTTTGAGAGACAGAGCACAAGCAGGGGTGGGGCAGAGAGAGAGGGAGACACAGGATCGAAGCAGGCTCCATCCAGGCTCTGAGCTGTCAGCACAGAGCCCGAGGTGGGGCTCCAACCCACAAACTGTGAGATCATGACCTGAGCTGAAGTCGAACACTCAACCAAATGAGCCACCCAGGTGCCCCCCAGATTGTTCTTAAATAGGGCAAAGAAAGAGACTAAATTTTGACAGGGTCAATAATAGTTTAAAGGCAAAAGATTGTGGTATAGGAGAGGCTAAGGGTAATATCAAGTGACTACTCTGCCTTCTGCCTTACACTCAATATGTTCTAAACTTCACTCTGAGTAAGAATTATCTAGGGAGCTTGTTTTTTTTTTTTTGGTTAGGTTAAGGTAAGCTCTAGGCCCATCATGGGGCTTGAAGTCACAAGCCAGAATCAAGCATTGCATACTTTACGGATGGAGCCAGCCGGGCGCCCCTAAGGAGCTTGTTAAACATGAAAACTCCTGGGCCCCATTTTCAGAAATTCTGATTCATTATGTTGTGGGGTGTAGCACAGGGTGAAGAATGTCTTTAGCCAACCTACCAGGTGATTCTGCTCCAGCTGAGCTGGGTGCCACGAGTTGAGAGTTACTATTCCCAAACATGTGGACAAACTGAATCATGTAGCTGATACTGTGTGCAGTTAGTGTGGAAAAGCACAACTAATATGAAATAATAACATCTAAATCATTTGTATATAGTTATGGCATTTGTTAGAGAAATACACAAAATGCT
The DNA here is from genome assembly GCF_014898765.1 of Herpailurus yagouaroundi. Classification (NCBI taxonomy): domain Eukaryota; kingdom Metazoa; phylum Chordata; class Mammalia; order Carnivora; family Felidae; genus Herpailurus; species Herpailurus yagouaroundi. Next base: position 31,744,883 of record NW_024412404.1, on the reverse strand, counting down.
CACAGGTTCTCTTACATACCCTTAAATATTCAGTACCTGCTGTTGGCACCAAAAAATCCAGCAATTTGTGGAAGAACATAACCCACAGAGCACCTTAGGTTGTTTTCAACTTTATTTAAAGACACATGGAGTTTGGTTTTAAGTGCAGTCCTGGTTAATTCCTACATTACTGAGTAACTCCTGGCATTAACTAATTCATATTGGTGCTAGCACAAGGTCAGCTGAGAATCAATGCATCACCTTTCTGTCCCCATGCTAAGCAGCTGATCAAATGTTTGTCAACAAAGCAAAGACTAGATCTTTGAACATAGGTATTGAATATTAGCCAATGAGAATGAGATGTTGACTTTGGCCAAGGTCCATGCTTTTACGTGTGTGTGTGTGTGTGTGTGTGTGTGTGTGTGTGTGTGTGTATGTGTGTATTATGGCAGTGATTAAAACAGCTCACATAGGTTGAATGTTTATCACTCGTTAGGCATTCTGTTAGTAAAACAACCCTAAAAGGAGGGGGGGGGTATTATCTCCATTTTATGAGGGACCTGACATTTATAGAACTCAAGGACATTAACTTGTAAGTAGCAGAACAGCCCTCCAGCTGATTTGTACTTTCTCTTACATCCTCCGTTCCATTCCACAAAATGCGTCTCAGTGGTACCGACTGGTTTTGTGGGCCTGGAAATATGCGTCTGAACTCTGAGAGGACTCTTGGGTCACTGAATTCCTCAAAATGCTTGTTCAAGGTTAAAGCCCAGATAATGTGAAGGGGGCAAAGGTTGTGATTCCTAGTCCCTAATCCTATTCTTGGATTCCTCCAGATCTGCGCACTTAGCACCTCAGTGTTTTCTCCTGGTTTGCATTTCTATTGCAGCCTGCCTGTAATGGTTAATTTTATGTGTTAATTTGACTGGATCACAGTGTGCCCAGAGATTAGGCTCCACATTATTTCTAGGTGAATTTGTGAGGGTGTTTCTGGATGAAATTAGCATTTGAATCCATAGACTAAGTAAAGCAGATCCTCTCCCCAGTGTGGGTGGAATCTATCCAATCCCTTGAGGGTCTGAATAGAACAAAAATTGGAGAGTGGGAGAATTAACTCTGCCTGACTGGCTGAGCTGGAACATTGGTTTCCTCCTGCCCTTGGCCTGGGACCACCAACCGTCTGGTTCCCAGACCTTTGGACTTGGACTGAACTATACCACCAGCTTGCAGGGTCTCCAGCTTGGGTCTCCAGCTTGCATACAGCACATTGTGGGACTTCTCAGCCTCCATAATCACACGAGCAATTCTTTTTAATTTTTTTTTCAACATTTATTTATTTTTGGGACAGAGAGAGACAGAGCATGAATGGGGGAGGGGCAGAGAGAGAGGGAGACACAGAATCGGAAACAGGCTCCAGGCTCTGAGCCATCAGCCCAGAGCCCGACGCGGGGCTCGAACTCACGGACCGTGAGATGGTGACCTGGCTGAAGTCGGACGCTTAACCGACTGCGCCACCCAGGCGCCCCACACACGAGCAATTCTTTAATGAATCTCTCTGTATATAAAACTTCCTACATAGATTTCAAGGATATATATATATATATATATATATATATATATATATATATATATAACTCTATCAATAGAATATTGGTACACACACACACACACACACACACACACACACACAAACATACACACACTGCCCTCATAGCTATTGCGTTATAATGTGTGCTTTTTTAGATTCTCCTCATTAAAACTTGTATCTTCTGTGTCCCACTCTCTTATCTTCTGCTGTCTCTAAACTGGCAGCCAATTAATCACATACACTAATCCATTATTCAGGGGCAATATCCCCTTCCTACAAGGCACATAGTTACACTGAGACCAGCAATCCCTTAGATTGAGGTCTGAACCTGAGAAAGCGTTGATAGGAATTTCAGACAGTGTGACAAGTTGGTGGTGGCCAGAGCGGTTCAAATCATACCCGTGTGTTTCCCTCATCTTCTAGGATTCTGCGAATCCTATAGTCGTTTAGTTACTTACAGACTCCCAGGGGCCTGTGCAGCTGAAAGCGTGCTGTTATCCAGACCCATCTGTGTGACTTGGGCCGGATCTTTCTCCTGCTCACGATGGAGCCAACAACTAGCTTTTGAAAGCAAAAACTAGTGAGGGTGAGTCAGTAACAAGTGAGATTTGTCAGGGAGGTTTGGCCAGTGGCCGGCATCCTAGGCTCTGTGGAGACGTGCTTCTGTGAGACAGTTTCGGCTGCCCTTCCGGCGTAAGAGAGCAATCCCGGTGAAGAATGTTGACTGTCATCTCCATTATTCCATCAACTTCCTCATCAACGGCTTGGGATGAAATGTTAGAATAGATTTTGGAAGTGGAGATAAAATGAAGACCTGAAACTATTCTGGATGCATGAATCAAAGACTACTCTTTATACTACTTATTCTCCTGGCTCTTAGAAATTTAATTGCAGCAAGCTTTTAAATATTGGCTTTTAACTTATCTACAAAAAAATGAATAAATAAAAAATAAAAGATTTAGTTAATTAAATCAATTGAGGGAAGATGGGGCCCAATTCCCATTCATCCATTTGGATCATGCAGAGCATAGATTTTATGGATGAAAACCATCCCTAAATATTATACCATAAATTGTAGTGGGGCACAGAAGTTTATGGCCATACTTGTGTAATATGGACTGAGATAGAATGTCTCCACTTCTATCTCATCACACAAAAATAAAAAGAACACTCATTTATGTAATTTATCTACTGTTGGTGAGGACAGTTGAGATAAAAACCCATGTTTTCATGAAAAAAAACTCATAACCAGAGTTTTAGAATGATCTTATCAGTCAAGTTTGAGCTTCTGAAAGAATAAAACAGAACTTTTAAATTTGATATTTCAAAAAAGCAAGAAAAAGAATGAAGTATCATAAATAACCATCTATTATATTGTCGTTTTGTCATATTTCAAGTCCTTTTTAATAAAAGAAGATTTAATATACACTTAAGGACCCTTTTGTATCCTTTATAGAGGTGCGTGACCTTGGCAAATCCCCTAATCTCTGTGTTTCCGTACATCAGTCACTTCATCTGTAAAATGGGGATAATACTATCCAGCACCTCATGGGGTTGTTGAGAGTGTATACAATGAATAACAGTGTAAAGAATGAAGAACAGAGCCTGACCCACTGATGCCCAAATGGCGTCCTCTGTGATAGCTCTTACTCAATCCTACCTGTGGGTAAGATGCTCGAATTCCTAGAAAGGTAATTGTGTTAAGAGTAAGGTTTTGACAGTGAAGTTGACTGTATAGAGTTCTGGTATATATAGGCTGTGGAATGCTCCAAAGAATAAGATTGTAGTGAGGGTATTTAATATGATAATATTGGCATATTCTGCTAGGAAAAATAGGGTGAGGGGACCTGCTGTGTATTCAATGTTGAATCCAGAAACGAGTTCTGATTCTCCTTCTGTGAGGTCAAAGGGAGCTTGATTGGTTTCTGCTAATGTTGACATGAAGCATATTATGGCTGAGGGCCATGTGGGGAAAACTATTCATATGTGTTCTTGGATGGTAATTGATGTGGCTAGTGTGAAGGATCCATTTACTAGTAGTTCTGATCGGAGGGATGATGGCTAGTGTGACTTCGTATGAGATTGTCCTCAGTCCCGTTCTTCTGCCAGAAGCAGGCATTTTCCTTGAAGTTATGGTACGTCCTTCTAATCAGTGCTTGTCTGCTTTTAATACAGGACAGTTGTATTTTTTTTAGTTTCCCTATGTAAATTTTACACGTATTGTCATAGTGTGTGTACCATCCTTCTGTGGTCTGCTTTTTTCTCAGTGCTAGGTTTTTGACATCTTTTCATATTGAGAGTTATAGGTCAAGTTTTTCCATTTTAATTGGACTATAATACTTGGTTAGCTGAATATACAGTGACTCATTCCTCCGTTTTTGCTCTTATGGACATTTAGCTTTCATCTCGATTTTTGTAACTATAAAAAAATGCTGTTGTGAGCATTTATGGATGTGTCACCTTACACATATTAGGGAGCATTTGTAATATATGGGGTTTCCCAGCCCTTTTCACTTGGGTCACTCTGCCAGATGTCACTGTGCCTCTAATCCAAGGCTGCCCCGAGAGCTGAAGAGGTCAGCATCTTGTGTCATGACCACTGCTCACTAACCTGTTTAGTGCAGACCTGTTGGGAAACTCTGCCCAGAATACTGGTCTTCAAATTAGGGTATATGCACTGCACCAATTTCCATCCCCACTGCACTACCTACACACACATAGATGCACGCACATGCGTGTGTGTGCGTATACATATTTATGCGCACACACGTTTTCCCAATATGGATGGTTGCTAAAGTAGTTGATTTCCACATCCTAAACTTGACCTGCCTGAGGGCCACATGCAGTTTCCACCTCATCATTCACTATCTTTTTCTCCCATTTTCTAAAAGAAAGTTCTCTTACCCACCTAAGATCTTAATATAATGTCTCAAAGGGACAATTCAAAATATTGGGATCCACATGGTCTTCTTTAATTGAGGGCCTATAAATCTGCTATAGGGCCTCCTGACTTTCCTTGCACATATTCTGTTAAAGGCAAAAACTTGGGTAGAATTTAAAATTCAGATAAAATACAGGATGTCTAGTTAAATTTGAATTTCAGGTAAACCACAGGTAGTTTTGTATTACTTTAGTATAAATATATCCTGATCTAGTATGTCTCAATATGAGCTGTGGGAACATTTATATTAAAAAATTGTTGTCTTCTGAAATTCAAATTTAACTGGGCATCCTATGTGTGTGTGCATGAGAGAGAGAGAGAGGCAGATAGAAAGTTTGCTAAATTTGGCAACCCTAGTGGAGTTAGAGTTGGTACTTTCATCCATGGGATGATCTGGATTCAGACATAATGTCAAGCGAGTGTCAGGACATTTTTTGTTTAATGATTTCTCCTGTTCTTTCTCCTGATTGTCAAAGAACACATCGCTCCCGAAGAGGAGTTGTGTGAGCAAAACAGGTAAGAAATTAGAGAATTTTGTGTCTTCTTTCACTGGGACACTGAACTCATGGCAACTCCTTGGTCTTTATCCATCTGTGTTAAACTAAGAATATTCAGGAGTTGTAAAAAGAATGCTGGGAAAACACCAGTCTATGAGAAGCGTGGCCTGTAGTTCTCATTCTTTTTTTTAAAAATGTTTGTTTATTTATTTATTTAGAGAGGGAGAGAGAGAGAATCCCAAGCAGGCTCTGTGCTGTTAGCACAGAGCCCGATGTGGGACTCAATCTCATGAACTGTGAGATCATGACCTGAGTCGAAATCAAGAGTCAGATGCTAAACCGACTCAGCAATCCAGGCGCCCTTCCATTTCTCATTCTTAAAAGGGAGAAAGTTTAGAGACTGATTACTCACAGGGCTTGGTCTTGACTCACCTGCATTGTTTGCATGATTTAAGGAAGGAGGAGGCAAACACTTTTGTGTGTATCTCCTAGAGGTCGACATTACACCGTTGAGTAAAAGAAACTCACGTTCCAAGTAAGTTAGTGTTTTATATTTTCTCAAACACTTCATCAGATTTGTAGAAGAAATATTTGCATTACCTTTGCAAAAAGATTATCGGACATTATAAATCCATATACACTCTTCCTTTGGACTTAAATTTCCTGCTCAGTGTTGCCCATCAACCAATTGTCAGCTCATTTGTTCATTTTGGCCATGTACTTATTATATTTATATAACTTAGGTATATTTAGTAGAATTTATTGTAAGAAAATCCACTTAATCATGAATATACTGTTGGTAAATTCATACTGCTGGTGGCTTCATTCCTTTTATTTTGTTGCTAATTTCACAAGCCCTGTTTTCATTTTAGCAATAAGCAATATTCATATCTGGATACATGAACTAGATGAAAAAAAACCTCTCCCTTCATTTCATTAAAAGCATTTCCAATCAAAACTTACATTTTTACAGTTAATACTTATCAGTATGTGCAATACATTTTGGTTTTGGCCAATAGTAATTTAGTAGTTAATTTAATAGTGATGAGATTTAATAAGAATTAGTAATGTAAATTACCACCTAAAATAGTTATTTAGTGATAATTTTTTAAATCAAGAAAAAATGTTTAGACTTCAGAGTCTTAAATACACTTTTTTTTTTTTTTGCGATTTATCATTATATACACATTCGCATAACAGGTGATAGGTTGATCAAAAAAAGATGTTCAAACATAATAACATGTTACGTTAAAATAAACTTCAGTGTAGTGTGGAATGGAAATACAAGTTAAAAAAAAAAAGATAAAATTTCCAAATGTTAAACAAGACCAGTTTGTGTAGGGTTTTTTTTTTTTTTTATGTTTATTTATTTTCGAGAGACAGAAAGACAGAGTGCAAGCTTGGGAGGGGCAGAGAGAGAGGAGACACAGATCTGAAGCAGGCTCCAGGTTGAGCCTGTGGGGTCTCGAACCCACAAGCTGTAAAATCATCACTTGAGCCAGGCACTTAAACGACTGAGCCACCCAGGCGGCCCTGTGCAGTGTTAAAAATAGTATTTGTTACCTGACACCACTTTCGAATAGATTTAAAAGAATGACATCACCGCTTTATTTTTTTTAATGTCAATATTTATAACAGTTTCCAAATTATATCTTCTGCAACTATTTACATTTATGATTTGGAAATTTACATGTCTAAAATTTGCAAGTGGCTGCACAGCTTTTCACAATTATCTTATGGAGTACACGCTTAAAAAAAACGCAGGAATGCAATAGCCTTACCGTGTGCCTGACTGCTTGCTGCATAGGAGGCAGGTATATCCTTAACTAGATTTTGCCAAATTCTGAGTCGTTGCCCCATTTTACACTCCCCCTAATGGTATCTGAGAATTCTCCTACTTTTACATTTTCTCAAACACTTAACATTGTCAACTTTTAAGGGTTTGCCCGACTGAAGGGTGTAAAATGCTATCACTTTGTACTTTTAGGTTTACACTGTCTCGATTATTGGTGGGATTGAACTTCTTTTTCATGCACGGTTTGACCAGCTGTCGTTTGCTCTTCTGCGGGTTGTCTCCCTCACATCTTAACCTGTTTGCCAATTGGTAAGGTACGTATTTGTGATGCAGGGAACTCGTTTTTACATGTTGACTTTTGCAGCTTGTTTTGGGGAAAGCACTTTATGCCTCTGTACCCCTACTAGTTACAATATGAAATGTGTGCATCAGATATTTCATATATGGACGACTGGAATTCCTGGGAATATTTGTCCACGGTTGCTGTTGCAGGTAGGTGGAGTTTGTTAGATTTGAATGATGTTAGGCTCAGTAGGGGATGCAAATAATATACAGATGAGCCTATTTTCCTATTTGCCCTAACAATGTTGATTAATCCATTAACAAATGAAAGCAGAAAACCCTCAGAATGGGGTTATTTTTCAGATAATTCTCATTTTAAATACATCTTATTTGTAACTTTGGAATATTAAAGAATTATCTGGAGAAGTGTGTGTTTGAGGGAGGTGGGCACCTTTGACAAAATGCAACATCCTGGCCAGTCTGTAGGAGACATGACAGATACTCAGGTGAAAGAGAGTTAAGTAACAACTACTATAGTCCTGGAAACAGAGATCTTTGCATGTAGAGCAGTTGTTATAATCTGGAGAAGAGGATGGGAGGTAGAGAGAGGAGAGAATTGCAAGGGATTTTCCAGTATAAACAGGACAGGGAGTGCAAAGCTCTAACTCTCCTTGAGATCCTTTTTAATCACTTTTATTTTTGGTAATATAATCTCCTTTTTTCCCCTTCTTGACACATTTCAATAATTAGAATTATTGGAAAAAATAGGATTTATTTTTATTGAAATTCACTTGGCGGTCATCTTTGAAATAATATTTTTGTTCCAAAAAGGTTTTACTGAATTTTTATAAAGTGGCTTTCCACAACCAACTAGAGTCTGCACACTCCTTTTTGGTAACTTTCAGAAGAATCCGCAACTGATCAGACAAAAGCACAAACGTGTCCCTTAACCATTCCTACTTGAAAAGAATATGCCTGCAGTGCAATGTACCTGTGGTATATCTGGCAGAATTGAAGTTGCTAAAATTGTTAAGCAGATTCCAAGATGATTTGGGAAGTTTGGCTTGCTTCCCATCACTGGCATGCTGGGATGTGCTAAGATTCCCACCACTAGCATTCAGGGAAGTGCTAAGATTGGACTCCTACATAAAAGCGTTCAAGAAATAGGTTCACCTAATTAGGTTCAAAACTATATGAAGCCCAGGTGTCCCCAGTCTTCAGGGATCTGTCCTTTCCTTTGACACCGAGTCACATGTGGCGGCAGAGAGTCCTGTCCTCATTATCTTTCCCTCCCTAGGTATCTGAGAGATCTTCAAGTGGCTGCGTAGTTACTTTATGGAGTACATGTGCAAAATACTGTAGGTGGCCAATAGGTCTTCAGTGTGCCCAAAGTAAGAAATCACCCATGCCCCTCCTTACCCCATGTAGACCGTTCCTCATCACTTCCATCAACTGTCCACCCTTCTTAGGTCACTTCTTGCTGTTTGGTAACCGTTTTCTCCTCACTGCTCTTCTATTTCTGCTACACGACACAGGTAGGTTTGGGCCTTGCTTATTTCGGAGATAAGATCAGGCTGTTACAAGGAGCAAACATTGAATGTATGTCTATAGCACAAGAGAATTACGACATAGAAAATATGACAGTGGATCACTGCCCCCACAGTCCAGCGCCCGTGCCCATCTACAACATGGAATATTCCTGATGTCATATTTTAGCTCCCAGCTCCACCAGCCCCTCCCCACGGTGGGAAGGCCTTGGACAGGCTAGACTTCGTTCATCTTGCTGACATGTAAAGTAAAGGAAAATCAGTCAGTTCTAAAGCTGTGCTTCATTACATAATCTGTTCTAATATGCCATTAGTTGTAAGATGTAGCATTATTCTGGGGCGTCTGGGTGACTTAGTCGGTTAAGCGTCCAACTCTTGATTTTGGCTCTGGTCATATCTCAGGGTCTTGGGATCAAGCCCCATGTCAGGCTCCCTGCTGAGCATGAAGACTACTTGGGATTCTCTCTCTCTCCCTCCCTCTACCCACCCCCCTCCCACTCTCTCTTTCTCTCAAAAATATAAATAAATAAATAAATAAATAAATAAATAAATAAATAAAAACTTTATGCTTCAATGCTAAATAATAGTGTAATTCTTTGAAAACGTTTTGTACCAGATATTTTTTTTCCCAGGGGCCACGATAATAGTTCTTGTCCCACATGTGCTTCTAGAACCTTAAGTACTTCCACATCAAGAGGGAAAGCCTAATTTCTTCCTGCTTGTATCTAAGCTAGTTTGTGACTTGCCTGTAACCAATAGAAAGCATCAGTTCTGCATGACTTCTGAAGCTAGGTCTGAGAAGGTGATACGGATGCCACTTGGCTGGCTGGAATATTTGCTCTGGAGCCCAGAGCCTCCGTGTTAACAGCCTCCGTGGTCTGTGGCTGCCGTGCTGTGAGGAAGCCCAAGCCCCCTGCCTCAAGAGGGACCATGTGGAAAATCCCGGAGACTACATGAAGAGAGAAAGATGCTTTGCCAGTTGCCAGCTGATCCTGCTTCCCCAACCTCTGCTCTTTTGGTTACAGCTTCTAAAGGGCTGCAGTCTCATGAGTGATTGCTTTAACCAAAACCACCCAGCCAAGCCCTTCCTGAATTCATGGCCCACAGAAACTGTGAGAAATAATAAAGTGATTGTTGTTGTTTTAAGCCTCCGAGTTCTGAGGTGATGAGTTAAACAGCAGTATTAACCAAATCAATTTTAAATGTCAATTAAACTCAACAGAGGTTGTACTGGAAGTCATGGCAATATGAATAACCATGACCAAGTTTGCACATACACAGGCAATGACACCCATGTCATGTTGGTCCCCTGGCCAACAGCAATTGTGAAATGCCATCTATTTTAAGATGCATGGCAGTAGGAAAAAAACGTATGCAATTTAGCATTGAAAAAAATGTGGTAAAATTGGTGCAAAGGAGGGACAAAGACAACAAAAAGAGTTAAGGAACTGGGAGGTAAGGTGCCTTATTTTGAAAAAGCTTAATATCTGGTCATTAAGATGATACATGCGCATTATCAAAAACATAAAAATAAAATAAAACATAAATTGCAAAAAAAAAAAAAAAAACCAATAAAATCACCAAAATGTCATCATCCAGAGATAAACTTCCAGATTTCTAAATGTACACAGACAACACGTATAGAAATGTGGGCATATGCATGCTTTATAAATAAGTTCATCTGGGGCGCCTGGGTGGCGCAGTCAGTTGAGCATCCGACTTCGGCTCAGGTCACGATCTCGCGGTCCATGAGTTCGAGCCCCAAGTCAGGCTCTGGGCTGATGGCTCAGAGCCTGGAGCCTGTTTCCGATTCTGTGTCTCCCTCTCTCTCTGCCCCTCCCCCGTTCATGCTCTGTCTCTCTCTGTCCCAAAAATAAATAAACGTTGAAAAAATAAAAAATAAAAAAAAAATAAATAAGTTCATCCTACGTTGCAGCCTTTTTTTTTCCCCTCATTTGAAAACATGTTGGTTTCGTGTTTCTACCTCAGTAGGTAAAACACTACCTAATTTTTTAATGATGATAGAATATCTTATTTACTTAGCCAGTCATTTAAATGATGGACATTTTGTTTAGCTTTATCATTTTGGTTTTGCTTTTATGATTATTAAAACATCAGGCGTATTTATGCACATATGTTTTTCCTATTGTATAACTACCTCTTTGTGGAGAATTTCTAGATACAAGATTATTGGATTGAATGGATTTCCCCAAATAGAACTGTGGTATGGACTGATAAAAATACCTCCCAGAAAAGTTGTATCCATTCAGACTTCTAGCAACAGCTTTTGAAAATGCCTGTTTTCTGTCTCCTTTGCCAAAGGAATGGAGAACATATCACCCCAAAGTGTGCTGCTTTGGTATGTTGATTATTTTGAATTAAAGGCACTTGAGAAATGGCAGATACAAGAGGGCATTCTGACCCTCCTTTTTATTTCTGAAGGCAGGAGATAAACCTCCCATGTGAAAGGTGTCCACCCTGTACTGGGAGAAAGGAGAACATTTTTATCACCAGTGACAAGGAACTGAAGCAGAAAGAAATCTGTTCGAGCAGACCTTGTTCAAATACATCTTATCTTCCTTTGGCCGCTCCATATAGTTACTTTGCTACAATTGCCTCTTATTGTTCAACCTACTATAGAGGTTCTTTATCAGTTTTTTTGGTAAAGTTCAGAGGAATTTTACCAGTTCTTTTGGTCTCAATCCCTATGAGGACTCTTCTGTCATGTAAAATAATATAAATGTGTGTGTGTTTCTCCTGTTAATCTGTCTTATGTCAGTTTAATTCTCAGGCCCAGCTGAGAAACCCTAAGAGGGGTGGTAAAAATTTGCCTCCTCTACACCAACATCTGGCTTTAGTCATTCATCTAATGCCAATATTATGGTTTTTAAAGATTTCTTTAAAAAAAAATTGCAGGATACAAAATCAAGTACAAAAATCCATTGTGTTTCTATACATTAATAATGAACTGTCATGAAGGGAAATTAAGAAACCAATCCCATTTATAGTTGAATCCAAAAGAACAAAATACCTAGGAATAAATTTAACCGAGGAAGTGAGAGACCCGTATACTGAAAATTATAAGACATTAATGAAAGAAATTGAAGAAGATACAAATAAGTGGAGAGATATTCTGTGCTCATGGATTGGAAGAATTAATATTGTTAAAATTATATATTACCCAAAGTAATCTTCAGATTCAGTGCAATCCCTGTCAAAATTCCAATGGCATTTTTCACAGAGATAGAGAAAACAATACTAAAATTTGTAGAGAACCACAAAAGACCCATAATAGCAAAAGCAATCTTGAGAAACAAGAATAAAGCTGAAGGCATTGCTTTCCCGAATTTCAAACTATATCACAAAGCTATCATAACCAAAACAGCATGGTTTTGGCATAAAAATACACATAGATCAATGGAGTACGATAGAGTGCCCAGAAATAAACCCATGTGATTAATTTATGACAAAAGAGTCAAGAATATACAGTGGGGAAAGGACAATTTCTTAAATAAATGGTGTTGGGAAAACTGGACAGCCACAAACACGGAAGGAAATGGGACAAAAATACACAAAAATTAACTCAAAATGGACTAAAGACTTGAAGGTAAGATATGAAACTATAAAACTCCTAGAAGAAAGTATAGGCGATAAGCTCCTTGACATAAGTCTTGGAGATGATTTTGAATTTGGCACCAAAATTAAAAGCAAAAAAAGCAAAACAAAAACAAAAACAAACAAAAAACACAAACAAACCCAAGTAGAACTACATCAAACTAAAAAGCTTCTGCATGCAAAGGAAACCATCAACAAAATGTAAAGGCCAGCTATTGAATGGGAGAAAATATTTGCAAATCATGTGTATGGTAAGGGGTTAGTATCCAAAATATATAAAGAACTCCCACAACTCAATAGAAAAAATATGATTAAAAAATAAGCAGAAGATCTGAAGACATTTTTACAAAGAAGACATATAGATGACCAAAGATATGATCACTCATTGTCAGGGAAATGCAAATCAAAAACCACAATGAGTTATCACCTCACACCTATTAGAATGGCTATTGTCAAAAAGGTAAGAAACAATGCATATTGGCAAGGATGCGGAGGAAAGGGAACCTTTGTGTACTATTAAGTGAGAATGTAAATTGATAACAGTTTTTGTGGAACACAGTACAGAGTTCCTTAAGAAATTAAAAATAGAACTATCATGTGATCCAGCAATCCCATTTCTAGGTATTTATCTGCAAGAAACAAAATACTTACTCAAAAAGTTATACGCACCCCATGTTTATTGTAACATTATTTGCAATAGACAAGATATGGAAACAACCTAAACATTCACTGACAGATGAATGAATAAAGAAAATGTGGAATATATACACAACGGAATATTATTCTGCCATGAAAAGGAACGAAGTCTTGCCATTTGCAACAACATGGGTGGACCTTGAGGGCATTAGGCTAAGTGAATTAGGTCAGAGAGAGAAAGACAAATACTATATAATCTACTTATATGCACAATATAAATAAAAAACAAAAAACAAAAAAACAAGCAAACAAATAAACAAAAAAGAAGCTCACAGATGTGGAGAACAGCTTGGTGGTTTCCAGGGTGGGGGTTTCATTGTGAGTGAAATAGGTGAAGGCAAAAGGTACCAACTTTCACTTATAAATGAATAAGTCATTGAGATGTAATGTATAGCATGGTAACTATGGTTAATAATACTGTATTGCATATTTGAAAGTTGCTGAGTAAATCCTAAAAGCTCTCATCATAAGAAAAAAGAATTCTGTAACTATGTATGGTGAAGGATGTCAACTGGACTTATTGTGGTGCTCATTTCACAGTATATACAAATATCAAATCACCAAGTTGTATACTTGAAACTAATGTAATGTTGTATGTCAGTTATACCTCAATAAAAAAAATGGGAGGGGGAGCTTACCATAAAAATGTCTTTCTTGTTTTTATTTGCATTTTAGGAAATAATGAAAGTGAACAGGTCTTTTTTTTTGGCCCAGTCTAACTTATTTTTTTGTAAGTTGACTATTTTATAGTCTTTGACCATTTTTCTTTTTATAATTGATTTGTAAGAGCTCTTCATACAGTGGTAGTAATTCTTTGTCCATCATGTGTGTTACTAAATAGTTTTTCCTAAGTCTCTCAAACTTCCATAATTGTGGTATTTTGTTTTTGTTTTTGCTGCCAGGAAATATTTAACTTCGATGTAAATTTTTTTCCTATAGTTTCTGGCTTTGGTGTCAAGTTAAGAAAGTCATGTTCCACCCTTATATCAGAAGTGTTTTCTCATAATTTTTAAAAATTTTTTACATTTATGAATGCTTTTTATCTAACTGGAATTTAATGTGTGAAATTTGACTTTTCCTTAAAGTGGCTGGCTAGTTGTCCCAAATTATTTAGTGAGTAACAAATCTTTCCCTTGTGACTTGAAATGCCACATTTATTTTACTCTGAATTCTCATAATACTTGAGTGTTTCTGGAATTTTCTGTTCTGCTCCTTGGCAGTGTGTCTTTTCCTATATCAGGACCATCCATGTTGTTCTTGTGGCGGTTACTACTATTACTGCTGAATACAATGGGCATGCATATATCTCTTTAATTTTTTTCAATTTGAGTTTTTGTTGTGAGCTGCTATTTTAAATGTGGTAGTTTTCTCACTTGTTATGGTTGGTATGTGAAAAGAGCAATTGCATCTTTGTATCTTTATTTTGAAACTAGCTATCTTCCTGATTCTCTTAACAGTTCCAAAAATTTTGCAGTTTGTTTTCCAGGAGTTCACACGTATAAAATACTAATACTTTTTGCATTCTCCCTTCAGATAGGCATGCTTCACTTCATTTGCTTGATTAATTGCATTTTCTTCGATGTTGAGAACAGTATTAAATAATTGTACTGATCTAAGATATTCTTACCTTATTTCTGACTTTAAAGGAAATACTTCCCATTATTTAGCCACTAAGCATAACGCTGGCTTTAGAGTTACATTGTGTATTGGTTTTTTGTTTTTTTTTTTTAATGTTTATTTTTGAGAGACAGAGACAGAGACAGAGACAGAGTGTGAGCAGGGGAGGGGCAGAGAGAGAGGGAGACACAGAATCCGAAACAGGCTCCAGACTTCTAGCTGTCAGCACAGAGCCCGATGTGGGGCTTGAACCCACGAACCGTGAGATCGTGACCTGAGCCAAACTTGGACACTCAACCGACTGAGCCACCCAGGCGCCCCAGGCTGTATTGTTTTTTTTTTTTTAACATTCAGGCAATATCCATTTAATCCTACATCAAGCTTTTCAAAAAAATCTTAAATAGATTTGGAATCAGACATGTTTTGGGTAGCTAAGCAAGAATAATATGTGAGTTTATTTAGTAATGTCAAATGGGCCTTGCAGTCTAGAATGAATTGCACTTATTCATGATCTGTTATCCTTTCAGTATTTCATTCAGTTCTATCTCCTAATGTTTTGTCTAGGATGGCTTTGATCAACATAAGTGAGTTTGGTTAGTAGCTTTCTTCTTGTTAAGGTTTGACAATAATGCCATGTTGCTTCTAACATGTATTTGGAATGTATCTTTTTTCTTTAAACTGTTTCAGGGCTCAGTAGAGAAGTTTATTCCATATAGTTTTTAAAGATTTGCTCACATGATTATACCAGGTGACTTTAAAAAAAAAAAAAAGCTTTTTCAGTTTCTTCTGACTTTGGTTTCAAGGTAAGAAGGACTTTCCAATTTAATGTTATTAAAAGTGTTTGGTCACACTTTTGTATTACCTGTTAAAAAATTCTATCTATAGTTAATTTTGTGCTTGTTCTTTTTGAAATAGATATCATATTTTGGGTTAAATACTAATTAAATATTTTATGAATATTTTGGTAAAGAATGTATTTTTCAAGCAGCTCAACAAGTCTCGCAACAACAACAACAAATATTTGGCTGAGTTGGCCATACCTGAGTTAAATTTTAACCGATGACAGTTACTCTAATGTCACAGTTGAATATTATTGTCTAAGAATTGCCCTATGTATGCCAGGCTCAAAAAAACACTTTTCCTCCTTAGGGAAATTATTTAAAAAAATTTTTTTAATGTTTATTTATTTTTGATGAAGAGAGAGCACAAGCAGGGGAGAGGCAGAGAGAGAGAGAGAGGGACAGAGAATCTCAAGTGGGCTCTGTGCTGACAGCAGAGCCCAGTGTAGGGCTCAAATCCATGAACCACAAGATCATGACCTGAGCTGAAGTCAGATGCTGAAGATTAAGCAGATTAAGGGGCACCTGGGTGGCTCAGTTAGTTAAATGTCTGACTTCGGCTCAGGTCATGATCTCGCGGTTCGTGAGTTTGAGCCCCGCATCGGGCTCTGTGCTGGCAGCTTGGAGCCTGGAGCCTGCTTCGGATTCTGTATCTCCCTCTCTCTCTGGCCCTTCCTCTCTCTCTCTCTCAAAAATAAATAAACATTAGAAAAAATTTTTTTAAGATTAACAGATTAAGACTAAAATGAATGCTGGGCAGGCAAAAGGAACAAAAACTGATTCCACTTCAGTTTTCACACTTGGCATTTGAAAAGCACAGGGAGGACATTACGGAGACCACTGCGGTTCCTCTTGTCTCCCATCTGTTCCTCTTCCACAGCTACTCCCACATCTTATCCTCAAATTCTCAGAAGATTCTTCTTCCGGTCCTAGACCACACACCTCTTACTCTTCAACTTCAACTTCACCTCTTTCCTTCCAAATCTACATCACAAAATCTCCAAGCATCATTAGGCAAAGCCGGACTCCCTCTGAGGGTGGGAGATAGAGACTAAAAAAGCTGTCAGCAAAGGGGAAATAGTGGGAAAATTCATACATTAATAATGTAATACTTAAGGCAGTGTAAATTTGGAAACGACCTAAACATGAAACAATTGGAAAATGGTTAAATAAATTATGGCATATGTGGTACTGGCTGTATGAACAAGATATAGTCCCTTTGTTCATGAAGTTTATAGTCTAATAGAAATATTTTATAGCCATCAGCAACAAACATGTTTTGGAAATAAATTTAATAATGTGACAAGAAAACTCATGGTATAATTTTGAGTGCAAAACTCCAGGTAAGAAGCTGCATATATAGTAATAAAATCCCAGTTTAAAAAACTGATATACATAAGTCCTTGCATACATATGTGTATGTACATATATATGTGTTTATATCAAACTGTTAAAAGTGATTATCTCTGGATATTATTACAGGCGATTCTTGTTGCCTTTTTTTATACTCTTCTGTATGTTCAAAATGTTAAAGATAAGTATATTTTAATAGTAAATGGGTTTACAAATTATTGTTGTTCTCTCCTTATCATTGCCTGTGTTTTCCAAATGTTCATAGAACGTATAAGTGGAAAAAAAGCAGCAATCAATTCACAGTATTTGATACGACTGTGTACTGAGATACAGAAGTGGCTTCCTGATTTAGTAGACTTTTGCCTCCAGTAGCTCTATAGACCTGAATAATATATCTCTCAGTGTGTGTGTCTGTAATCTATTACGTATTATATATATATTATATTATATTATATATTATATTATTAATTATAACAATTATAATATATTATGTAATATATATTATATATATAATGCATTCTATATCCAATTAGATTATATATATAATGTATTATATATGTAATGTATATAATATAATGTATTATATACATATATATGTATATAATACATAATATTATATACATATATATGTATATAATACATTATATTATATACATATATATATATATATATAATCTAATTGGATTTTTACAAGAGTGGAGTATTCCCAAAGCACAAAC
>NW_024412404.1:31591567-31727405 GCF_014898765.1 Herpailurus yagouaroundi | reverse complement strand
GAGTGGAGTATTCCCAAAGCACAAACAATTCGCGTGCATATGCTTTCTTTGACTATGTCACCATGGACTCTAATGAGATCAAGCTTATTTGCCCTTCAAACTACAAGCACTAGAATTTCATCAGATGGCTTTTAAGTAAGCAAATTCATATCCTTAAAATATGGAGATGTAACGATGAATAGCACTGAACAGTTCTGTTCACATTTATGTAGAAATTTTGCTATGCTTTCCTCTTGCCAGTGTAGAAATCTATAGAGGTATTAAAATGCAATTTACATTATGCTTAAAGAAAGTGACTTTGCCTAATACAATACAAAGCCATTGAATGCTAACCCCATGACATGTACGCCTCCTTGAACCACCAAATACCATTGAGAGGAGCGAGTGAATTATCGTAGGTGATTTTAATTTAGATTACTAAAACATTTCCATAGACATAGAAGTCTGGGTTGATTAAACTTTAAACTTATCTGATTATAGCACTTATTATATTATGGTTGAAGTTACAGGAAAGTACTTCAATTGATTGGATAATTATGAATAAATAGGGAAGGATATGACTTTTAAAATTTGTTTCAGTTATTTAAGTGATTGCTATACGAAGGAAATTAAGAAACTGAAATGGTCTTGACACTGTATCAAATTGCCAGACAGAAACTCTGAAGATGAATAACTTCATGGTGTCTATCGTACCATCAATTTAGAAATAGTTACTTTAAGAGATAAAAAGATAAGGGTAAAAACATGAAAATAACTAATTGAAGTATTTCAGCAATTGAATGTTATTGGCAATCTGTCTCTAGCTCATTTCCTCAGTTGATTTCAGAGAAGTCTCCCTACAAAAGTGTCATTAGATGTGCTATACAGATCTCAGAAAAAGAACCGTGAACATTTTTATTGGTTCATTTGGTCTCAGATTTGTGATTCCCATTGACAGAGGGGATCTTGTGTTATAATTTAAATACTTATAAGATGTTATTCTGAGGAATCTTTTCTTTTGCTGAAGATGGTGGAGGCTGGGAGTAATTGCATAACTGCCCAAGGCCATGTACCTAGAAGTGGGCAGGAGCAAGTCAAAGGCTGCTTCTTAGATAATAAAGCCCAAACTTCCTCTCAGCTCCCAGGATGCAGGCTGCCATGTCCCATTGCATCAGACCTTGACCAATTCAGAGGACTTTTTTCAGGTTCATCAGATCTTTCTTGTCACGTGACTATAAATGACTACATCTCTCATTAGAGTGGTACATTTGTTACAACTGAACTGAAATTGATAAATTATTATTAACCCAAGTCCGTAGTTTACTTGAGAGTTCACTCTATGTGTTATACATTCTATGGATTTGACAAATGTGTAATGACATGTATCCACCAATTTAGTGTCCTACAGAATAGTTTCGCTGCTCTAAAAATTCTCAGTGCTGCACCTGTTCACCCCTCCCTCCCCAGGCCCCTGGAAGCCACTGATCACTTTGCTGTCTCCATCATTTTGCCTTCACCAGAATGTCATATAGCTGGAATCATGCAGTATGCAGCCTTTGAGACTGGCTTTTTTCACTTAACAACATGCATGTAAGGATCTTCCATGTCTTTACAGGGCTTGATAGCTCATTTATTTTTAGCACTGAATAATATTCTACTGTCTGGATGGACCACAGTTTATCCTTTCACCTATGGAAGGACATCTTGGTTGCTTCTAGGTTTGAGCAGTTATGAATAAAGCTGCTATAAACATCCATGTGTAAGTTTTTGTGTGAACAGAACCACACAAAAGTTTTCCATTCCTTTGGGTAAATACCAAAGTGTGCAATTGCTGAATCATTTATAGGGATGTTTTTAGTTTTGTAAGAAACAGCTAAATTGTCTTCCAAAGTGACTGTATCATTTTGCATTACCACTAGCAATGAATGAGAGTACCTGTTGCCCCACATCCTTGTCAGCATTTGGTGTTGTCAGTGTTCTGGATTTTGGCCACTCTAACAGGTGTGTAGTGATATCTCATTGTTGTTTTAATTTGTTTTTCCCTAATGACATATGATGTGGGGCATCATTTCATATGCTTGTTTGTCATTTGTATGTCTTCTTCGACAAGGTGTCTGTTAAGGTCTTTGGCCCATTTTTTAATTGTGTTGTTTGTTTTCTTATTGTGCGCAATCTAATGTAGTCTTTAATCTTTATTAATAAAATCTTTTCCCTTGTTTCTTTTGTAACCCCCCCCCCTGCCTTTTCAAATAAATTACTAGATTTGTTTTGCTAATACATTGTGTAAGGTTTCTTGCATTTATGTTCATGAGTGAGGTTTGGCTTATAACTTTCTTTTCTTGCAATGTTTTTATCAAGCTTTGATAACGAAGTTATTACGGCCTCATAAACCATGTTGGATAGTGTTCACTCTTAGTATATCCTTTGGTAATATTTTCCTGTAAAGTCAACTTTCTTGAGACTATGATTTTTTTTTTTTGGTATAGGTTTTTAATTACAGACTCAGACTTTCAAATTGTTGTAGACTGTTCAGATTTATTATTTCTTCTGTATCAGTTTTTATAAGATTTATTTTTTTAGGAATTTATGTATGTCATCTCTTCTTTTTTCTTTGGCTAATATCTCTAGGAATTGATAAGTTTTATTAGCTTTTTTTCAGCACACAAGTTTTGGCTTAGTTAATATTTTCTACTGTAAGTATTATTTCTGGTACGTTAATTTCTTCTTTTCATTATCTTACATTTTCTGCTTTATTTTATTTATTTTTAAAGTTTGTTTTGAGAGGGAGAGAGAGCAAGTGTGAGCAGGGGTGGGGCAGAGAGAGAGAGAGAGAGAAGGAGAGAGAAAATCTCAAGCAGGCTCTACACTGTCAGCACAGAGCCTGATGGGGCAGGGCTTGAGCTCACAAACCATGAGATCATGACCTGAACCGAAATCAAGAGTCAGATGCTTAACCCACTAAGCCACCCAGGTGCTCTTCTGCTTTATTTTTATTCGTTATGTTTTTATACTTTCTTGAGATGGATGTTTATCTCACTGATTTATAGTCTTCTTTTCTGATACTTACTCTAAAGTTACAAATTTGTCCCCAGTTGTGTTCTATGAGTTTTGACATGCCATTTTTTGTTAATTGAAGTATAGTTGACACATAATGATACATTAGTTTCAGGTGTACAACAAGTGATTAGACAAGTTTATGCATGATGCTGTGTTCGGCACAAGTGTAGCTACAATCTGGCACCTTACAACACTATACCGTTGACTGTATTTCCTAGGCTGTATCTTTCATTCCATGACCAGAACCCTTACCTCCCACTCCCCTTTGAACATTTTGTCCATCCTCTCACACCCCTGCCCTCTTGCAGCTATTAGTTTGTTCTCTTGTTCCACCCAGTTATGGGTCTGCTTCTGTTTTGTTTGTTTGTTTATTTATTTATTTATTTATTTAAATTTATTTATTTATTTTGAGAGAGACAGAGACAGTGTGAGTGGGGAGGGGCAGAGAGAAAGGGAGACGGAGAATCCTGCAGACTCTGTGCTGCCAGCTTAGAGAGCAATGTGGGGCCCAAACCCACGAAACCGTGAGATCATGACCTGAGCGGAAACCCAGAGTCAGAAGCTTATCTGACTGATCCACCCAGGTGGCCTGTCTAGTTTTTAGATTCCACATGTAAGTAAAATCATATGGTATTTGTCTTTCTCTGTCTGGCTTATTTTACTTAGTATAATACCCTCTAGGTTCATCCATGTCATCATAAATGGCAAGATCTCATTCTTTCTTATGGCTGAATAATATTCCATTATATATGTGTGTGTGTGTGTATATATATATATATATATATATATACACACCACATCTTTATCCATTCATCTATTAATGGACACTTTGATTGCTTCTGTATCTTGGAATTCTAAGGGACCCTTTTTCCCAACATCTTCCACAGCCAAGGTCAAGAGAGTCATGTATTCCTATTTCCCAAGGGTGAAAATCCTTGGTAGGGGGAGGAGTTTCAGATTCAATTTGAGTCTCTGCCATCTTACCTTGTTTTTACAGATTTGTTTCCAGTCTTCCTTAGGCCTGTGAAATCCTAGGCTCTACACCTCCTGGAGTAATGGTAGGCCAATGTCTGCTTTTGGCTCTTACACAGTTCTTTCCCTACCAACTCAGCCATGAATTAAAAAGAATTTAAAAAGATTTCATGCAGAATTTTAAGTTTTAGGGCTGTTACAGGAGCAGTTTCTATAAAAGTCTAGTCCGCCATGTTGCTGGCAGAAGTCTCCCCCTTGTCATTCTATAATTTGTGATTCTAAGATGACTTGATTAGTGACTATTATATTATGATTACATTTGTTACACACCAGCCGTTCCCTATCTGCATGTACCTAGGTCTACACGAGTCCACTAGATTTTGAGTAAAAGAAGGGGAAATTCAGCCATTAATCTGGAATTTCAGTACATTGTTAACATCAAACATTTAGATAATTATTAGATACGTCATCATTTAGATGTGCCATGTTGTTTAGACACAACGGTTTTTATGTCCTGACTTGCCACTTTTGTTTTAGATTTAAAAATAACTCATCCATTTTGGTTTTGGCTCATCTTGTCCTCTCACTGCTGCTCTATCTTTTGTTTAAAAATACCAACTGCATTTTAAAAATAGGAGGCATTATTTTAAAACTAGAGGTTAGTATAAGAGTACAGTTAAGCTGTGGTGGCATATAATTCTGATTATAATCAATTCCCTTCTTGGCATATTCTTTTGAGGATGGGATGACCTAGCAGAAGGCATTAGTACCACCAGTTACACTGATACACTACTGAAATGTTTATTTTGGAGCATTAGGAAAAAACTTGGAAACCAAAGAGTAATTTACGATTGTTAGGGAGTTCACTGAGCCATTTCGGTTATAATTTATTAATCCCATTTTACCCACAAGGAGTTTTAATCAGATGATTTACCAATATATTGAGAAGTGCCACAAACTAGGAGAAAAATAGAAGCAAACATATTAGTTCTTATGAATAAACCAAGCTTCTTCCTCGAATTTTCTTCAGACAGTTTCTAAATAAAGAGATGTGCCAAGTTTACAGTAGAGGGGCCATTGCATTTATTGTTCCATTATTCTACAAGTTGAAATCAAATTGAAACATGTTCTGTAATGTCCCTCTGAAGTCAACAAGGCACAATGAGCACTAGAAACAATTTGTTATTGTTCTAAGCTCTTGTTGGTGTCCACAAATAACCTTATGTGAAAATGACACACAACAATAATTCACCTGAAGAGGGTGGTTAGGGTTTGGGGATTGACTTCAGGAATAAAGATAGATTTGGTCCATAAACGTAAAAAAAAAAAATTTAAAAAAAAATGGGGCGCCTGGGTGGCGCAGTCGGTTAAGCATCCGACTTCAGCCAGGTCACAATCTCGCGGTCCGTGAGTTCGAGCCCCGCGTCGGGCTCTGGGCTGATGGCTCAGAGCCTGGAGCCTGTTTCCGATTCTGTGTCTCCCTCTCTCTCTGCCCCTCCCCCGTTCATGCTCTGTCTCTCTCTGTCCCAAAAATAAATAAACGTAAAAAAAAAAAATTAAAAAAAAAAAAAAAAAGATAGATTTGGTCCATACTACCTACACCCCACCAGTTGAGCTAGCCCAACACCTCATCTGATGACAATAATAAGAGGAATAATAATTCAACAAGCTGATGTTGCTGTAGTGTTTTATAATTTACGAAGAGGTTTTTATTTACCTTATTCAGATTCTCCCACGAGCCCCTTGAGGTCGACGAAGCCATGATTATAAATTCCTCCTGTCACAAATGAGGAAGCCAAGGCTTAGAGAGATTGCACGGCACAGCTGAGACTGAATTTCAAATGTCTTGATTCTCTGCAGAGTGACCTGTCCCCATTCCAATCTGGTCATTTGGCAGAACTCTTGTTGCTGCGGGAGAAGAGTCCAAACAAAACAGAGGATGGATCCTGTCCACATGCCCTTGACATGTTCTGGGACATGATTCCTAACACTCTCATGTTATGAATTTCCTGAGGACTCTTCTGTGATGACCTCTGTGTGCTTAACCAATATCGTAAGCATCAATTGTTTTGGAATAAAACAAAATAAAATCAACCACATAAAAAAACTTTTATCAGAAAGCATTTGGTGAGTACAATGAAGGGAGGGATTGGAAAAGTGAGAAGTGTGATGCTTTGAGAGTTTTATCTTTGTCTTTTCCTGTTATTAATCAAGTTAATCTTGTTTCCTTGCTTCTCAAGGTACAGAGTTTGCTGGAAAATTCCTCATGTTTCATGTCTCCTTTTTTTGATCCCATTTTTGATTGACAGTGGATGGAGGTGGTCAATATACCAGAGCGCCATGAAGTGACAAAGAGCATTTCTTGAAGAAACCTCAGCAGAGTGATGTGAGTGTTTGACAGCTTTTCTTTCACTTGTATGAAGACTGTAAGCTACTTTTCTAAGCCCTCTCCCAGTTTTGACATGCAGGCTCCTGTCCAAGTGTAGACCAGCTTCCTGAAATATTAATTTAGAAATTGTCCAGTAGAGAGATTCAGAATGGCAATAGAAGACAGCATTCTGAGATTTATCAGACTGTTGATTTAGCGTGTTTGGACCTAAAGTTTCTAGTTTCACTGAATTTTATTGTTGTATTTGGGGGCTTTTCTTTTTCAACTGCCATATCCAACCTGTCAGAAGCCCTGTATGGCCCACCATTTCATCATGTGTCTCCCTTCCTCTCTCTGTGATTCCACTACCGTTGCCTCATCCAGGCTTGTGCACTTCTCAAATACATCAGTCCATCAACTTTCTTATTGGTCTCTCCGCCTCCATTTTGGTCCCCACCCACACTCACTCTTCATGGTGCTGAGTGGGATTGTTATAAAAGACAATTCTAATCATGATGCTCCTTATTTTGACTCTTCCGCTGTTGCCTTATAGTTTTAACTAGTTTAGCTCAGAAGACTTTCTAGATGTTGACTCTTCCCTCCTCTATAGCCATGTTTTTCACTCAAGTACCCTTTGTGTAGCCAAACGAAACCACATGCAGTTGTCTGAAGGTACCATGGTATCCCAGAGAAGTTACTTTAATCCTCTGTCAGGGATAACCCTACTGCACACCCAGGTGCTGAACTGATTCCAGAAGGTTTGGGCAGTCAAGGATGATGCGGCAGTGCCAGCCTGACAGCTGGCTCAGCTCCTGCCTGCTTGTGCAGAGAGGCTGCCCATGTGATAGGATTCAGGGACAAGCAGCATCCCTCTCCTCCTCCTTCTCTACATGCCTGCAACTGTGCCGCAAATACAATATTTCCCGGTGATAGTCCTTGTCCCATTAAGATTTTGGCTTCCAATGTCAAATACAACGAAAGTATAAGTGGTCATAACGATGTTTAAATCCATTCTTTAGAAAACTGAACCAGCGGCGCCTGGGTGGCTCAGTTGGTTGAGCGTCCGACTTTGGCTAAGGTCATGAACTCACAGCTTGTGAGTTCAAGCCCCACATCGGGCTTCGTGTGGACAGCTCAGAGCCTGGAGCCTGCGTTGGATTCTGTGTCTCCCTCTCTCTGCCCCTCCCCCACTTGTGCTCTGTCTCTCTGTCTCTCTCTCTCTCAAAAATAAATAAACATTAAAAAAAAATTAAAAACAAAAAAGAAAAGAAAACTGATGCAGAGGCTCCTTTTAAAAAGTTATTTCCCTAAGGGGCACCTGGGTGGCTCAGTCAGGTAAGCGTCCGACTCTTGATTTCAGCTCAGGTAATGATCTCACAGTTCTGTGGGTTTGAGTCCCACATTGGGCTCTGTGCTGATGGCATGGAGCCTGCTTGGGATTCTCTCCCTCTCTCTCTGCCCCTTCCCTGCTCACTCTCTCTCTTTCTTTCAAAAGAAAAAAAAAAAAAAAAAAGGTTGTTTCCCTAAGATCACACAGTGGGCTGGAACCCAGGGGTCTTGGCCTCCCGTTCTGATGCTTCCTATGCCGTGATTCTGCTGCCGGTTAAAGAGGTCATTCTCAGTTCTACGTGTGTAGGATGGCCTGGCATAATGGCTGTGGTGTAGATTCCTGGGCCCTGCCTTCTAGAGCCCTAGAGTTACTAGGTCTCTGTGGACTTGGGAGTCTCCATCTTATGCCATCCCCTGGGGCATTCAGATGCAGGACAGAGATGAAAGGCTAAGCTCATTAGAGTGAGTTCCTTTCTCAGGGGATTTGTGTCTGTTGGGTAACCTAGGTCTGCCAGTTAGGCTTGTATGAAAGCTAAATATTTGAGAGGGGCAGGGATGTAATCTGCTGCCTTATATATGCTTCTTATATAAAATGTTACTTATTTCTGGGGCACCTGGGTGGCTCAGTTAGTTAAGCGTCCAACTCTTGTTTTCGGCTTAGTTGATGATCTCATGGTCTCGTGAGTTCAAGCCCTGTGTTGGGCTTTGTGCTGACAGTGTGGAGCCTACTTGGGATTCTCTGTCTCACTGTCTCTGTCTTTCTTAAAATGCATAAATAAATAAAAACTTCTTTAAAAATGTTATTTATTTTTAAAAAGAACAGAATTAGGCTCTTGAAATTTACCCTCTACTTAGAAACAGTAACTGCCATCAGTGGATATAAGAGGACTAACAGACAAATGTCTGGGGGCGATGTGCACTCAGGGCTCATCAATTCTCCGTCTACCACAGGGCCCTGCTGTCATGCATGGCTCTTGGACTTTCACTGAGAGCCAGTCCCAGTTAGTCACAGTATGGGGAACAGTTGTTGGCCACTTTCCAAGCCTCTGTGGTTTGGGCTATTTGTAGCTTGTCCCTCGATTTCCTGGCATTTTGTCCACAAAGTGCGTAACAGAAGGGAGTGGCATCTTAATCCTTGGCACAGGTTTTATAACCTTCTACAGAATTTCCCAACACTGTGAAAAAAATGGTTCCACGGTTCCTCTTTCTTCTAACCAAAGGTTTGGTTTGGTTTTGTTTTGTTTTAAGGAGACTGGACTGTTTTCTTCTAACTATATAAAACTTTCAAATTAAGTAGAAAACGTTCATGAAAGCACTATTTATAGACTAGAGGGAGCCCTTTAGGGGCAGGATTTGATACTACTCATCTTGTCCCCTTGGGATCAACACTGAGCACGTGTCTTAGTGAGTCTTAGTGGTGTGGTTTTTCTTTGCAGGGGTGATCATTTGGTTCGATAACACCAAAGGCTGGATGAATTTACCCAGAGAGGACCGTAATGAAAATCTGAAATAACCTTTATAATTTTCAAGTGAGGAAATGAAGGCCAAACATGAGAGGCTACAATAAGAGTATACTGGGTACGTATGAATCCAGGGGGCTCTGGATAGGAAGAAAGGAAATGGGTTACATTTCAAGGCATTTATGATTCTCTGATTAACCAGCCTCCCAGGCTTGCCTCCATGGGGTCCATAGGCCCCTAAGATACTGACACATCACCGGACGGGCTGATTGTAAGATTCTCTGGGGTTTTAAATCCAGGTGATCTCCTAACAGCTTTCTGAGCACTTTCATTTGATCTCCTGTTTGTTTCACAACAGGAGATGTAGAGATATCTATGAGAAAGGGAGGGCCTTTGATTTTGAAGGGCAGCATTCCTGGGCACAGTCATGGCTTACTTCTTTTGAAGAAAGGAGGTTAGGGTTTTAGTAATAGCGGAATCATTTCTCCTTGACAGAGAAGGAGCTTCATTTCAGTTTAGCCTGCGTCTTAGTGATAATGGGTATGTGTGTGTGTGTGTGTGTGTGTGTGTGTATAGTAGATGTATGTATATATATGTATACTAGGTGTATGGTATATGTATATGTATATGTATATGTGTATGTGTATATATATATGTATATATATGCTAACAGTGTCTATCTGTCCCTGAAGTTGTGGATGTTTCCTGATTTTATGGCATTAGTGTCTCCTGGCATCTCAGTGGAGGACACCTCACTTTAGATTTCAATCCAATAGAATCTGGACTCTCTCTGATCCCTCAGTGACTCTTCAGGCAAGGACACTGGTGGGGAAGGTGGATTGAAAACCAATGGAGACTTAGATGGGAATCCCTTATTAAGTATGCTAAAAAGATAATTTTTGACGTTCCACTCTTATAACATTTTATCTCTGTATTAAAAGAACAGGGTAAACTAAGTCTGTGATAGCCTTTAACACCTTTTTCCTTTTCCCTCATATTCCTTCTTATTTAAAATTAAATCTTTCCACGGACTGGACACTAAGAGCTGACTTCTCTGTGCAGTGTCACAGTGTTGCTGGACTGTTCCTCTCTATTTCCTAATCACAGTCCCTCAACTTTCCCAAGGTTTATTCCCACTTCAGCTTCAGTCTCTGCTTAACCCTCTACTCCTTAAAAATAAGGCCTTCCCAGGGCGCCTGGGTGGCGCAGTCGGTTAGGCGTCCGACTTCAGCCAGGTCATGATCTCGCGGTCCGTGAGTTCGAGCCCCGAGTCAGGCTCTGGGCTGATGGCTCAGAGCCTGGAGCCTGTTTCCGATTCTGTGTCTCCCTCTCTCTCTGCCCCTCCCCCATTCATGCTCTGTCTCTCTCTGTCCCAAAAATAAATAAACGTTGAAAAAAAAAAAATAAGGCCTTCCCAGGCTCTTCTTCATAACCTAACAATCTCTTATCTCCCCTTTCTCAACATCCTAGTCTCATTTCCTGCTTGTTTTTTTGTATCACCACTCTGTTAGTTCGACTTGTTTAGCTAGAAATTGAGCTCTCTAAGGATAGGGATTTTTATGTGTTTTGTTTATGTGCTGTGTCCTTAGCACCTTGAAGACTATCTGATGCACAGCAATTGCTGAATAAATGTTTGTTGGATGAATCGAATGTGTGGGGAGGTAAAATACTGAAGTGAAGTACTGCTAGAGCAAAGAAAGAAGAAAAACGTAAACATAAGCTTAGCGTCTCCTCTCCTGCTGCCGGCTTCTTAGCACTCCCAGATCCCATGTTCTGAGATGTGTGACCAGAGTCTGCGTTAGATAAATAGGTTAAGGACAAAAAGGCAGGGGGCACCAAACTGTGTCTTGTAACCGAGAAGCACAGGCTTGGGTCTGGGGATGCAAAACAGCTCAAGGACCCTGGCTCTCCAGCAGTTTGTTCTCTGCTTCTACAGTACTTCTTGGCTTCATTCTTCTGGTGCCCTCACATGGCGGAGAGGACATAGCTGCTGCGAGCTCTAAAATAGTATCTTTAGGGGTACCTGGCTGGCTCAGTCAGTCAAACATGTGACTTTTGATCCTGGGGTTGTGAGTTCAAGCCCCATGTTGGGTGAAGAGCTTAAAATAAGTGAGTAAGTCAGTAAGTAAATAGTACCTTTATAGCTCTCAGTTGGAAAGAACATTTTTCTCACTGTCTGCATATAAAATTCTGGAAAGTAACTCCATTTGGTCTAACTTGGCCAACTCTTCCAACTACGGTCTCTAACCAGTCCAAGCTCCTCTGCTCGCCATATGACAGACCAGTAAGTCAAGAGGCAAGATGTTGGGGCAAGGAAAGCAACTTTATGTGGAAAGCCAGCTTACCAAGGAAATGGCAGACTACTGTCCCAAACAACCATGTCCTCTAACAATGA
Source organism: Herpailurus yagouaroundi (assembly GCF_014898765.1). Lineage (NCBI taxonomy): Eukaryota > Metazoa > Chordata > Mammalia > Carnivora > Felidae > Herpailurus > Herpailurus yagouaroundi. Next base: position 31,715,845 of record NW_024412404.1, on the reverse strand, counting down.
AATTTAACCTTCTTTTATGTCAGCAAAAGGGGAAGCGGGAGAGGGTTGAGTCAATGGGTGATTAATATCTGTAGACTTCTGAGGAAAGTCACGTAACTTCTTTGTCCTTGGTCAATTGATCTTTGTGTACAGACATCTGGTCATGTTGTTCCTGTAAATCTTAGACATAGCATAGTCATTTCTGCATGTACTTCCTTATTTCCCCAAGAGAGGTAGGTTTCGGGGTGTGGAGGGGGGTAAGCAGTTTTCACAAATCTTAGCTGTAAGCAAAATTCCTTCAGTGATTAACATGCCTATGTGGAGGGCCCATCAGAAGTTTCTAAGCTATAGGTCACAGTACCCGGGAGATAGAAACAATATGGAGTCAGACATGCTAAGCTTCTCCCTGGTACAGATCTAAGCTCTAAGAAAGCAGGAACATTTTTACTTTTGCTCACTGCTGAATTTTAAGATCCTAGAATAGTACATGGCACAAAGTAGGTGCTTAATAATTGCTGAAGGGACAAATGAATCACTGTGACAGGAACAGGATGCTGACTGGCAGCTCCACTATCATCAGATGAAATGAGGGAGGTGTTGTTAGCCCTGCCCCCCACCAAAAATATTAAATAGACCAAGAGAGGACGGGATGCTGGGCAGCTAAAATATTAGGTGACCACCATAGAGTCTAAAAGTCTTTATGATTATTTTTTTCAATCAGAAGTAGTAATTTTCCATTGTAATCTAAGAGTGCCTTTCTGGGAGAGCTTTGAGTGAAGGGGTTAAGGATTAAGATTGACATGAACTGTGGCCATCTTCCACGTGTTAGCATGTTAGGACAAAATGCCATCTTTCTAGTAAAAACTTTTACAGAAATGAAAAGATTAAATGTGTAAAGGGACTGATGGATGGATACATAGGCACACTTAGATCATTTTAGAAATTGGTAAACAATATCACACTTGAATTTTAAAAAATTTAAATGTAGGAAGGAATATATGTAGTGCATTTTCACAGATTAAAAGAAGGAAAAGTCCGGGGCGCCTGGGTGGCTCAGTCGGTTAAGTGTCCGACTTCGGCTCCGGTCATGATCTCGCGGTCCGTGAGTTTGAGCCCCATGTCGGGCTGTGTGCTGACAGCTCAGAGCCTGGAGCCTGTTTCCGATTCTGTGTCTCCCTCTCTCTCTGACCCTCCCCCCGTTCGTGCTCTGTCTCTCTCTGTCTCAGAAATAAATAAATGTTAAAAAAAAAAATTTTTTTTTTTTTTTAAATAAAAGAAGGAAAAGTCCTCTATGGGCAACTCAGCAAAATTTCCTAACATTTACATTAGAAATTTAAAAATCTCTAAAATTATTTAAAAAAATTTTTTTAATGTTTTATTTAATTTTGAGACAGAGTATGAGCAGGGACAGGGCAGAGAGAGAGGGAGACACAGAATCCAAAGCAGTCTCCAGGCTCCGAACTGTCAGCACAGAGCCGGACGCAGGGCTTGAACTCATGAACCGGGAGATCATGACCTGAGCTGAAGTTGGATGCCCAACCAACTGAGCCACCTGGGTGGCCCTAAAATTATTTTTATATTCTGGTTAGTGAAAATAGGAGTTTTTCCAAAAATGTCTCCTGAGGAAATAATAACAAATGTGCAAAAAATTATGTAAAGTCACAATTGCAGTTACTTATAATAGAAAAAAAAAACCCACAACTGCTAAAAAACAGGAATTAGCTAACCTGTGGTATATTCGTATATAGAATAAGACCAAAGTCATGTTTTAGAACACAATAACACAGAAAATTATTCCCAGGATACTGTTAATTGAAAAAAGCATGATTGGAGATCATGATGTGGAGCATGATTCCAGTTTTATTTAAATACCTATAATTTGAACAGTGTGGTTCTCTTGACAAAAAGGATTAAATTATTACTGGTGGATTTTATTTTTTTCCTTTGTGCTTTTCTGTGAATTTTGAATTTTTTGTGTGTGAACATGTATTTCTTTTGTAACAACATCAAACACAAAAGACCTTAACATATTTGTTTGTAATTTTTCCAACATTCTTTGTATATAGAGCTTAAATAGCTAACCAGTCTTATGAAGTACTCCTGGTTATATTTGGCATGCTGAAATTTATACTGAGGCATTTTTTTATTAATTTTTTTTCAAAATATAATTTATTGTCAAGTTGGCTAACATACAGCGTGTCGAGTGTGCTCTTGGTTTGGGGGTAGATTCCCATGGTTCATCACTTACATACAACACGCAGTGCTCATCCCAACAAGTGCCCTCCTCAATGTATACTGAGGCATTTTAAAATGTATACATCCTGTGGGCCTTTTCTTCTTTTTGGCTAGAGGGATTTGGTCCTGTAGCTTTTGTTTCTGCCATAATTGCACATGCTACCACTTTTCAAATGATCTGCACCAAAATTCCCTGCAAGAAGAAAGTGTCTAGGAGTTACTGCAGAGAACCCACAGGAAGCATAAAATGAAACTTTACCTGTAATGGAAGTAGGTAGGAGTGCCTGGTTGGCTCTGTCCATGGAGCATTGGACTCTTGGTCTTGGGGTTGTGAGTTCAAGCCACATGCTGGGTGAAGAGATAACATAAATGTGACAGAAGCCTCGATTTGCTTTCTCTTGTAAAATCTACCACCAATGGGATGCTAGCAAGCACTGTGAAGAGCTCAACTACGGGATCTGTGGATAGAATTAGAACAATGTGGGAGGAATGGACAAGGTAACTTCAAGAGGACTGATTAATTAAAAGAATAGCAGAATGGTGTAAGGCACATGGGAAATCAGAAACATTTCTTGTTTTCATGCAAACAGGCTTGGGGCCGGGAGGTGGGGGCAGACGAAACAAATAGAAGCTGAAGCAAATCCACTATATTACTTAAGAAAATGTGTTCCTAAATCTGTCTTCACAGGGCTGAAGTGATTCCACAGGTCCAATGTTTTGTTCTTTCATTCAAGCCCAGAGAAAACACTGGTATCACCACTGATCCATTTTTTTTTAATGTTTAATTCTTTTTTTTTTTTTAATTTTTTTTTCCAACGTTTTTATTTATTTTTGGGACAGAGAGAGACAGAGCATGAACGGGGGAGGGGCAGAGAGAGAGGGAGACACAGAATCGGAAACAGGCTCCAGGCTCTGAGCCATCAGCCCAGAGCCCGACGCGGGGCTCGAACTCACGGACCGCGAGATCGTGACCTGGCTGAAGTCGGACGCTCAACCGACTGCGCCACCCAGGCGCCCCTTAATGTTTAATTCTTAAAGAAAGTACAACTTTTATTTTCGAGTGTCTCAGTGATGTTCATGGTTCCGCATGTGTATAACAAAAATTGACAGAAAAATATGTTGTTTACCTTGAGAGGAACAAAGCAGTCAGAAAAAATTGTAGAGAAGTGTCAGTCACTCAAGAAAGAATGTAGATTTAAGTAATAGTTGCAACAAAAGTCTTTAAGATTTTAATCATCTTAATTGGCAAGAATATACCATAGTTTCAGCAAGAAAGCCCAAACTTAAGAGAAGATAGATTATTTAAAATAAGTTTCCTACACCCAAAAAACAAATAATCCAGTGAAGAAATGGGCAGAAGACATGAATATACACGTCTCTAAAGAAGACATCCAGATGGCTAACAGGCACATGTAAAGATGCTCAACGTCGCTCCTCATCAGGGAAATACAAATCAAAACCACACTCAGATATCACCTCACGCCAGTCAGAGTGGCTAAAATGAACAAATCAGGAGACTGTAGATGCTGGAGAGGATGTGGAGAAACCGGAACCCTCTTGCACTGTTGGGAATGCAAACTGGTGCAGCCACTCTGGAAAACAGTGTGGAGGTTCCTCAAAAAATTAAAAATAGACCTACCCTATGACCCAGCAGTAGCACTGCTAGGAATTGACCCAAGGGATACAGGAGTGCTGATGCATAGGGGCACTTGTACCCCAATGTTTATAGCAGCGCTCTCAAGTTGGAAAGAGTCTAAATGTCCATCAACTGATGAATGGATAAAGAAATTGTGGTTTCTATACACAGTGGAGTACTACTTGGCAATGAGAAAGAATGAAGTATGGCCCTTTGTAGCAACATGGATGGAACTGGAGAGTGTTATGCTAAGTGAAATAAGCCATACAGAGAAAGACAGATACCGTATGTTTTCACTCTTATGTGGATCCTGAGAAACTTAACAGAAGACCATGGGGGAGGGGAGGGAAAAAAAAAGAGAGGGTGAGAGCCAAACCATAAGAGACTCTTAAAAACTAAGAATAAACTGAGGGTTGATGGGGGGTGGAAGGGAGGGGAAAGTGGGTGATGGGCACTGAGGAGGGCACCTGTTGGGATGAGCACTGGGTGTTGTATGGAAACCAATTTGACAATAAATTTCATATTAAAAAAAATTAAATAAGTTTCCTATAGAGAACTACCTTAAAGAAACAATAATATGGGAAGACTACTTTGCTCAGAATAGTTGAAAAGTTAGAAAACTTTGTATGTCTAGTAACAGAGCAGCGGTTATATGATACATTGTCATATATCCACCCACTGTAACAGGATAAAAATATTAAAATGATGGTTATAAACACTCTGTAGCAGCATATAAATATTTATGCCCTAACGTTAGTTAAAACTATAAAGGTGCCTGGGTGACTCAGTTGGTTAAGCATCTAACTTTGGCTCAGGTCATGATCTCCCAGTTTGTGAGTTCGAGCCCTGTGTCAGGCTCTGTGCTGACAGCTCAGAGCCTGGAACCGGCTTCTCTCTGTGTCTCCCTCTCTCTCTGCTCCTCCCCTGCTGTCACTCTTTCTCTCTCTCAAAAACAAATAAACAGGGGCACCTGGGTGGCTCAGTCAGTTGAGTGTCTGACTTCAGCTCAGATCATGATGTCATGGTTTGTGGGTTCGAGCCCTGCGTCGGGCTCTGTGCTGACAGCTCAGGGCCTGCAGCCTGCTTCAGATTCTGTCTTCAGCTCTCTCTGCCCCTCCCCCACTTGTGCTCTGTCTCTCTGTCTCTAAAACAAATAAACATTAAAAAAATTAAATAAACATTAAAAATATTAAAAAAACTATAGATATAGCTTTGTATATATATATATGGTTTTATATATATATATATAGTTAAAACTATATGTATTGTTTTATATATAGATATGGCATATCTTAAAAAATTAATGGAAGGAAACATTCCAGTATATATTCCATTTCATTATTTTTTTTTCTTATGTGTGCTAATAATATCAGTTAGAACAGGGGTGTTTTATTTTTCATCTTCCAAAATTTCCGTACTGTGATTCTATGAAAAAAAAACTTTTAAAAAATTCAGTCAGGTTTATCCCAAGATTGAAAAAAAAAAAAAACAAAATAACTACTCTGAGTTAGGCCCCTCTAAGAATCTGAGGTTAAGCTGACCTCATGTTGATTTTCTTATTTTATAAAACATAATGGAAATTATAAAATTTACTATATTTTTACATTGACATGGAATATATAGTTTCCCCAGGTGTCCACATTTCTTTTAAGGCACAGACATTTCTTCTACTTAGGATTAGATGAGTAATGCATTTGGAAATTATTTAAAAAATAAAAATTTTATTAAAACGAGAGCTAATAGTATCATTATCTCTATTAGCTATGGTATAGAGTTGTGAATACACTAGACACATGCTCACTAAATGTGTATTAAATGGATCAGTGAACTCATGGGACTAGAGACACCTGAGTCAAAAGATGGTTTTTCACGGGATACCTGGGTAACTCAGTTGGTTGAGCGCCTGACTTTGGCTCAGGTCATAATCTCATGGTTCTTGAGTTCAAGCCTTGCGTCGGGCTTTGTGCTGACAGCTTGGAGCCTGGAGCCAACTTTGGATTCTGTGTGTGTGTGTCTCTCTGTCCCTACCCCCCCCATCTCAAATAAATAAACATTAAAAAAAATCCAAATTTATATCTGGTTTAAATTGATTTCGAAGGACTATCAAAGGAAGCTTGTATTGAAACAAGGACTCAAGAGCCGGTCTAAGGGCAGCATGGATGGCTCGGAGGTTAGACCTACTGAACTAGGTTGTGGGGATTAGAGGGAGAGGATAATGTGGGCTCATAGGAACCTCAATTCTGTGATTATTTTTATTTAGCAATATCTGGAAGAGCCAAGTCCTTCTCCACAGGCCATATGTATCCACGAGGAAATGCCAGAGCTGTCCATCACTGGGGCCTCTCCCTGCTCACCAGCCAAGGTTGCTACCAGGAGTCCTCAATCTGCTAAGAGTAGGATTGGGGTAACTACCTTGATAAGCTGGATTTTAATTTTTGTTTGTTTAGGATAAAGAATCTTCCTGCCTTGATAGGATGTACTGGACTATTTGAAAACTGTGTCAGTTGGGTGAGGCCTAGACACAAGCTGGCCTATGTGAAAAATTTAGTTTAATGGGTAAAAGGATGCCTCCACCTTAAGCATGAAAACCAGAGTTTACAAAAAGTTAAACATTCATTGTAGAAATGGCCCTTCTTTAATAGATGTGAGGTGATAGGTCTCCCTTAGTAACCAAATTTGTCTGTAGAAATTCCAGTATATTCCACGGTTCCCTATGTAGGTATTTCTGGGATTCCCTGCAAGATGCTTATAGGAGAGGAACTGGTCACAGTTTTTGCCACTTCAACCATCTAGTTGCTGCTCTCTGTCCTCTGTCAGTGTATTTTCTGCCAACTCATCTGAACCCACTGCTTCCATAGATCTCATCCCCTCTAGCTGGATGCCTCTTGACTATTTTCCCCCAGGTGGGCACAGTCAGGTCCCTTAATCCCCCATAATCACCTATTAGATGGTCCAAAGCTTTATGAAGGCTTGTAAGGCTTTAAGGCTTGAAGGTTTTATGAAGGTTTCAGAAGAAAATAACAGCAAAGAGGATACAAAAAGAATGTTAGTTACGGCGGCCTTCAAAGCCCCTTCATGAGGTCAACTACAAGGTGTACCTCTTTCCCCAACTCCCCCTCCAGGGTAGCCCCCAGCCTGCTGCTTAACCACCCCCCAGGGCAGTGCCCTCTAGCACATCTCTCTTAACTGGAGTCTAGGCCCCCAAACGCTAAAGGTCCCCAAGCATCCATGTTTCCCCACGCCTTTCAAGGGTGACTGGGAATATTCATTCATTGAAGGGAAGAGGCCACAGGAATAAGGTTTTTGTGCTATCTTTCCCAATCGGATGGGGGCCCCAAAGGTGGGGTGACCCGATTGGGTGGAAGCTGGAGGTACCGGCAGTGAAAGAATTCACCCAAGGCAGAACAAAAGAGACAGAAGTTGACTGAATGAGTACACCACCAGGGAGCCACAGGCAGGACAGCAAAGGAGAGACTGTCTACCATGAGGGAGTGGTGAGGGGCCACAGTTATAGGATGGAGGGAGGGAGGACGGGGATAGAATTTTCCCTTTTTGGTAATCTTAGGAACTGTACCTGGTTGTAACTGGTCTCTTCGGGCCTATGGTTGTTTCCGGGTGGCCACTTAACGAGACCGTTTGCGTTCAGTTCAGTGGTCAGTGGTCGCCATGGGCCTTTTTGCATTGCTCAAGTTTCTGTTGCTCAAGCGTGTTGCCTAAAAGCAGCCTCTACGGTTTTCTCAGAAAGCTCTGGAATGAGTCAGAACTCTGAAGCTTAACAATAATACATCAGGGTGTTTCATTGTCCATGACACCAATTATGGGATAAAGAGCCGAGGCCCGGGATGGGCTGCACCAGTCCCAGCCTGTTCTTTTTTTGACATTCTTGGTGGCGCTGTAGGGTGAGGAGAGCATCAGGACTCCAGACAGACCTCTCTTGGATGCTGGCTCTTCCATCCCATCTCTGCAGCCGAGAGAGACACATTACTTGGCCACATGCATTCATGTCCCACATGCACTCGTGTGTACGAATAGGACATTAAAATTCCACACTCAGAGAAGAAACATTTCTCTGTTGGCTATATAAACTGTAGAAAGCTACATCTGTTTTTTAAAAATCTTCCCACTTGACATTTCTAAACCGAGCCTTTGGCTTGCGATGGAACAGAGTACATCTGCGTTTGCATTTTAGGTGTTTAGGTGCATGTTTAGGGCTATGGGTGGGTACTGCATAACCTTAGGACCTACTCAGGTGGCTTTTCATGGAAGAGAAGAGCGCTCACCCCGCAAAGCAAACCCAACCCACCGCCCTTGAAGAACCAGTCTGCTTGCAACTTTTCCAGCTTGAAAATAAAACATACGAAAGAAGAGTTATGAAGAAAGACTAGCCCTACCAGATATTGAAAGGCACAAAGTTGGAGTAATTAAATCAGCTTATAATCAAGGTACAAGTAGTAAATCAGTGAAACAGATTACTGAGTCTAGAAATACCCTGCATATGTTTTGAATTTGACATGTAGGATAGTATTTGGAATTAATAAGCCAAAATTAGATTTTGTAATAAATTACATTTGAACAACTGCAAATTTAGGAACAGTATACAGTTGGTTCCTTACTTTATGTCCTACACCAGTGTAAATTGCAAATGATTAAAACACACTTAAAGAATTGAGTAATGGGGCGCCTGGATGGCTCCGTCGATTGGGCATCCAACTTTAGTTCAGGTCATAATCTCACAGTCCATGGGTTTGAGCCCTGCATCGGGCTCTGTGCTGACAGCTCAGAGCCTGGGGCCTGCTTCAGATTCTGTGTCTTCCTTTCTCTCTGCCCCTTCCTGCTTGCACTCTCTCTCTCACTCTTGCTCTCTCTCTCTCTCTCTCAAAAATAAATAAACATTAAAAAAAATTTTTTTAAAGAATTGAGTAATAATAGTGCTGGAAGAAAATACCCATAATTTAAAAAATAATTTGGAGTGGGGAACCTCTTGGGGTCTGACATAAAACCCAGAAGTTATAAAGCACAAGGTTAATAAATTGGGTTATGTTTTTAATGATGTGAAAACTTCAGTGTTGTAACAATACTGCAAAAAAGTACAAACAGTTCAAAGGCTGAAGTAGGAAAAATTGTGAATGTATATGATAAAGATAGAATAATTTCATAAATACATGTGTATATTCTTACAAGAAGAGTAATGAGCAATCCAAGAGAAAATGAGGAAAAGATACAAATAGGTAGTTCACGAAGGAAATGTGTTTCTGGGTATGTATCTGTGTGCGTACAACCAGGGCATTATAAATGCACACTTAGGATTTGTGAGTGGGGGTGTTCTTAATTTTATTCATAATTAAAGAAATGAAAAGTAAAAAAATACAATTTTCACCTACTGGCAAATACTGCATGCTGGCAAGGACGTGGAAAAGCCAACATTTTGCTTTCAATTATTGTTGAGAGCAACATGACTTCATGTATCTAAATTTGCAATGTGCATCCTTTTTAAGCCAAAGATTCCACTTCTAAAGGTATGCTGCCACAGGTACACAAAGATATAGGTACAAATAATGTAACCTCAACATGGCTTGTAATAACAAACGACTGGAAGTTACCTAATGGCAACGAACGAGAGGGCTCATTAAATTATAGTCTGCCCAAACAATATTCAGTTCTTAAGAAGAATGAATTAGATCCGAGTATACTGACACGGAAAAATGTCCACGTATATTGAGTTTAAAAGCAAGCGATGGAACAGTATGCTTTGTGTGATTCCCATTTGAATATTTAAAAAAAGTATTATATATAGATTTAATTACATGGATATAAATCATTTCTTTTTTTAATGTTTATTTATTTTTGAGAGAGAGAGAGAGAGAGAGAAAGAGACAGAGTGTGGGTGGAGGAGGGGCAGAGAAGGAGGGAGACACAGAATCTGAAGCAGGCTTCAGGCTCTGAGCTGTCAGCACAGAGCCGGGTGCGGGCCCGAACTCACTAACTATGAGATCATGACCTGACCTGAAGTCAGACTTAACCGACTGGACTGAGCCACCTAGGCACCCCATTCATTTCTTTTCTTTTTCTTTCTTTCTTTCTTTCTTTCTTTCTTTCTTTCTTTCTTTCTTTCTTCCTTTCCTTTCTTTCTTTCTCTCTCTTCCTTCCTTCCTTTCTTCCTTCCTTTCTTTCTTTCTTTCTTTCTTTCTTTCTTTCATTTTTATTTATTTATTTATTTATTTATTTATTGACAGAGAGAGTGTGTGCAAGCAGGGGAGGGGCAGAGAGAGAGAGAGAGAGAGAATCCCAAGCTGCACTGTCAGTGCAGAGCCCGACATGGGGCTCAAATTCACCAACTGTGAGCCAAAATCAAGACTCAGTCTTGACCCCATTTGGCGTAACAGACTGAGCCACCCGGGTGCCCCACATGTGCAGAAATTATTTCTTGAAGCGGGGTGCCTGGGTGGCACAGTCGGTTAAGCATCCAACTTCAGCCAAGTCACGATCTCGCGGTCCGTGAGTTCGAGCCCCGCGTCAGGCTCTGGGCTGATGGCTCAGAGCCTGGAGCCTGTTTCCGATTCTGTGTCTCCCTCTCTCTCTGCCCCTCCCCCATTCATGCTCTGTCTCTCTCTGTCCCCAAAATAAATAAATGTTGAAAAAAATTAAAAAAAAAATTATTTCTTGAAGGATATAAAGTAAACCATGGAGTGTGGTTGCCTGTGGCCACGTTCACTGAGGAATAGGGAGAGGGATTTTACTTTTCACCGTGTACCATTCTGCATAATTGAAGATTTTACTCTGAATATGTACTATTTTTATGATATATGTCAAATTTAATCTTTGAGAATAGTCTTGGCTAGGACCGCAAATTATATTTAGGAGGTGTAGGTATCTGTGTTTGCCTCAAGGTTGAGGAAGCCACATGGGGTTAGGAGCACATGTGATCATTTCACAAACGGCTTCTCTACCTCTTGCCTTGCTAAGGAATCCGGTGTGGCAGATCACCTTTGGGCAACCCTGAGGTGAAACAGGAAAGTCTCCAAGGAACCTTCTGTCCATCCTTCCTCTTCTCTTTCCCTTTCTGCAGCTCTGCCCTGCTGTGGTGCTGAGCAGAGGGTGGTCCCTGGCACCGCTCTACCTCTCTGGGCTTCAGAGGGCCCCCACCCTGGGTTTGGTACTAGCCTGTCACTGTACCCCCACCTTACCTCCCTCTTGAAAAAAGAGATGGCACAAGAGAGTAGCCATTGTAACTGAGAAGACTCTGCCAGACTTCGTCTACTAGGCTCCAGCATGAAGGTTCTGGAACGGAAAGAACTACCCCACGTCTAATTACTATAAATGTGCTTGTGCATTAGAAAACATTTGAGTTGCTCAATGGCAACAGCTTGAGAACTGCTCAGGGCATATTAGGAAAAATGAAAAGTCTTTGATGTAGCCTGCATTTGTTGTCACTGTGGAAAGAAAGTTCTTACTGAAGGAACTCTGGAGTTTGACAAGTCTTGAATGTTTTTGTCTTTCCTCGTTCCCCTTTCTTCTCTGGGAAGCCAGACAGCATCCTTATAGCTGAGTGTTCATAACTGCCTGAGGAGATGGCTGCTGAATATTCTTCCAGCTTTACTTCCTTTTCTTCTATACCCAAAGCAGCATTTAAGCTCCAGTCAATGGTGTGGAAATGACAGGATTCTCATGACAGGATGGGAGGCTAAGGACCTGGAAAGTTTCATTATGGATAAGTCAGTGCCCTCCAGGAAAAGCTGGATGGCAGTTCAGTTTGACTTTGCTGGTGAGGGGGGTGCTCTGAGCTCCCTGGGCAGAGAGGGTAGCTGCCTCTGGCCTGCACATATTTTTCAGTCTGGGATATATGCCTGAGAAGTCACTCTCCATAGTTACAGTGACTTATTTGAGGTACGGAGCTCCCAGTGGGTAGGGAAATGTCAGGTGTGTAAGCCAGAGGCTGTGTGTTGCAGTGTGGGCATGTATGTGGGCTTCAGATAGGAAAAACTGAGACCAATTATATCATTTCTTCTTCGGGCTCTGGTTCTGGAGGCTTCCTGCTTCAGATGGCTTGTTCAGGAGGAGTAGACTCTCAGTCCCTCTCAGTGTGATGCTGTGATGTACCTGCATGGTCATGTGGTAGAGTATATATGCATGTGTGCATGCACACGCGTGTGTGTGTGTGTGTGTGTGTGTGTGTGTGTGTGTGAGACAGAGAGAGACAGAGAGAGAGAGAGATGGGGAAAGAAAGTGATAGAGCTAGAGATACTTTGAGAAAGAGAGAGGTTTAGGCTATACGTGAACTAATTCAGACAAATGAATTGTTACCATATATTTGTCACGTAAGAGCTTATAGGGACACCGGGGTGGCTCAGTCGGTTAGGCCTCCAACTTCAGCTCAGGTCATGATCTCATGGTTCGTGAGTTTGAGTCCCGTGTTGGGCTCTGTGCTGACAGCTCAGAGCCTGAAGCCTGCTTCAGATTCTGTGTCTCCCTCTCTCCCTGCCCTTCCCCCACTCATTCTCTCTCTCTCTCTCTCTGAAAAAATAAACATGAAAAAAATAAAAATAAAAAGAGCTTACATTTTATGCAAACTCTTTTAATTAGGGTGTAGGCTAACTTTTGATAAAATTGCTTATATCTGCTTCTCAAATCAAAGAGTCTTCTCCAAATCATCTTATTGGTAATTGCACCATTCTTGGTGACAGTAGTGTTAGAGCCAAGGAATTCAGAACATCTGCCTCCCACCTATCCAGCCCATGTCCTGTCCTCCCTAGAATCTTCTCTGGGAAGGTACACCCAAATGGAACACATGGAAAGTAAATGGCCAAAACCACATGTTTGGCAGTTGGTTTTGAGCTTGAGGTCTCAGTCCACGGAACTCTAGTAAAGCCAACTGGACCGTATGAGCGCAATGTTTCATTTTCCCCCAGCTAGTTACCCAATCCTTCACCTGCCAGCTGCAGGGGAATCGAACACAGTGGAGAGAGAGAAGAGAGAGAGTATGGGAAAAAATGCGATTGTTTCCAACCCAGTGCCTGAGATGGCCTAAGCTTCATCTGGAGGCGTGGGTTCCGGCTTGGCTGTTGACAGAGAAGAGGGGGCGGAGCAGTGCAGAGAGCAAGCCCTGGGTCCTCTTCCCCCTCCAGCTGCAAGCCTGAGAGCAGGAAAGGAAAGCCACTTCCAAGTGCATTCCACTCCTGAGTGTGCATTCCCCTGCATGATGACCCTGCCCTGTGGTGTAAGTGGCCCCATCAGCATCCTGGAGTCAGACGACCAGACCAGTTCACACAATCACTGCTGCTTCCGGTGGTGTTTGCAGTGGGAAGGGGAAAAGGTGAAGAAGCCTGGGTGTGAACAGGGTAGAGGGATTAGAAGGAGCCTCTGGAGTTTGAGGCTCCTGGAGAATCTTACAAACCACTTGGTCTCATCCACACAGTTTGGAGATGACATTTATGTAAATGAAGTGAATTCTACCAGCAGGAGCAGGATTAGACAGAAGATCTCAATGGGGAAACCATGCACCGCACAAGTCCACCCCCACCCCCCGCAGCCCCCACTCCCCGTGCTCTGGGACCCATCATATAAACAAATATCCCGGAGAGCCTGAGTGGCTCAGTCGGTTAAGCATCTGACTCTTGCTCTCGGCTCAGGTCATGATCTCACAGTTTGTGAGTCTGAGCCCCGTGTCAGGCTCTGCGCTGACAGCGTGGAACCTGCTGAGGATTCTCTCTGTCTCTTTGTCTCTCTCTCTCCCTCTCCCTCTCCTTCCCTCTCTACCTTCTCCACCCCCCTCTCAAAATAAATAAATAAACTTAAAAAAATTCCAGCAACTGGCAGACTATCCCATCTTTAATAATCATGACATTTGCTTTTATGATGCAAATTTATGTTTATAAGAATTTTTTTTTTCCCTGAGCACGTCACATAGTCCCGGAAATTATAGAGAAGAATTGTTATTAAATTAGAGCTAACAATGGATATTTTTCTTTTTAGTTTGGGCTTCCAGGCCATGCCCACTGAAACATGTAAGAAACCAACTACTGTATGCGATGCGGTGGCTCTAAAGGCTTACGACTGCTTTTTCACAAACCGCTGTCCTCATTTAGCCACAGTCCATGGAGATGGAGAAGGTAGAATCTTCCCAACATAATGACTGTTCTTCAGAATAATTTCATAAAAATAGACCTAGCACAGCCCAGTTATTTCTACTCTTGTGAAAAACAAGTGAAGGGTCTAAAGCATGCCTTCAGGAACCAGTCCTGGGGGTGGAATTGGCATTGCTGTGATTCTCCTTATATTTCTGATTATGAAACCTATTTATGAAAATACCCAGAGAAGGTTTTGGAGGAAAAGCCACGAGCTAGGAGAAGATGGTGAGTGAGTGAGGAAAACCTGCTTTATGTAACCTGTTGAGCTGAAATTGGACCATGATACAAACACAACAAAATCATTGTAAGCAGGGACTCTGGGATTTCAGAGTTCTGTTAGAACCTGTTGATCTCTGGTTCAAGCAAGGTCAAGATCTAGCTTATTTCTCATTTGACAGAAATTGGGGCTGTGTCTTCCATCTCAGGGGTAGAGAGAGAAGCCATGCGGTTGTCCTCTTATGTGATAGCATCTGCTGTTGTAAAACTTGTATCCTCTACCCCTACTCTTTCCAATTATAAGGGTCAAGATTTTACCATCTGCTTAAGTCAATAGTAGGGCACGTGAAATTGTAGCATGGGAAATCTTAGATTTTGGACCCAGATTTTAGGGTTTAAGTTCTGAATTCACCACTTCTTAGATAAGGAACCTTGGGCAAGTTATCCCTTTCCTACTGTGGTTTCCCCACTTGGAAAAGAGGGATCTATTTAACCAACATCAAAGAATAGGTGTGATGATTATATGAGAGAGCATGGGCATAAAGGTGTAGCATAGAGCTTGGCACCTGTTAAGCTCAGTAAAAGCCAGTAGTGAAGTGCACCTAGCTTCTGGTACATTGTATGAATTTAAAAATATTTGCCTCCTTTCCCTTCCTTTACTCCTGAAATCCAACAGTCTACCTCTTAGGATCACATTGCTAGTGTGCACAATAATTGTTTTAAGCTAATTAAATGTTTTTATCTGTCACACATGTCTTTTATATTTTATGACTCAAATCACCAAATAAGCACAGATATTTTCTGTGACTAAGTCAGATTCTCTCAGTACAGGAAACAAAATTCCTGAGTGGGATGGAGAGACCAAGAGGCTCCTGAATGTGTTGATATTAGAGTAACACATTAGATCAGAATCCTCTTGGTATGGAAAAGTCAAGAGCTCTTTTCATTAGAGTTGTTTGGAAAGGCAGCCTGAGAATAACAGAAATGAGGACCCCTGGCTTAGAAACAAGGTAAGTATTTCTGGAAACCACATACATTCTTTCATTTAGTGAAACATATTCTCCTTATGAGCATAACACAACCGACCTCCCAGTGCTGTGGTGATGTGTCCTAGTCTTGCCAGGGCTCCCTTGGCACATTGCTAGAAGATATCAGAATTCTTTTCTGAGAGTTTCAATGACCTGTGGGGGACACAAACAGACTGTTTAAGAGAAAAATTGGTAATCAACTAGTCCATGTGCTTTTAATGGTAGAAATATTACATGAGAATGAACCTCAGAATGAAGGAGTATTCAGCATGTTTCCACTGGACCCTTTCTAACCATTTATTAGGCACTTCCTTATAGTCAGGCACTCTGCTAACCTCTCCCGTATGTTTTCTCATATAAGTCTTCCAACAGCTCTGGAATGCATTTTAAACACATGGAAAGAGGGGCACCTGGGTGGCTCAGTAGGTTAAGAGTCCCAACTCTTGATTTCAGCTCAGGTCATGATCTCACAGTTGTGGGATTGAGCCCCACATGGGGCTCCATGCTGAGCGTGGAACCTGCTTGGGATTCCCTTTCTCTCCCTCTGTCTCTGTCCCCCTCCTACTTGTTCTTTCTCTCTCTTTCTTTCAAAAGTAAATAAATAAAATTAAGCACAAAGAAACGGAGATTAAGAGACATTCAGAATGCAGCTTATTAATGGTGGTGCTCAGATTAGATTTTACATCTGACCTCAGGAATCAAATTCTTAACCATTATACTGCATGACTTTGCAAGTGAGTTCAAGGCATACACTTTGGATGGGTGGATGTCTTTACTTTCAACCAGTGATCAAATGTCAGTATTATACTCTACAATCCTGGGACTGCTGAAATAGTCTTAGGGGTATATACATTTGAGCAAAGACTTCCCTTCTCTGTCATGTTTTCAAGTTGCGAATCCTACAGAAGGAATTCTAGAATAAATTTGTGTCAGGGTGCTACCCATTTCCCTTAAACCAGGAACGGAACCAGACTCAGAGAAGTCTGTTGTCCCAACTCATTCACTGACCAACTTTCACTCAGTGCATTCAGTGCCGGCTATCTGCTGGGCGTGCTTCTAGGCACCTGTGACACGTAAGTGAGCAAGATAAATAAGGTTCAGTCTCTCCTTATATTCCGGTTTATATTCTAGGCTCTAAAAGTTCGAGAATCATCCTAGCTCTCCAAAGAAAAATGGCATTTGCTAGTTTGAAACTCTGCAATGGAGATGGTCCAATGACTTGATTGCCTTTGTAGACTACAGTGAAATTTCCTCTTTGCTCCTTGGGTCTAAGTAAATGTCAGGAATACTGAAAGGTTGGAACTGAATGGTTCTATCAACAAATCCATATTGATTGGATGTAGTGGCATAAAATGGACTCAGAAACCCATCACCCTCCAGGTATGCTGCTCTGCTTCTATCATTTGTGACCTATGTTGGTGCTTTTGGTGTTCACTGGCTTCTTCCATTGTCATAGCTATAAGTACAAATAGGGGCCTTAACCGTTGTTTACTCCTGCCCTGGAAGGTCACATATATGTGTCTAAAGGTTCTCTGCTAGGCAAACATTATGATAATTATGATAAGGAGTCTTTTTTTCCAGTATCAAAAAATGATGTCTCCCTTCAAAAACAAATGAAAACTCAAACACAGGGTTTTCTGAAATTCACCCTCTCGATGAACCCTCAGGTAATTTGACCATTCCTTTCTTTGCATCTCTGAGGTCACAAAGAAGAGGACAGTCAATGTTAAACTTCTGTTCTGACAAGAAGTTGAAATATAGTGGCTAAGTTCAGGGATCTTGAGGCTGGAATGCTTGGATCCAAATGTTTGACTCTGCCTCCAACTAGCTGTGTGACCTTGGAAAGTTACTTAACTTTTCTGTGCATCAGTGTTCTCATATGTAAAATGTGGATGATAAGAATAGTACCAATTCCATCATTTGCCTATGAAGACTAAATGAACAAAAACATACACAGCATTTAGAAAGGAGCCTGGCACAAGATGAGTATTCAAAGTTAGCTGTCATTGATTATAGGTTTTATTGCATTGTGAAGCCTCTAATCATCCTGACTTTTCTCTGTAATGTGTCTGCTCAGACTTACACCTGTGGATCCCTATAATAAACCATGTACTTAAGATTAGTCTGAGAATTCTCTGACCTGTTCTATTTCTTAAGCCCACAGGGCATTGTCTATGAGATGGTCATATCCCCTAGGTTCAAGGGCAGATAGGGATGGGGGGAGGGGGAGAAATGATGTGTGTTGTTTCCCATTTCCAGCACTAAATGGGTCGTTACTTTAATAGATCCTTAATTAAATTAGCTTCATCATTTGGGGAGCAACATCAGGAACTAAAACACAAGCTAAGGAGCTATAAAATTTCCTTGTTGTACCTAGTGGAACCTGAGGCCATTTGTTACCTTGAATTTGCCTAGTATTTAAAATATGGCAAATATTTTTAATTTAAAATTTTTTTATGTTTATTTTATTTTTGAGAGAGAGAGAGAGAGCGTGAGTAGGGGAGGGCCAGAAAGAGAGGGAGACACAAGATCCAAAGCAGGCTCCAGGCTCTGGGCTGTCAGCACAGAGCTGGATGCAGGGCTCAAACTCTCGACAGTGAGTTGCTTAACCAATTGAGCCATCTAGGCGTCCCAAATGTGGCAAATATTTTTTTGGAGACGATGGTCTGTATAATTGGTTTAGGTTAAAAAAGGCTCACTTAAAATGTACAAGATAGTTGCTGAAGTATTAGTGAGGGCAGCAGTAACTATATTTTAAAACTACTGTTTTTTCTAGGGGCACCTGGGTGGCTCAGTCAGTTGAGCATTCAACTGCAGCTCAGGTCATGATCTCAAGGTTCGTGAGTTTGAGCCCCACATTGGGCTCTGTGCTGACGGCTCAGAGCCTGGAGCCTGCTTCTGATTCTGTGTCTCCCTCTCTCTCTGTCCCTATCCCTCACGCTCTGTCTCTTTCTCTCAAAAAGAACATTAAAAAAATTTTTTTTAAATAAAAATAAAACTACTGCTCTTTCTAAATTGCCCTTCTTAGGGGTGCCTGGGTGGTTCAGTCAGTTAAGCGACCGACTTTGACTCAGGTCATGATCTCAGGGTTCACGAGTTTGAACCCCGCATCAGGTTCTCTGCAGTCAGCGCAGAGCCTGCTTCGGATCCTCTGTCTCCCTCTCTCTTTGCCCCTCCCCTGCTTGTTCTCTCTCTCTGTCTCTGAAAAATAAAATAAACATTTAAGAAGTAATAATAAGTTGTCCTTTTTAAATGTATAGGGACGAGGTCCCAGTAAGGAAGCATCCTTTCTAAGCACAGGGTAGCCAGAGCATGAAGCGCTATACCAAGGAACTCTCTGGTTGTTTGAATAAACCAGAGACCTGGTCTCTTACTAAGTTTTTGGGTAGGGAGATGATAATGGCTAGAATGACCATTTTGGGGACTCGGGGATTTTAGAAGTCTCCATTATTCTGTTTCTGATGCAGAAGGAGAAAGAATATGAAATCACTCCTGATAACACAGTCCACATACACAGATAGCAGTTCTCTTTACCCACAGCATGAATATTTAGTGAGAACGAACCTCAGTTTAACTTTGTCAGCAGGAGGATGCACCGTCTATTGTAACATGCAAGCTGCTAATAGCTAGGAGGGCAGGCCTGGCCTAAGGCAAGGAGGTTTTTGGTTTTCTTCTTTTGTTGAGAATATGAACACTTTCCTGAGCCAAATTTTAATTAAGTGGTGATGGAAACAAAATTTGGTGACCAGAGGTAGTATTCTCTCCCAACTCTTTTTATTCCAATATCTTTCCAACGTACTTATTGTGTGACTGAAGCTTACTTATCTCTCAGTGCCTTAGCTTCCTAATATGTGAAATGAGATGAATAGGGGCATCCCTTCCATGGGGTTTTTATCAGAACTCCATGATATGATATATGTAAAAGGTTTATGGTACCTGCTTGGTCACAGTAAGTGGTCTGGTAGACTGACCCTTGAACAACATGAGCGTTTGGAGCCCCATGCAGCCAGAAATTCATATATAACCTTAACTCCCCCAAAACGTAACTACTAATAGCCTACTGTGACAGGAAGCCTTACCGATAATATCAACAGTCAACGAACACATATTTTGTAGGTTGAAGGTATTATATACTATATTATTACAATAAAGTAATCTAGAGAAAAGAAATCGTTATTAAGGAAACCATTTGGAAGAGAAATCCATTTTTAGTAAAAAAATCCACACTTAAGTGGGTCTGCGCAGTTCAAACCCATGCTGTTCAAAGATCAACTGTATTTGCTTTTATTGCTGTTATATATTCATGTTTCATAAGTACAGTGTTTGGATGACCACATAGACTATTATTCCAACAGCTTCTCTGAAGAGAAAAAACCATCAAGAAGCATGGAAGTATGCTTCATCTCATTTTCCTCAGTGACTTACCCCAAATGGGGACCTTCTTGGTCCGGTCAACACACCCACAGCTGACTTAGATCTTTGAGGAGGGGAGCAGTCTGTGTAGGGCTGATCTTTTATTTCTAAACCTATTAAGTGATAGCAAACATCTTTCAGACACAAAGAAAAACCTAATTGAATGACTTATTTTATTTACCAGTATCACTTAGCCCCCAAGTGGTATTAGAGAACAATTTTGCTTTATTTTATTTTATTTTATTTTATTTTATTTTATTTTATTTTTTAAATGTTTATTTCTTTATTTTGAGAGAGAGAGAGAGCACACATGAGTCAGGGAGGGGCAGAGAGAGAGAACCCCAAACAGGTTCTGTGCATGGGGCCCCCTGGTGGGGTCGATCTCATGACCATGAGCTCGATAGTGACCTGAGCTGAAATCAAGAGGCAGATGCTTAACCAACAGAGCGACCCAGGTGCCCATAGGCTGTTATATGTACTACTGGAAATTTTAGATAAGGATCTGAACTTTAGAAATTCAGCAGCAAAATAAGGATATATGAAAAGCGTGCATCTCCTGTATCTATAATAATTCTGTACTTATTGTTCCTGAAGAGACATACAGGTTGTACTGTTCCTGTCACATCTGTCTTAAAAGAGTGGTTGGCGGACTTAAAGTGGTAAAATAGCCGAGAAAATAGTCAGGATGTATTCTGATTAAGCAAACTGCTGAGCCATATTTTGTTTGAGGGAAATAGAAGAAATAGGCTCTTGTCTCCTTATATCAAGGCTTCATATAAAGTGATCAAAAAGCCTTGTTTTCACCTTCTTGTCCCAGCTGTCTTGGGGTTTGGGCTCCTCCCAAGAGCAGCAAAGCAGAGGGAGAGGGAGTCTTGTTTTTCTCAGGAGAATGATGGTGAGTCAGCCGGCCAGCAGGCCTCCACTGCACGGGAACGCTCAGTCCTGCTTGCTCCCTCCTCCACCTGGTGTTCTGGCTGTCCCTGGATTAGCTCCTAGTGCTGTATGCTCTGCAACAGACTTCACCGTGGGGTTCTAGGCTCCCTGCCCCAATCTCCTGAAATTCTTGGCACTGACTGTGTTCTGTGGCCTACCGAGAAATATCAGAAACTGCATGATGACCCGGACCAGAAGCATGGAACCCCCCCATGCCTAGCTCCCCATAGTATGTAGTACTGAAATGGACAAAGAGGACTTGAGAAAGGAAGTGTTCCCTAATAGTGAGGAGTTAAAACAGCAGGCTTAAAGTATAGGTTCCTGCCACCAATATAGAATTAAGCTGGGCAGGGTTAAACAGAATACCAGGAAATAGAAGAAATTAGCCAATAATGAAGAGTAATTATCTATAGTGACACAGCGTAATTGCAATTACACAGCATAGAAGGCTTGCCGCTCAGGCATGGGGATACCTCATATACTCAGCCTTTCCCAACTG
Organism: Herpailurus yagouaroundi; assembly: GCF_014898765.1. Lineage (NCBI taxonomy): Eukaryota > Metazoa > Chordata > Mammalia > Carnivora > Felidae > Herpailurus > Herpailurus yagouaroundi. The sequence goes on along the minus strand of NW_024412404.1, from coordinate 31,694,782 downwards.
ACCACAGAAAATGATTTGGGTGACTATTTTCACAGTTTTCCTAAAGATGACATAGAACATTCTAGATGCATAAGAGAGAAGTTAATTTCTGACATAGTAGATGCTTCAGGCCATTAGAACTTAATTCTCTCAGGTGAAGAGAGGGTCCCCATTGTTCTTGTACTTCATGGATGTATCTTTTTTTTTTTTTTTAGTATTTCAAGTTTTTATTTAAATTCTAGTTAGTTGACATATAGTGTAATATTAGTTTCGGGAGTTGGATTTAGTGATTCATAGCACCCAGTGCACATCACAACAAATGCCTTCCTTAATACATATCACCCATTTAGCCCATCACCCCCCCCCCACGTCCCTCCCCCCAGCAAACCTCCATTTGTTCTCTATAGTTAAGAGTCTCTCTTATGGTTTGCCTCTCTCTCTCTCTCTCTTTTTCTTTCCCCTATGTTCAACTGTTTTGTTTATTAAATTCCACATATGAGTGAAATCATATGGTATTTGTCTTTCTCTGACTTACTTCACTTAGTCTTGCTCCATCCACATCATTGCAAATGGCAAGATTTCATTCTTTTTTATGGCTGAGTAATATTCCATTGTGTATATATACCACATCTTCTTTATCCATTCAGCAGTCAATGGACATTTGGGCTCTTAACATAATTTGTCATTGTTGATAATGCTGCTATAAACCTTGGGGTGCATGTGCCCTTTGATACAGTATTTTTGTATCCTTTGGGAAAATACCTAGTAGTGCAATTGCTGGATTAGAGGGTAGTTCTATTTTTAACTTTTTGAGAAAACTTCATATTGTTTTCCAGAGTAGCTGCACCAGTTTGCATTCCCACCAATAGTGTAAGAGGGTTTTCCTTTCTCTTCATCCTTGCCAAAATCTATTGTTTCCTGGGTTGGTAATTTTAGCTATTCTGACTGGTGTGAGGTGGTATCTCATTGTGATTTTGATTTGTATTTCCCTGATAATGAATGATGTTGAGCATCTTTTCATGTCTGTTGGCCATCTGGATGTCTTCTTTGGAAAAGTGTCTATTCATGTCTTTTGCCCATTTTTTAACTGGATTATTTATTTCTTGGGTGTCAAGTTTGATAAGGTCTTTATAGATTTTGGATACTAACCCTTTATCACAGATGTCATTTGCAAATATCTTCTGTCATTCCTAAGGCTTCCTTTTAGTTGTTTCCTTCACTGTGCAGAAGCTTTTTATCTTGATGAAGTTCCAATAGTTTATTTTTGCTTTTGTTTCCCTTGCCTCCAGAGACATGTCTAGTAAGAAGTTGCTATGGCTGGTGTCAAAGAGGTTGCTGCCTGTGTTCTCCTCTAGGATTTTGATGGTTTCCCGTCTCACATGTAGGTCTTTAATCCATTCTGAATTTGTTTTTGTGTATGGTGTAAGAAAGTGGTCCAGTTTCATTCTTTTGCATGTTGCTGTCCAGTTTTCCCAGCACCATTTGTTGAAGAGACTTTTTTTTCCATTGGATATGCTTTCCTGCTTTGTCAAAAATTAGTTGACTATATAGTTTTGGGTCCATTTATGGGTTTTCTACTCTCAAAGATGTATCTTTTTCAAAGATAGTAATGTAGATAGCCTATGGTTGGGGATGACTGTTTGGTCAGGGAGTAAGGTATATTTTCCTCATCCCCTGACCCAGGGCAGGTTTTGGATTTCATACAACTGTGAAGTACCATTCGTTCATTCACTCAACAAATAACTATTCATCTCCTTTCCTTTTCTAGGCATTGTGCCAAGAACAGGGGATATAATGATGAACAAGAAAAAGATACAAACAAATAAGGGATGATCTGTGCTACTTTGAGGAAAAACTCAAAGCGACCAGGAAAGAAAGAAAGATGATGGATCCGGGAGCATGGTGGGTGTGTTGGGAGGTAGACATACTTCAAAGAGGGACGTTACTAAGCATACACAAATGTTGTTGACCCAGCTTGGCCGCCGCACCTATCTGGAAGGTGACGGTATAGCCATTCAGGCAATGTTTATGTATTTATGCACAAAAAAAAAAAATGTTATCTCTCTGCCTCACAGGTATTTTAAGAACACAAGCAATTCCTTCTGTGTATCACTGCCATGATGCTGGAAACACTGCATCGCCAGTAACCAGCAGAGAGCCTGGGACATAGCAGGCATGTGATCATGTCGAATAACAACACTCACGAATAAATGAAAGGCACTTTTAGAACAATAGGATGTTGAATTTATGGTGTCATAAAATAAATCAGTTCCACATTTTGTCTATTGTTGAATTTTTGGCGACTATGAAACACCTTCCTTTTCTTCTCGATCTTATTTACTGAAGCCAAAGCAATCACAGAGAATGTAAACTTCTTTAAAAGGTTGTACTTCTCTTTCCTGTAAAAGGGAAAAACCTGCTGGTATAGCATGTCTTGTGTGTGTGTTGGCTTTAGCTGTGTTGCTTCAATTCCAGAAGTCGTATACTTCTGCAGTGATAACAGTATCAGACATCTACCCTTAGAATGTTTTCAAATTCCAATTTATTTCTACATTTAGTCCTATAATTTATTCCTATATTTAAGGACCTTGCAATGCTTTAGAGATTTTCTTTTATCTTTAAACAACTCTAAAGCTTGCAACACAATTTTCTCCTCTAAAGGGTCTGTGCTATTTATGAAGCAATCATTTTGACATTTCTTGAATTTATTTTAGAATAAGAAAAATCACATATTTATTAACCTGGTAGAATGATATGTGAAGAGTTAATTTCTGGAAGATCAACAATTTGACACACCAGTAGGACTGATGCATGATGCTTAATTTCAATTGTCAACGTGGCTAGGCTATTGTGCCTAGTTGTTGGATCAAACACTAGTCTAGATATTGTCAGGAAGGTATTTTGTAGATGTTATTAACATTTACAATTACAGTTGACTTGAGATGAAAGAGCCCTTGATAATGTGAGTGGTACTCACATAATCAGTTGAAGATCTTAAGTATAGAAACTAAGGTTTTGGGGAGAAGAAAGAATTTTGCCTTGAGACTGTAACATAAAAATCCTGCCTGTGCTTTCCAGCTTGCTGGTCTTCCCTATAGATTTTGGACTCAAGACTGCAACTCTTGCCTGAATTTCTAGCATACTGGCCTGCCTTAGGAGTTTTGGGCTTACCAGCTCCCACAATTGCATGAGCCAATTTCTTGAAACAAATGTCTTTATTTATAAAATATATAAATATGGAAATATATTTAAAATATATAATATTTAAATATATAATATTTAAATACATATTATATTTTACAAAAATAAAATATACCCTATTGTCTCTCTCTTATCTCTTATCTGTATATCTGTATATCCCTACATATATGTGATTCTTCTTCTCTGGGGAATTCTGACTGATATAGGCTGTTTGATTCTTCTCTCCTGAAACTGTGTCTCCAGTCAGATCAGGGGAAAATTTGTAACAGTTTCTAGACTTCTACTGCTTTGATGGGAGACCAGAGGGTTGAAAGCAGGCTGAGAGAGTGCTGTACATTTCAAGCCGCCCCCTCCCCAAAGGAGAGGAGCTTGGAGCTGGGGAGAGGAACATGAGCACACCCATTCATGTGATTCATCAGTTCTCTATTTAGCAAACCAGAAAAATATGGGGAAGATTTTGAACCTTCATAAACTCCTCTGGTTTCCTTCTAATAACAGCATGTTTTATTTTATGTCAAGGAACATCTCCCTCTTCATAAAAATCATATTACGCTTTTAGCATTAGCTAGGGTCCTGCATGAGAGGAGTCAGGGTGGATCTCAGGGCAGGTGGTTTTTGTTCTTGTTTGTTTGCTTTTGTTTTTGTTATTTAACCAGGACTTTACATAATATTAAAGTAGCTGGAAGCTGGATTATTATTTCCACAGGGATAGGAGAGACAGTGTATCTCAATTGAATTCCAACAAATGACATTTATTTGAGACCAAGTTCACACGTTTAATTCCCAGTTGTGCAAAAAAAAAAAAAAAAATACAAGTAAGACTGGGACCTCAAATTTTACTACCTAAAAGGTATACTTGTAATGGGGTCTAGGTGAGTGGTGTGGACAGACTTATTCCCATTGCTGTGTAAAGTACTCACATGATGCCTTCTATAGATACTGGGTTGGGAAGACCATCCATCTATACAAGAAAAACAATGCCTTACTTTAGTATTACAAGTCTTAGAACAGCTTTGATCATGGATTTTGGGGGGAGGATTGAATAAAAGAAAGATGTACATAGAAGTTAGTTTCTGCTACCCAAATATTCTATTGTATAAAGATCATTTTTTTAAAGAGCACGTAATCATTTTAAACATATTAACTTGGTAACATTTTGCCTGATGAAAAATATTAACCTATTAACCAAAGGTACATTCTTGCCACTTCCACATGGAAAATGGTGGCAATGTGTGATTATTTCTTGAGTTTGGGCTCTGAAGATTATCGACCCGGATAATTACCCAATCCCTCCTCCAGTTTACTTCATAATCAGGACATATCCCTCTTCCATAGCTTCAATTATAAAAACATGCTGTACCATTAAATGAAAATTTGGGTGACTCAGATGGACTATAGCACAAAATACCCAGATGCAAAGTTCCACAGACACCACACTTTTTGAGGTAAAATATGGTGGGTTCTGACTAGATGACTGTGGCCATACCTTCTTTCACAGTCTGGGACTTCCATTCTGCAGGAGCATTAATACCTTTCTTGTCTCATGTTTTGTCAACCTGAATGGGCAGGGTTAGTTCCATATTCTCTCCCTCTCTTCCTGAGATCTCCTTTCCATTCCTTTTCACCCAAGACCAACTTTACTCCACATTTCCAATAACATCCATCTTACAGACTTCTCATGTACTTACTTTTTCTTGATTTATAGATCTATAGAGACCACTGCAATCTTGACCACTAAAAGGCCACGTTGGGGAATGATAGTGTAATTCAATCATGGAGTTTGATTTCAACTTTACAGAGGATACATGGGGGTGTCTTTCCCTAGGACACACAACTACTACTACTTAAACTTACACCTAGTTGCTACTCTCTTACTTGATTGTTGACAAACAGAATGGCAAATGTTGAAATTTTACTGTTCTAGAGTATGAAAGATTGCTTGTGTTGTCTCTCCTAAATTTGGGGGGTAAAATGATTTGTAGGTGAGAATGAATAATAGAACTGAAATGGATGTCAGGGTATCTAATTGCCCTAACTGCTTTCAGGTAGTTTCTAGACCAGCGACGGCAGAACAAGCTTTTTCTCACATAAATCGTCTAATTAATTGCGGGTGACTGCCTGGAAGCCCATGTTGATATGAACTCTGTGTTCAAATCTAGGCTCTGTGTTTGCCGTAATCAATTATTGATGTCTGCCATGGGTGAGGGATAGGACAGTGTGGATGTTAATGACACCTCGTTTCCTTTTTGTCGGATAGAACCAACAAAGATGGAGAATTACTTTTTTAGTTTAAAATGATTTCAAACACTGAGAACACATTCCAGGTGAGAAAGACAGGGGAGGGGGAAATTCCACTTGATACAGAGAAAAGAGGATACTGACAAATAGCCATGTTTTTTGAATCTGATAACTTCTCTGGAAAGTGCTAAAATATAATAGTACTCTAGGGATGATTATGTGGACACTAATAGAGACTTTAGAGGCTAACAGAGTGTCATCGTTGGCTTTTCTAGCTCAGAAGAGCAAAATGGTGAGTGAAAGTGTAAAGTAGAAGAAAATTGGCCTTCTTCACAACTGAGTGAAGATGCTCTTTCTGTGTTCAGAAAACATTCTTGAAATGGACTTTCAGTGATCTAAATTTAAACATGTAAACTTAAAAAAAACACTATTTTGCTGAACTCTATGAAATAGCCATTTAATGGAATTTGGCATTTCATAGAAAATCCATTTCCTCATGAAACCATAACTTGCTGTTCTTGGTGCAAATATCTCAGAAAGACTTTTTTTGTTGTTGCTTTGTTTTAAAATGTCAATACCCTATACTTAGAAATAAAACAGAAGCCACGGTAAATTTCTTTCAGAGATGTTAGCCTGGAAATATGATTATATTGTAGCTAAGCCCCAACAAAATGTCTGAAGGACTAATGAAGTCTTCGTAAATGCAAGCAAATGGACTTACAACTCCATCTATAAAATATGAATAGTGACAGCAATCATAATCATGACCACTTATTGAATAATAAACTATCATTTATTATTATATGCCTGCTTGCTTCCTGACTTCCTTCTTTCCTTCCTTCCCCTTCCCATTCTCCCTCTTCTTGTTCCCACAAATGCTGACTTCCTACTATGTTCCAGGTATGCTCCTACTATGTTCCTACTATGTCTGTTTCCCCTTTGGGGGATAAAGAGGAAATTTGAGGACTAGAAAAAGTGATTTCAGTGTGCAACTAGATGGTCATTAAAATGAGGAAGGACAAATGTATCTTTATGGTGAAACAACTTGGATATTATTTTGCAAGGAATTGGGCCAGATTCAGATTAATAGGAGAAATTAAACTTAAAAAGTAAGTATACAGCTATATTTGTCTCTAGAAAGGCATTTTGCCTGACAGTGGTAAGTTTTATTTTGCTGTAATGTGCTAACTACCAACAAAATGGTTCCAGATCTACTCAGTTTCTCAGTAATCTCCATATAGGCCTCTCTTGATTCCAGGAGGCTGCTTAAGGGTGACAGATGTTATTGTGCTATGGAATGTTAATTGTTAATTAGATATTTTTACTAAACAAATTTGTCTGTCATCAATCCAGTATAGCTTAAAGAGTTTTAATCAAAAGGGCATAATTTTGTGGTTTTCAAAGTTATGTATTAATTTTAAAAAGACAAGAACTACTGCAAACTTGGAGATGAACAATTGAAGCCCTTAGTTTCTCTAAAAAGAAGATTGTTCATAATGAAACAATTAATACTTTTCCAATTAGTCCAACTTAGGAATATCCAAATATCTCAAGACATAAAATGGATGTGCTTCTATCTTTTGTTGCCATGGACTTGTGTGAACAGGGATTTTTAAATAATGCCACGGTGAAAACAAATGTAGGAATAATCTTGGTACTGCAGTGGAATCCAAAATATACCTAATATCAGAGGATAGGTAATAAAGACTACAAAATTCACCTCTTGTATGAACATATTTTATATCAAAAGTTTGTAACAAAAATGTAAGATTAAATATATTACTTTGATCTTAATGATTTAAGTTGATTTAAGTTCTTTCATATTTTTGTTACTTTATAAGGTAAAATATACTGAGCCTTTCTAGCATTGCTGAATACATTTGAACCATTCATTCAAGTATGGAGTACACATCATGGGTACCCATCTGAATGTTTGTTGAGCTACCCTTTTCAGAAAGCCAGGGTCAAATGAATGGGATGGAAGGTTGCTGCTTTAGAATGAAGGCTCTTCAAGATGGTCTCACCTACTCCTGGTTTTATAAGCGTGAAACAGAGGGATTGGAAGCTTCGGGAAAAGAGACAATTAGAAATTTTAACCATGCAGTTATTTGACTGAACAGGAACATAAAGCAGTGGAACCAACCGTCTAACGGGGCCCATTGGCGGAGAAACTGTATCCAGCACACTTGTGGTTAGCTAATTTTCTCTTGTGGCTAATAAATCACCAGGCAGTGGGAGGGCATTCCCTATGGAAAGTTGGAAAGACGGTGCCTCAAAGCAGGTGTGTGTGGGGGTGGGGGGTGCTAGGGCCCTAGAAGGAGATGGTGTTGGAGTTCACGCTCTGTGCTCTCAATCTGCCTCTCACCCCCTTGATTTGCAGTTGGGAAGGATAACCTCTTAATTATTTCATTCTGTACCTTCCTTGGAAGCAGCACAATTGCTTAAAACTAAAAAAGTGAGTCGTTTAAAAACTATTCTTCTGATAAAATTGAAAGTTTAATTTCTTTATGTATGTTTTATATATGCATGTATATATAATTTTGCAGACATTCATATACACACATAATTTTGCCTAAGTGTGTATATGTGTATACATATGAAAATTTTTTTTGCATTTGAATGTTACCTGGCTTTTCCTTCCTGCTCTTCTTCCTTGACTCAGTTCTTTGATACATGATAATCCAAAATAACATTCTATATATCTTTCCATGTTTAACTATCCCTCTCCCTTTTGAATATGTTTTTTTGCTTTTGTTTTAGAAAATGAGATATTATTCCCACGTTAGTACACTTTGATTTTTTCACTCAGTGATGCCTATGGAAATTTCTCTACGATCATTGTTTTCTAGGTATAGGTGTATGCATCAACAGTAATATATTATTCTGTTTTTCTTTTTCAATACTTATTTTACTTTTTTTACTTGCTGAATTGGCTAGAGCTTTCATGATAATAATTAAGAATCTTGGGATTATATATCATTTCTTCTGTAATGTCTGATTTTAATTAAAATGCTTTATGACATTAGGGTATCAAATGTCTTTTCAGCATCTGTTAGTATGCTATAAATATTTTGATTTGTTGTCGGATTCTGTTTGCTAACACTTGCTTTTAGTTTGGGCATCTTTATCTGTGAGGAAAACTGGTCTATTATTCATTCAAAAGATGTTTAGTGAACACCTGCTTTATGTCATGCGTTAGTCTGGGTGCTGAGGTTATAGTATTTAAGTGTAAACATCTCTGTCCTTATGGAGCTAACATCTAGAAAAAAGTTTTCTTTCTATTCCTCTCATCTTTTTTTAAAATTTTAGTTATCAGGTTTGGTATTAGAATAATTTTATCTTCCAAAAGTTAACTGGAGACATTTTCATGTTCTTCCCAGGAATGGAATATATTAAATAAATATGTATCTATTCTTTAAAAGGTGGCTAAAACATAGTTATAAACCCAGATGGTCTTGTACTTTTTTAAATGGTGGAATTTTCATCTCTTTTCCAATTTTAGGGTGATTGGAATATTCGAATTTTCCTTTTCTTCTTAGATCAGTTTAAAGAATTAGTGTTTTACAAGAAAAGCATTTTCAAATGTGTTTCCTTAGTTTCATTGTCTTATAGATTATCTTAATTTCTTCCACATCTGTGGCTATATTTCTTTTCTTAATTATAATATTGTTCTATTTTTGCTGTCTTGTTTTTTTTAATTCAAGATCCTGATGAAAACCTTATTTTTTTCCCTTCAAAGAGTCCATTTGTGGTTTTTTAAAAATCTTTTATGTTCTGTGTTTTCTATTTTATTAGTTTCATTTTTATTGTTATTAGTTCTCTTTTCATTGCTATTTGGTTCCTTTTGTGACTCTTTCTAATTTCTTAAGATTAGTTCTTCTGCTTTTTGTGCAACTCTTTCTTACTCTTTCTTTAATAATCAATGCATTTAAGGCTATAAAATTTCTTTGGAGTAGAGCTTTGTCCCATAGACTCTGAATGAATGGTTCTCCCTTTCCTTGCTTTCTAGATGATTCTGAGTCCTTTTATTGTGTTTTTTGATCTAATACTTATTAGAAGTGTGTTTCTAAATTTTCAGTAGTAATTCACGGCGCTTTTTTATTACTTATTTCAACTTTCATTGGCATATGTGATCAAAAAAATATAGTTTGTAAAAACCTCCAGTTTTAGAATCTGTTAAAGTTTTGGATCAAGTGCATGATTAATTTTTCAAAATGTTCCCTGTGTATATGAGAAAAACTGTATTCTCTATTTAAGTGTAAATTTTCATGTGCAGACCCAGTGGTGTGCTGGTAACAGCAAACTCTCTGGATATGATGATTTGTAGCATCTGTGGCATTTGCCATTTCCATGGTGTATATATGACCACCAGGGCCTGTTTCTAGCTACCAACACGACATCATTCAATATGGAAATGGGTAGAGATACTCACAATTGACTCTCCAAAGCTGGTACAAACCAACTTCTGTGCTCCACTACATATACTATTAAATCAAGTTTATTGACGGTATTATTAAATTCTTCTATTCTTACTCACCTTTTTTTTTTTTTTAAGTTTATTTATTTATTTTGAGAGAGAGAGACAGAGAGACAGAGGGTGCATGTGTGTGCACGCACGGGGGAGCGGGAGGGGCAGAAGGAGAGGGAGACAGAAAGAATCCCAAGCAGACTCCACGCTGTCAGCATGGAGACCTACATGAGGCCGTCAGTGCAAAGCCCTACAGGGTGTTCTATCTCACAAACCTGAGATCCTGACCTGAGCCAAAATCAAGAGTCAGTTGCCTAACTGACTGAGCCACTCAGGCGCCCCTGTCATTATTTACCTTTGAGGACTAGGTTCTGAGACAACTGGATTGAAGGCTCCTAATACGATCTCATTTTCTTCAAGTTTTCCTTGTATAGATAGTAGTTTTTGTTCCATATATTTAGCTTCCGTTTTTTTTTTTCAGTATATATAGTTTATAATGATTTAGCTAAATTCCTAAACTGTGCTTTTTATGAGTACATAATGATTCTTTCAATCCTATATACCATTTTAACTTTAAATTTCACCTTATCTGTTATTAATATTGCCGCATCTGTTTTCTTTTTGTTTGCATTTGTCTGGTATCTCCTTGCTTATCTTTTCATTTTCCATCATTCTTTATTATTGAAATGTGTTTTCTGCAAACAGCTGTGTGTATATATATATATATATATATATATATAAAATCTAGTCTGACAGTCTTTGTATTTTAATAGGATACCTCAGCATATTCAAATTTGATATAATGACTGTATTTCTTCAGTCTCTGCATTTCATTACTTGCTTTGTTTCCCTTTTCTTAACCTAGCTGGTTTAAGTTGATGTTCATTCTATGTCTGTCCCCTTGTTAATTTGGAAGTGGTAGTGTATTTTTCCCTTTTCTTAATGACTGTCTTCCAGAAGATGACTAAACTGACTATTTCCCTCATTTGGGGTGCTTTCAACGTTTGGTGTTCTATTTCTTGAGTTCCCCCTGCCCTAGAGGGTGAAATTATTAAAATACTTGGGGCACCTGGGTGACTCAGTTGCTTAAGCATCTGACTTCTGCTCAGGTCACGATCTCATGGTTTGTAAGCTCAAACCCCACCTAGGGCTCTGTGCTGACAGCATGGAGCCTGCTTGGGATTCTCTCTCTCTCCCTCTCTCTCTGCCCCTCCCTGCTCTCCCTCTCTCAAAATAAATAAATAAATAAATAAATAAATAAATAAACTTTAAAATACTTTTCCTTTCTTTCTCCTCCTTCTACCATTAAACTTTTGGAATGCTTTCATTCTTCCTCACTCTCAATTCCTAGATTTTGCTGGGAGTCAGTCTCTATTAGTGTTTTCCTCCTCTGCTATTTCAAGCGTCCTTCTTTAACCCTCTGTTGAGCAAAATCAGATAGTCTATCATCATTTTCATATCTTCAGCTCTATGTGTGTCTGCACCCATATTTATATACAAATCAATCGGATTTATTTTTCACTGATTTTTAATTTTTCTCTTTTTTCATCTTATGATTTCTTTTTGGTTTCACTTATTATTTAATTCATATTGCTGAGTACTGTCCTAAGACGGACTATATGCATAATTCACTCTCTGAAGTCTTGGACGTGCTCCATGGAAGGGTGATCATATCTTCACAGGGTACAGAATTCAGCTTCAGCCTTTGCTCATAGCTGTGGATTTAACCTTACTGCTTAACTTCCAAGGTTGTAGGTGCCAGTCTGATTTTTTTTTTCTTCCTGTGTAGGCAGCTTTTTTTTTTCTCTTGGTGGTGTGTCAGATTTTTTTCTCTTTATCCTTAAGAGATCAGAAATTTTATTAAGGCATGCCTAAGAATCTTCCAGGCTTGAAATCAGAGAGCCCTTTCAATTGTGCAGATTTAAGTTTTTTGCTATTATCTCAGGAACATTTTCTCTGTTTATTTGTCTAACTACTACCTCCTATTATCTGTCTCCCTTTAAACTTCTAAAATATTTGTTATTAATTTGTTAGGTCTTCTGGAAATACAGGCTTTAAATCTCTAAACTTTTCCTTCATGATTTCTATATATTCTTTTTCTCAGGTCTTTGATCTATTTCTTGCTGGCCATTTTCTAGACTACTAATTTGGGGTTTACAGTAATGATCTTCCCTGTCCCCCGCCTTGAAGAAAAGTAACATTGTACTTTTGTTTGATAAAATTTGTCCTTTAAATTAACACAAATTTCAAGAAGGGTGGATAGGTTTTGAAGTCACAGAGACCAGGTGTTGGAATCCTCACTCACCCCTTACCAGCTCATGACCTCGGACAAGGCAGTTACTTGCTTAAAACTTAGTTTCCTTATCTGTGGTAAAGAACCTGCTACCCCCCACTTAACTGAACTATACTAATAATTACATGATAGGAAATAAATAGATATTTTTTGCAAGGTACTAGGAACCTAAAGAATATTCCATAAATATTTGATTAAATATCCATATTAAATAATATAAAGTTAAAGTCTGTGTGTGGGGGGAATTTAAGGCTTTTTTTCAACATTACTTATATGTTCTTATGCTTTTTTGTGGCTTTTGCATAGAAAACTTTTAAAACTTTGCTAATAAAATCATAATGCCTTCTATCTGTATAATACTTGGCAGTTTATCTGTAGCTCTGTGACTGAAAGCAGATATTATTATTTTAACTGCTGCTGAGTTAAATGATTTTACAAACTTTACAGAACTAATAGGTAGCATAGGCTGCTGTCAAAATCTCCGAGCTAAAAACTTTTCTCCCATTGACCGTCAATACCGCAAATATCAAGAACTATATTTTTAAAAAATGTAATCAAACAGTTTCTGGATGGATTTTATTCAGTCAGTTATGTATTCAATGAGTAGAAATAAAAAAAAATACATAGACGCACCTTACTATGTGCCATGCATGCTTCTGAGTGCCGAGGATAAAATGGTGAGCAAATGCAGATATATTTCCTGCTCTCAGGAAGCTTTCAATCTAGTGAGAGAGATGTCCATTAATCAAAGAATCATATACATATGTGTAAACTGAGAGCTGAGAAAAAGTACAATTGACAAAGGGATTTTATGTTGTTAGGAAGGTTAGAAAGGCTTCCTGGGGAAACAATGATAAGGTGAGGTCAGAAGGAAGAGTTTCTGTTAGTCAGGCAAAGAAGGGCTAAGTGGGGAGAAGAGCCTTTGAGACAGAGGGAAAAGCAGAGACAAAGGCGCTGTGTCAGGAAGAAGCCTTTCAGAGTGAAAGATTGAAATCAGACCAGTGTCATTGGAATTCGGAGACTGAAGGAAAATGTGTGAGGGGAGCTGCAGAGAAAAGTGGGGACCAAATGATGCAGGATTCTGAGAGACATGTTAAATATTTTGGTCTTGGGGCGCCTGGGTGGCTCAGTCGGTTAAGCGTCCGACGTTGGCTCAGGTCATGATCTCGCAGTTTGTGAGTTCGAGCCCCGCGTGGGGCTGGCTCTCTGCTGACAGCTGGGAGCCTGCAGCCTGCTTCGAATTACGTGTCTCCTTCTCTCTCTGCCCCTCCCCTGCTCATACTCTGTCTCTCAAAAATAAATAAATGTTAAAAAAAATTTAAAAAATTTTGGTCTTTTCTTAGAATAATAGAATGCCAGCTAGAGTTTTAAGAAGTGTGTGTGTGTGTGTGTGTGTGTGTGTGTGTGTATGTGTATGCATGTGCTGACGGCACTGTGTTTACTTAGCAAACATTACTCCACTTGAGATGGAAAGTAGATTAGAAGGCCAGAGTGGATACAGGTAAAGAAGTCGGAGGCCCTTGAAAAAGTCCAGTTGAAAGACAATGGTGGCTTTGAGTAGCAGGTGGCAGTGAAGACAGAGAGAAGGGGTCAGATCTGTGAGGTAATCAGAACGCAAAGCAACAGGACCTGATAATGGGTTATATATAGAGGCTGAGGTAGAGGCTTTGAAGAATGAACTCTAAACTTCTAGCTTGAATAGCTCCTAGATGGTAGATGTAATTCCTGTTTTAAGGAAAACTGAAATAAGGCCAGATGTGGGGGATTACAGATGATGAATTTGGTCGAAGATTTTCAAGTTAAGGTGTCTTTCAGACACCAGATGGAGATAGGAAGTAGTAGTTGGTTACATATGTCAGCTGCTCAAGGAATAGGACTGGAGATAAAACGTGTTGAGTCATCTACTGTAGATGATTATTGATGTCGTGGGTGTAGTTGGAATAAAATCGTCTCTCCCATACTTTCTCAGACATTTACTTCTTGATTTGTTTTGACCACTAGAATCAGTAGATTAAGGAGCAGGGGCCAGCATGATACCCTAAATTAACCAGGCTTAGCTGTGTCTCCACAGACACTGGTAGAAAGTGCCTAGGAGCATTTCTGCACCAATGACACGGACACTGTAGAGCAGTGAGGGAAGGAAAGCAGGTAGACCAGATGGCTCATCCTGCCAAGCAGCAGATATGTAAAAGATGTCTCCTCTACTCAGATACTATACTGTGAAGAGGGAAGAAAAAGGAGAATGTTGAGATTAAAGAGAAAGGGAGTTTGAATTAACTATTTGTTCAAATGAAATTATTGCACTGAAGGAGACTTTTTCACAAAACTCGAGACTAAATCCCTTTGACTTGTGGAATTTAAGTATTTAATTTTCCCCTAAGGTATTTCCGCCATGGAAATGAGAGCCTCACAACGATGTGTATAGGCGAGGGACAAATAGGACTTTTGTTTGTTTTGTCATTATTCCACATCTGAATTGTATTGTTGTTTTGTGCAAATCAATGCCCTGCCATACCATAAGTTAAATTGTCTGACGCGCATGCTGTTATAGATCTCACTGTGTCTTACAGAGTTCACAGAGCTAGCTAGCAGCAGAGATGGAGAAGGACCTAGTTCTTGTTACTGTATCTCCTCTCAAGAACTGTGATTAGATAAAATCTATATTCCTTTTAAATTTATGCTTTGGAGAGTTTTATAACCATTTTATGTATTAATTCAGTCATGGTACGGCATATTTGATTTGATATATAAATAGTTTTAACTTTTGTGTACATCAGCTGGTAATTGGGCTCTGGTATATATACACACACATATAATATCAGATATATATTATTTATTATTAGTTATATAATATATGTTCTATAATATGTAAGACTATATTATAGAACATAATATATAACTATATATTTTTTTTCTTTAGATTTGGTTCTCAGCAGTTTCTAACACCCAATAGCAGCAAAATCCAGAAGGGTGAGGAAATCTCAGCTGTATTCAGATAGCAATGATTAAAAACACTCAAGACAGAAAACTGAGGACAGCTGTCTCCACAAATCACCTTGCACAAAGGGACTGGCCAGCAAATGAACAGCTTCAAGAGAGCTGGCCTTACACATGTAAATCTATAAATCAGTTGCAACCATTCTTCTTCAAATGTGCATCTCATGCTCTTGCAGTCAGTGTGCACCTGGGAGCATCCTCTGCATGACCTTTCAGCTGTCTCCTGGGGCCAATCCAGAGAATAAACAAGCCAGCCCAACCTCAGGCAACTGTCTGCACCCATCTATGGTCTCCTCTGACCGATCAGCTTATACAGCCTGTGGAACTTTGGAGAAATGGAAGCCCAGTGTTGAGATTTTTATTCCAGGTCCCACAGCCAGTGAGCAGGAACATGTTTTATGCTGGAGTTCATACTCTGTCCATGGTCCATGCTACCTCTCATGGGGCAGTGGTGAAAACAAGGGCATTGGATTCAGTCCTGGACTCAAATCTACTTCCAAGCTGCTTGGAAAAGCTAATTAGCATACACAGACTTCAGTTTGCTGGTCTAGAAATTGGAGATGATAATACTTCCATCATGGAGTAGTTGTGAGGAATGAAATGGTGGAGGCCACCTACCATTAGCATGACGCCTGAAGTGTGGTTAGGGCCCAATAAATACCATTTTATTGGTGTTGGTGTTTTTGTTATTTTTGCTATTACTTGTAATGCCTTCAGAGGAAAATTCCTCCAAAACTGCCACAAAAGTTCCAAATTCTTAAAGGGATCAACACCTGACCTACAGCTTTCTGTAAATGACTTTTGGTGCTGATAGTATGAGCCATATGGGTTCAGTAGAAGCACTTTAATTAAAAGTTCTCCCTCAGATTGGGTTTAGTATGCTACTCTTTGGGTACAACATGATTTTCCTCAGCTAGTTCAAGCACTGACCTTTTAATATTTTCACCAAGGGAAGTGGAGACAACAGGATTTGAGTCAGATAAACCCCTGGGAGATGAGAAAGGATACTATTGTTGCTGGCAACTTAGTAACATCATGAGTACCCTGAGAAGTGCTATTTAGGGCTCCAATTCCCATCCAGCGTTAATGTCTAGAACCTTCCAAAATAGGCACTGCACACTGAGGAAGCTTGTTCATGCGCCTCTGGCGGGGCAGTGTGGTAGACACCGTTGATGTGAATGTCTGTTCAGAACAGAGACCCCAGTAAGGGGTGGGATCAAGAATAATATGGGATGTGCAAAGGAGCGTGGCTGGGGCAGAACAAGTGCCCTGGCTACGCCGGTTAAAGGCTGTCTCTGTGTTGCCTGGTGATGGGGAACTGGAGACTGACATCAGAACCCAAAGGGTCTTTCTTTCCACTATGCCAGCTTACCTCTTCTGTAAAGACATTTGTCTTTACCATCATCATCATCATCTTCACCAAATCCTCCCACAGGTGCAAACAAAACAATACAAAAAAAACCTTGTTGGACTGAAGCAAATCAACTTAATGATTTCACCTAATGCTGGTGCCCAATGGAGGAGAAGCTGGTAAGTGGTCACCCTGCCCTCTCATAGAAAAGAGTTTAACGGGGCTTCCTTCTGTCTCTGTGTGTGAGATATTATTCTTTTAAAAAGCAGAACCCAGGGGCACCTGGGTGGCTCAGTTGGTTAAGCCACCGACATTAGCTCAGGTCATGATCTCATGGTTCATGGGTTTGAACCCTGCAATGGGCTCTGTGCTGACAGTCTGGAGCCTGCGTTGGATTTTGTGTCTTCCTCTCTCTCTGTTCCTCCCCCACTTGCACTCTGTCTCTCTCTCTCTCAAAAATAAATGAAGATTAAAAAAAATTTTTTTTTAAATCAGAACCCATTCATGGCTTGATCTCAGAATGTAAAAAGACTCGACTTGCCCTTACATTTCTGCAGCATTTTCAGAGTGTAATTTAATTGCATTTAATTGGGTCTCAGAGTAACTCCAAACTTCTGAGCCACTCCTGGAACTCACTTTTGCTTCTGCCCCCAGGAGTTTCCGTAACAAAGTCCCTTGTAGTTTCAGTCCAGGAGCTCCCTGAGAGCCCACCAGAGCCATTTAACTTCCTCCTGTTAGAGATAATGAAGGGGCAACTGCTGGGAACTTTCTCCCTGTTTCTTAGCCCCCTTGTATCTAATAGTGAGTCTTAACTCTATCAGATCCGACACCTAATTATAGCAAATATTTTGTAATCTCTTTACTATCCTAAAATGAAATACATATTCACACAATTAAAATGTTAATAGAGGGGCATCTGGGTGGCTCAGTTGGTTAAGCATCTGACTTCCACCTCAGGGCATGATCTCGCAGTTCGTGAGTTCAAGCCCAAGTCGGGCTCTGTGCTGACAGCTTGGAGCCTGGAGCCTGCTTCAGATTCTTGTGTGTCCCTCTCTCTCTGCCCTTCCCTCGCTCATGTTCTGTCCCTCTCTCTCAAAAAATAAATAAACATTAAAACTTTTTAAAACATTAATGTTAGCAATAATATAAAGGAAAAATAAAAAGAAAGAAATTTCTAAAATGAGGTGTGTTTCAATATGAAAATTTTCAACCATGGCCACAGTAGAAGACCTACCTGCATTTGTATTTGGAACCGCTGTGAATGCTGACACTGTGAAAAACAGGCGCACAGAGTCTAGTACTACCATTTGTGCTGCTGTAAGTCATGGTACTGTCCAAAATGATGAACAACTCTTGAAAGTTTCAAACAATGGAAACCCTTTCTTTGATTTACATGGTGGTTGGGTTTCTGCAAACTTAGTACCTTGCAAAAGATACTTTGTGTTTATATGTATCGCAGGGTTATGTTCTTGGCTCTGATAATTATACATAGGTTTTGTTCCTCATGGCTCTCTGGAGTGACATGTATAAAGCATGTGGAATGGAGGACAGTTGTTTGTCCCAAATGTTGTGAGACAGCTAGAATTGCTGTGGCTTCCCATCATCAGCACAACCAAAACTGCTGAGTGGATGAATTCTGCTCTTTGTGGATTTCATCAGTTAGAAATTTAATCTGCACCCTTGAACCCATAACCCACAATGCTGTTCTTAATAACGTGGCAGTATGCTTGTACTTCTGCAAAAAGTGATGGAGAACTGTATTCTTATTTTAACAGCCTTTCTAGGCTGCTGGTCTGTGTTCAGGTTGGAGTCTAATCCTTAGGGGATTTCCTTCAATTTACAAGGGCACTTCCACTCTCACCCCGACCTCCACCCCCAGCCCAGTGTCTGCCACCTTCCTGCCCACAGACTTGGTGCTGGTTCACATGGACCACTACACAGGCTGGAGACAGCCAAACTTGTCATCCAGGCCAAGCTTTATTGGCTATTTATTCTGTCCATTCCAGGAGAAGTCTTCTGACTCATAATGGTAAGTTCTTTCTCTCAAGTCATGAATCTTTTTCTTTTTTTTAATTTTTTTTTCAACGTTTTTATTTATTTTTGGGACAGAGAGAGACAGAGCATGAACGGGGGAGGGGCAGAGAGAGAGGGAGACACAGAATCGGAAACAGGCTCCAGGCTCTGAGCCATCAGCCCAGAGCCCCACGCGGGGCTCGAACTCACGGACCGCGAGATCGTGACCTGGCTGAAGTCGGACGCTTAACCGACTGCGCCACCCAGGCGCCCCATGAATCTTTTTCTAGAAAGAGCCTTTTAGCCATCAATAAATTGAACCCAATGACAAATGGAATTAACATAGATCAGGTCCAGTATTTTGCAGCTGTGATTTCTGGCAGTGGAGGGATGATAGCCATTTTAATTTAAAGAGATTGTATTCACACTGCCTCTCAGCAGTGTTTCCTGCTGCTTTTCTTTTCCGACCATCCACTTTTGGAATGGTTTTGTTGGGCTGGTCCCCCTTTGGCTAGTGAGGCCCAGTCCTTAGTCTAACTGCCAGGTTCTTTCTGATTTGCCTCTTCCCTTGTGGCTTTCCCGTTTTGTGACTCCTCGCTTTCACTCATGATGCCTTGACGACACCAAGAGCCTCAATAGTTTCCAAGTCTTTACTCAGGCATTTCCCTCTGCTTAGGAAGCCTGCCCTGCCGACCTTCTGATTCATTCCTGAAAACTGCAGCTCAGACAATGCCTCCCTCCTAACACCTTGCTTAACCACCCTCAACATTGGAGTTGATCTCTCTGTGCTATGTGCAGCACATTTTACATGCTTCCATTGTCACATGCACCACACTGCCTTATAATTTATGATTTAATCACATGTCTCCCTTTACTCCCTTATGAACCAAACCCATACGGTTTTTTTTTAATTTAATTTAATTTTTTATTTTTTTATTGTTTTTATTTATTTTTGAGAGAGAGAGAGAGAGAGAGAGAGAGACAGAGTGTGATCAGGAGAGGGGCAGAGGAGAGGGGAGAGGGGGAGACACAGAATCTGAAGCAGGCTCCAGGCTGTCAGCACAGAGCCTGATGTGGGGCTTGAACCCATGAACTGTGAGATCATGACCTGAGCTGAAGTTGGAAGCTTAACCGATTGAGCCGCCCAGATGCCCTTATCTTTTGTATTTTAAATAAATTTAATTTTTACAACAGTTTTGGATTTACAGAAAAATTGCAAAGACAGTACAGAGACTTCCCATATATCCCAGCAGCTGTTTTCTCCTTTTGCTAACACCTTACGTTAGGTAAAGTACACTCGTTATAATGGTTGAACCACCACGATACACTCTTAACTAGATCCATATATTAAGATTTCTTTGGTTTTTACCTAATGTCCTTTTTTTTGTTCTAGGACCAACCACATTACTCATTGTCTCCTTAGGCTCCTCTTGGCTGTGACGGTTTCTCAGACGTCCCTTGTTTCTGATGACCTTGGCAGTTTTGAGGAGTACTGGTCAGGTATTTTGTTGAACGTCCCTCAGTTGTGATTCGTCTCAGGTTTTTCTCATGAGTTGACTGGTGTCAGGGTGCATATAATCAACACGATTTATCACTGTTATGGCGAGCTTGCTTATTTGGCGGAGTTAGTGTTTGTCAGGTTTCTTCACTGTAAAGTTGCCAGCCTTCCAGCCCTTTCCATACTACGCTCTTTGGGAAGAGTTGCCGTGTGCAACCCACACTCGAGGAGGAGGTTCCTGCTGAGGATCTATTTGGGATGCTTCTGCACGGCAGATTTGTCTCTTCTCCCCCATTTGCCCAACTGTTCTTATATCATGAATGCTGAGTGCTCAGCTCAGGACTGAGTAAAAATGGTAGTTGCTTAATACATTTTATTGGTTCTGATTTTCTAAGCAACCACGGTAAATCTCTCTCAGTATGAGTGTAACAATGCTAATAACTTCAACAATAAGAACATTGAAATAGGCAATGTGGTCTTAGAAGCACTGTTCAATGTGTTTTAGCTCAAGTCGTCATCACACGATCCTGTCAGGATGACACTATTATCACCAAAGAGAATTTGTTTAGCTCATCTAGGGTCACACTGCTAATACGTGGTGGAGACCAGATTCAGATCCATGGTGTTTGATTCCAGAACGCACACTCTTAAAGCAATAAGAGGCTGGAGTGCCTCTTTGGTTTCTGTTCCAGTTACCTTGGACTTGCTGTGTTGAACTGATCCCCTAGGACTACAGGGTTCAATATGCAAATAGTCCCCAGCTGGCAATCCTCCAGCAGCATCTCCTTGTTTATACCAAATTTTCCTTTAAATCTGTGAGGTCTGCACAGAAATTCTTAAGAAATCATAAGAGGCCTCTCTTTTGAAGCTTTCTTTGGAGCACTGATCAAGTTCCCCAAGTTATGGAGTCCAGACCCCAACACCATACCTTGGAAATGGGCAGAGGTTACTCAACTGTTATGAACAGGAAGAACTGCCTGGGCTCATGGTCCTTAAAATAGGACACATGGCTCCTCAGGGTCATAGAGGAGATGTAATAAGAAAGTTCCTAGATATTGGAATTTTGGGATAATTTTATAATTTATGCTAAGAATAGGCCAGAGTATTTAACACTGGAACTGTGATAGGAAATCAGGATCTATGGCCAACATTCTAGTTAGGTTATGAGTTGAGGACATAGTATGAGCCTCAAGCATCTCTATTTCCTATGATGCATAAAATCTGAGAGTAATTCCTTTGGGTCTTGACTATCCTGCTTCAAGGTTGAATAAAATGGATGGATTAATGCTTTTGTAGTCTGTCCCTTGTCTGTATTTCAGAGTGAAATTAGCCATTAAAAATGAGGAAAGGAGAAAGTAAAGATAGGAAGCTGAATTTTTTTTTTAGCAACCAGCTGTTATTCTTTGGTAGCAAGGAATTACGGTAGTTTGTTCAATTTATCTTTGTAGAGTTTGTTTATATACTGAGTAATAATACCTCAGAATAGAATCTACTCTGAGCCCAGAGTTTAAGAGGGATATTAACAGTTTATTTTTAACTCCATTTAAAAACACAATAAACAGCATCTCCCAAAGCATGATCTTGTACTTTGATTTGTAGCCATAAGAAATCTAAGAATATTCTAAGTCACAGAATTCCTTTAGACCAAGAATTACAAAGATTTCAAACCATGCGATGAGCCTTTCAGATATCCCTATGGAACAGGCCAATCTGTTTGTCATCAAATTAATGTGCTAAGCTCCCACATGTGCAGGCAGCCAGAATCGGCGCAGATGAAAAAAATTATGAAAATTACTTGTTTCACTCATCCTTCAGAGATGATTGATTGGGGAGGCGATATTCTGTAGGCTATGGTATGGGGCCCCATAACCAGTAGCTCTGTCACACCACTCTTGGTAGCTAACATTGCTAAATAATGACCAGGAAGGTATTTTCCCTGTCTTCCTCACTGTTTCACCTGGATGTTCATGATCATTATCTTTTTTTTTAAAAAAAATTTTTTTTAATGTTTATTTATTTTTGAGACAGGGAGAGACAGAGCATGAATGGGGGAGGGTCAGAGAGAGAGGGAGACACAGAATCGGAAACAGGCTCCAGGCTCTGAGCTGTCAGCCCAGAGCCCGACGCGGCGCTTGAACTCACGGACCGCGAGATCATGATCATTATCTTATCTGCCTGCTTGCAGGATGGTTTTAGGCCATCAGGAAGGGGGCTTCACTTCACTTTTCTTTTTGGCTTAATGGCAGGCACTACTCTGAACACTTCAGGTGTATTAACTCTTTTCATCCTCGTAACATCCCTGTGATACTATTATTTCCCCCTTTTTATAGATGAAGAAACTGAGGCACAGACAGGTTAAGCAATGTGCCTGAGGCTGCACAGCTAATAAATGATAGAGCTGGAATTTGAAGCCAGGCAATCAAACTTCGGAGCCCATGCTCTTAACCAAGATACTAGGCTGCCTTAGCACATTTATCGGTGTAAAATCATAAACTTTGAGGGTTTCCTTAAATCATCTTCCATAAAGACCTCCTCCACTCTATTTTGTGTGCTGGCAAAACAAATTTGGTGAAAACTGCAGCTGCTCTAGTTATTCAAGTTCTTCTAGAAGTCTGTGAAGTCTATCCTGTCGGGTAAAAGGAGTGGGGCTGCACATGAACATCTAAACATTTCAGAGGACTACTGTATCCTAAAAATAGTCAGAAACATGGAATAAGATTAAAGTATAAGGATGTTTTTCAGACGGTTAATTTATGAGGGTAAAAAAAGAGGAACAATTGAATGTTGGGAAATCAATTTAATTTTTTTATTTAATTGGAAAATAGGTGTATCATATTTACCATTCATCAGACATAGATGTAAAAAATATTAGCTTGTTTAAACCTCAACAAAATCCTGTAAAGTGGATATTATTATCACCAGTTTACAGATTTAGTGCCTGAGGCATGGGTGGTTTAGGAAATTCATCCCACAGGATGGAGCCAGGATTTTAGCCCCCCAGGCCGGCTTGGGACCAGCTTTCACTGCTTTGCACCTGAATGCTTGGAGGCCCCTATAATTGTGTTTTTGAAGAATTTTGTATTCTGTCTTTGGTTTTTTTTTTTTTTTCACTTTTCTGTCTTTTTTTTCTTGCCTTCTTGTGAATTACTTAAATTCAATTTTGATTCATAGATAGTGTTTTTGAGTGCTTCCTTTCGTACAGTTTTTATAGTGATTGCTCTAGCTATTGTCCAAGCTATCCAACAATCAGGGAACTTAGTATAAAAGACACCACAGTCTGTTGGTGTCAACATTCACCAGTTTGACTGAAGTGTAGAAGCCTTACCTCCCTTTACTCTCTCCCACTACACTTGTCTTAAATTCCTTTATATACATTGAGAACCATAGCGCACATTGTGATAATTTTTGCTTCAACCCTCAAACATAATCTAGAAAACTTAAGAAGGAAATATTACTGTATTTACCCATATTTTTTTATTTTCCTGCATTCTTTCCTTCATCCGTATTTTCAAAGATTCCTTCCCTTATTTTCTTTCTGGTTAGAGAGTCTCCTTTAGTCATTTGTATATAGTTGCTCTGCTGGCAACAGAGATAGTTGCTCTACCTCTGAGAATATCTTCATTTCTCCTTCATTCATGAAGGTTGTTTTTGCTAATGACAAATTTCTGGATTGACTCTTTTAATTTTTTTTTTTTTCAACGTTTATTTATTTTTGGGACAGAGAGAGACAGAGCATGAAGGGGGAGGGGCAGAGAGAGAGGGAGACACCGAATCGGAAACAGGCTCCAGGCTCTGAGCCATCAGCCCAGAGCGTGACGTGGGGCTCGAACTCACGGACCGCGAGATCGTGACCTGGCTGAAGTCGGACGCTTAACCGACTGTGCCACCCAGGCGCCCCTGGATTGACTCTTATTGTCATTCAGCATTTGAAAAATGTGGTGCCACTTCCTTCTGGCCTTCATGGATTCTGATGAGAAATCTGACTCCTTTGAATTGTTTTTTTCCCTACAAGCAAAAACAGGCTACTTTCAAGACTTTTTTCTTTGTCTTTGGATTTCAGAAGTGTAACCGTGGTATGCCTTCACATAGATTTCTTTGTGTTCATACTGTTTGGGTTTCTCTCAGCTTCTTGTATCTGTAGGCTTATGTCTTGCCAAATTTGGGAAATGTTCAGCCATGATTTCTTGAAGTACTTTTTCAGCCTGCTCTCTTTCTCCTCTTTTTCTAGACTTCAGAGACATGAATGTTAATCTTTTGTTACAGTCTTTCATGTCACAGAGGCTCTAATCATTTTTTTTTTTTCTATTTTCTCTGTCACTTCTGATTGGGTAATTTCTATTGTTTCATTTTCAACTCCCGATTCTTCCTCTGTCCTCTCCATTCTGCTATTAAGCCCATCCGCTGAGTTTTTTATTTTATTTAGGATGTGTTTGAGGTCTAAAATTTTCACTTGGTTCT
The DNA here is from genome assembly GCF_014898765.1 of Herpailurus yagouaroundi. Classification (NCBI taxonomy): domain Eukaryota; kingdom Metazoa; phylum Chordata; class Mammalia; order Carnivora; family Felidae; genus Herpailurus; species Herpailurus yagouaroundi. Next base: position 31,670,286 of record NW_024412404.1, on the reverse strand, counting down.
TCTTTATACCTTCTATTTCTTTTCTGTTACTTCCTATATTTTCATTTGCTTCAAGCATGTTACTAGGCTCATTGAAGCACTTTTATGATGGGTGCTTTAAAGTCCTTGGCAGATAATTCCAACATTTGTGTCATTTTGGCATTGGAACATGTTGTTTTTCTTTTCTTGTTTGATTTGAGATCTTCTCTGTTCTTGATATGACTGATTTTCCGTTGAAATTTGGACTTGTGTAGTGTTATAAGACTGGATATTTACTTGTTTATTTATTTACTTATTTATGCATATATGTATGTATGTATTTATGTGCACAAACAGAGGAGGGACAGAGGGAGAGGGAGAGGGAGAGCATCTTAAGTAGGCTTCACCTCCAGCATGGAGCCTGAGAAGAGCTCGATCTCATGACCCTGAGATCATGATCTGAGCCGAAATTAAGAGTTGGATGCTTAACTGACTGAGCCACCCAGGCACCCCTGGATCTTATTTAAATAGTTCGTTTTTAGAAGGTTTTGTTTTTGTTTTTGTTTTTTTAATATGGAGCCTCAGGGCTCCAAGCAGGGAAAAACAAAAGCTGTAAGTCCTCTTAAAGCCTAACACCATTAGGGGCACTTGGGTGGCTCAGTCAGTTGAGTGTCCAACTTTTGTTTTCAGCTCAGGTCATGATCTCACAGTTTGTGAGTTGAAGCCCACATTGGGCTCTGTGTTGACAGCATGGAGCCTGCTTGTGATTCGCTGTTTCCCTCTCTCTCTCACTCGCTCTTTCAAAAATAAACAAACATTAAAAAAAAGCCTAGCATCATTATTTGTACTATGTCACTCTGCAACATTCTATTGGGAAAACAACCTGCAGTGTCTGCCTTAACTCAGTGGAAGGCAAAATCAAACTCCACTTCTAGATGAAGGGAGTGGCAAAGTCAATTGCAAAAGGGCATGCACAAAGGGAGGGAGGGCTATGTCCATCTTTGAAAACAATCTGTCACGTTAACAGCTATTTTGCCTTATGGAATTATGGATTACTCTTATTTCATCAATTATTTTTTTTCTATGGTTTCCTAATTTTCTATATAGGACAGTGCTTCCTTTAGTAGCAGAAAAATGTGTCATAAATAGCCAAAAAAAGTCATGTACTTGTCAAATTATACTGTGTCAGGTGATCTACAAATGGAATTCAACAACTGTGATCTTTGCTCTTTGAAATTGTAAAATGTTGAAAGGTTGTGTCTGGGATGATTTCCAACCCTTGAAAGTGATGATCTGCAACGTGTGTCTTTTAGTCCTGATCCTCCTGCTTCAAGCCTGAGATAGGGGCCACTCTGTACCTATCACCCTTGCCTTTACATAGCCTCAGGCAAAGGATAACCCTCGCAGCCTTTGCACCTGCTGGGCTGTAGGCCCTTGGAAGATGCCAGATTTCTCCAAGCATTGCCCCCTCCACATTCCTCCACACATCCTATTGGCACAGGTAGGAAACACACCTCTGTCACCATGTAACTACCATGTCCATGCACATAGCAGCAACTCTCTTTTCCCGGATATGCTCTGAGGGAGGACAAAGACATAGGAGGGATTCTCCAGCCTCTCCTTAGGGGTACATTAGGGCTCTCCATGGGGATCAGAAACTCCTTGAGGGCAGAAGTTGATTACACACAACTGTGGGTGTTAGAACATGTATGGTGAATTGGATTTTAAATGCTAGGATGAAAATCCACTACTTTAAGTAGATTCCTTCTTTTGAAGGAAAGAATTGGGAGACCTTATTTTCCTCATCTTGAATAATTATGGCAGCTTGTGCTAATGTAGCACCATACAGTTTTCTCCTTGCTTTTCATCCTCACATAACTTTCAGTGTCTTGCATAAAATGGGATTAATGATACCTACGTTGGAATGTTGGGAGTTAGATAACAACTACTGGTTTAGGTACATACTAAGGATTTTTGTTTTTTAGAATTAAAGGTGATGATAAATGTGAAAGGAGTATTTTAAATTTTGTAATATTCAGGACGCTCAGCTCAGGTCATGATCTCACGGATGGTGAGATGGGGCCCTGTTTCAGGCTCTGCGCTGACAACATGGAGCCTGCTTGGGATCGCTCTCACTCCCTCTCTCTGCCCCTCCCCTGTTCACTTGCTCTCAAAATAAATAAATACACATTAAAAAATTATTTAAAAATTTTTATAAGATTCCAATATTAACTGTTAGTATTCTTATTCCTTTGAGGCACAGTGAATACCATTTCCTTTTCTTTCTTTCTTTTTTTCATTCTAAAATGAAGGAACTTAGATTTGCGGAAGCTAAACAATTTGCCAGTTTGTTAAATGGTGGACTTTGGCTTTGACCTACAACTTGTGGCTCCTATTTCAGTGATCTTCCAAAGACTGTCATTTCAATCTGGGGTCAGCCAACTGCAGCCCATGGGTTAAGTCCCCACTGCCTGTTTTGTAATGGAACACAATCTGCTCCTGTGTTTTGGGATTGTCTGTGTCTGCTTTCACACTACAATGGTGGAGTTGAGTGGTTGCAACAGAGCCTAGGCTGGTCTAAAATATTTATTATCTGACATTTTACAGAAAAGGTTTGCTGCCTCCAACTTTTATTGTCGTCCCAAATATTATAGAACCAGTGCCCACAAAGAATGATATTCTGGAGTTCTTGAATAACGTCAGCTGGTGCCCTTTTCAGCTCTTCACTCCCAGCTAAGTCAAGGTGAGCAAGTGGGGCTCTTAATTTTCCTCCCTAGGAGAAGTTTGGAAGCACTTATTCTTAGGAATCCCTCTGACCCTAGCTTCACTAAACATCAACACAGGAAGGAAGGCAACTTAGAAACAAGTTGCTCAGTATCCTCACATGAAGGAGGAGAAAACCAAGACCCACCACAGGGAAGCAATTCCCCTTAAGTTAGGAAGTGGTTGGCAGTTCGATAAGAGCCCAAGTATCCTGACTTCTAGTGATTCTACTACACTGAAAACTGAATTAGACTGAATTATAGTTCCCCACCTATGGTTGCAGGTGTGAATTTCCATCCAGGTATTTTGAGTTCTTTCTGAAAAGGCCACAGACAGATTAAATGAATCACAAGACACTAGCCAGAAAGTTCACATTAGGATCTGGAGCTCTTGAGCCTAAATATATAGACCAACCATCTCCTTGTTTTGCTAAGAAAAATTACAGAACAGCTTGCACTATTCATTGGTCTGTTTTTGACCTTGATTTCCCTCATCTCCTAATTTCCTCATGGATAAACATAGTGTAGATATTACTGTCTGACCCAAAGTCATGGAGGGCTCAGGAGATCAGACCAAGGCTGACAGCTGTTGAAATAGCATGAGTGAGTTCACAGAGGGAGGAGTTCTTTCATGAAGTATACACTATGTTCCTACTCTGGTTGCCGAGTTTCTTTGTGTTGTCTCTGGGTGAAGATCAAAGATTTTAAATTTACTAATTCATCAATTATGTGGAGCTTGTACAGTTTTATAAGTGAAAAAAAATGTCTTGTGTTAGGGGGAACCCAGGCCTGCTCATTGTATTGATGGTGTTTTAGGTCTAGTTCAACAGCATAAAGAGCTTTGTCCCTTAAGGTAATTAAACTCAGCAAGGCTCTCAACTGGAAACTGTCTGGAACCCAGAAGGGCCAATAGGAAGGGAGGTAAGGTAGCCGGAAAGGTCATGGCAAGGACATAGCTAGGGGATAATATCATTGGATAGGCCATTTAAAAACAACAAAAACAGGGGCACCTGAGGGACTCAGTCGATTAAGCGTCCAACTCTTGATCTCAGCTGAGGTCATGATCTCACAGTTTGTGAGTTCAAGCCCCACTGGGCTCGCTGCTGTCAACACAGAGCCTGCTTTGGATCCTCTGTCTTCCTCTCTCTCTGCCCCTCCCTGGCTCATGCACTTGCACTTTTTCTCTCACACAAAATAAATAAATAAACTTCAAAGAGATTTGAAACAATGACAACAACAATGACTTTTGGATCTAAACTCTGTGTGACAAAGTCCTGATAACTCTCAGGACTGGGCATGGAGCTTATTTTCTGTCTGCCTACCATCCCTTCCGTTGTTCTAGAAGTAGTTTCCTTCCTTTAGGGAGCTCACCCTTCTCACTTCATGTGGCCCAAATGGGGTTTTCCACCACAGGGCTCTTTGCCCTTGATCAGATGTAGTCAGATGATCTAAATGAGGCCAATTGGGTTATCTCTCCCAGCAATTTACATCCTGAACACAGAGACCCAGGTAAGAATGCTCACTCTACTGTGGAAGTACCCAAATCTGCCCTGGGCCAAGGCTTTGGTTTTGGTTTTGTCTCTTTAGTTTTTTGAGCTCACTCAGTATCATTCCAATGTATTATTTTTTTTATTTTTTATTTTTTGCTTAAGTTAGTTTTCTGTTTTTATTGCTTATGGGATATTTAAATGATACCAAGGAACACAAAATAAATGGGCCTAATATACATTATCTTATATATTTAACAAAACACTATCTATTATTATATATGTAGGTTAGGTTGCATTATTAGTTCTGTTGCATGCATAAAGAAATTAAAATTAGAACTTAGGTACACTGTCAAGGTTTATGCTGGTAATAAGGGAAAGAGCTAAGATTGGGGCTCAGGATTGTCAGATCCTGAATCTGCGACATTGTAGGGTCCATGAGTGCAGGGTGCAGCCCACGGAAGGCACTGGAAGCTGGGTCTCCAGAAGCATCCAGGAGAGTTGCAGGGAAGCCAGCTGCTCTGCAAGGAACTGCCTAACGTCAATCCTGCCCCTCCCCCACCCTCTTTGATTTCCTGGAAGCAGTCAAATTTTACCTGAAAGGGTTCAGCCTTGTTTTACAGAAACATCGTTAAAAAAAAAATGTACAGGCAAGGAAACAGAGCTTCAGGGATGTCAAATGAATGTTGACACTTATGAGGTCACAGAGCAAGTTAGTGCCAGATCAGGGATCAAGCCTAGGGCTTCCTGACTCTTGGGGTAGTACCCTTTCCAGTTCTCCACATAGCTCTTACCTACTTGATTACTCTGGAACTGATGCCATGTTATCCTTTCCCAAAACAGTGGAGTGGAGTTGCACCAGATACGCATTTAACTTTTGTGAATTTAAGTGTTTGAACACTTGGCAAAGAGAGGAGACAGGAATAGAGAAAGAGCAAATTTCAATATCTCAAGTGGTTCCATCTGTCAGTCTGGATTATGGGCCAAACGAGAAATGAGATGGGTGAGTATGATGATCATTCAGTAGGTTTCATGTCCCATGTATCTCCCATAGTGTGAGCATCTAACCATGTATAAAATACATGGCCATGTATGTATGTCTTTTTTTATCCAACATGGACTCTGAAACACAGTCCACCTATTTAGACTGACTTCTCTCCTTCCCTAACCGTAGTTGTCTGTACAATATTGGTGGATAAAACTGACTCTGGTGGACTTCCTGACAGCTGGTGTTACAATTTATAGACAAAGACATTTTCAAGAATAATTTGGACTGTAGCTATTATTTGCTTAATGTACTGACTTAAGAATTTCAGCCCCATGTAAGGTGCAGTTCCACGCCTTACCACAGTGGAGGCAGTTGAATATGAAAAGCTTCAGGACATGGGCTCTGGTGTCAGAAAGATTTACATTCATATACTAGGATTCTGAGCAATCCTTTATGTCCTCAGATTATAGGGAAAAAATTGACGTAAAGTGTTTAGCATACTTCTGTCTACATCAAGTGCCTAAGTGCTCTCTATTAATATGGTTATTATAATGAAGCTGTTCAAAGAAATTTTGTAATATTAGCTAAATATAGTAAAGAAGAGGGCCGGTACTTCTGACCCTTAGTTCATGTCCTTTATGTTTACCTCTACATATATTCATAAAGTGAGAAAATTAGACCAAAGATTCTCCTCAAAGATCTACATCTCTAATCATGGCAATATAGATGGCCTCAAATTTCTGTTTCAGTTTTTTGTTGCCTTACTATTTGGATAGCAAACCATCCCAAATCTTAGTGGCTTAAAAATACAAATAGATCTAGTTTGCAAGTCTGCGGGTCAGCAAGGCAGGTCTGGACTCCTAGGGGCTCATTTCGTGTGTATGATGAGCTGTGGGATGGACAAGCATCTCTGCTGATCTTGAACAGGCTTTTAACATGTGTGTGGATCTGCTGGTTGTAGGCAGGTCTAGGACAGTCTTGGCTAGTACAACTGAACTCTCCTTAGCTACGGTTCGTTAATCTGGTGGTGGCAGGGTTCCAGGAAAGAGAGGGGAAGGCACACATACCTCTTGAGACTCAGTCTCAGGACTAGCACAACGTCACTTTCTCCATATTCTATTAGCCCAAGCAAGTCACGGGACTGGCCCAGATTCAAGGGGGTGAAAAAAGAGGTTCATCATTTTGATAGGATGAGCTTCAAAGTTGTATTTTCAAAAAGCATGGGTACAATAAGGAATATAATTGGGACTATTTTTTAAATCAACTTTTCATAACTTCAGATGTCTTAGTATCTGTCAGTGGGCTCTGATGTGTCCTACAGACAATATTTTTGTCTTCCCTGGGAGAGAATTCAGGGTTTCCAGCAGCGTGATGGTGACTGACACATGTAGGCCACCAGGTTTCCCTCAGTCAATTTTCCCCCCAAGCAGAATTCCTGGGGTTGAGACAAAGTTTCTATCAGAGAGTCCTGTCAGAACTTGACCTGGAGAGGCAAATATTTGTTTCAGATTTGGAATAAAAGTCCTCCTATTTATTCATAGAATCATGACCATCTGCACATGGCCTAAATTTGCAAATGCATTTGTCAGCTAGGATTGTATAAAAAGGCAATTATTGCCCAAAATAATGACAGACTGATCATTATTCTCCCTCATGATCTTCAGAAGAAGGGAACATAGGCAAACATATGGTATAGAATACTACTTTCAATACTACGATATAATTTTTGTCTTTTGTTTAGCCATGGTAGAGGTGGTGGTGGTGGTATGTGTGAAAAATAAATTTAGAATGTCCTGAAAATGTTCTCTAAACAGAACAGTGGCTTCTTCTCATCAGATGTCAGCCAAGAGGTCTGTGATGTTCATGTGGCTACCATTGCCGATAGTATAGGTTCTGGTGTTAGTCAATGATGATGATGAGGGGGCTACTAGCTTTCGAGTTCAAGAATAGAGTGTGACCCCCTGATGCCATGTGACAGATTACAGAGGGCATGACAAATACAAATATGAATACTTTCATTAATTGCTCAAAGAAGTAGAAAATGCAGAGTCTGTAATCGTGTTCTTTTAATTACAGTACATACACAGAATGTGCATACATCATTACTATTCAGTTTGATAAAGTTTCTTTGCATGAACACAATTACACAATTAGTACTTACATCAAGAAATGAAAAGTATTACAAGGACCACTGAAGCCTCTCTCATCCCCTCCTAGGCACTACCGCTCCTCAAAAGTACCACCCTATTGTTTTCTAACAGCACAATTGGTATTGTCAGTTTTTCTGCTTTAAATAGATGGAATAATACAGATTTTTATCACCTAGTTCCTTTTCTTCAACATAATGATTCTGAGGTTCATCCAAATTGTTGCATCTATCAGTAATTCTTTCCTTTTAATATTCCATTGTATATGAATCATCATGATTTGTTTTCCCATTCATTTGTTGACGAACTTTTGGGTTGTTTCCAGGTTTGGGCTATTATAATTAAGATATGATGAATATTTTCTGCACAAGCCTATATAGGAACATACATACATGTGCTTTTCTTGAATCAATTCCTGGAAGTGGAATGGTCGGATATTATGGTAGGTATACATGTAACATTTTAACAAATGGCAAATTTAGGTAATAACCTTCTTTTCATTCCCACTATGGGTGATTTCTGTTCTCTATTTTTTTTTAAGTTTATTTATTTATTTATTTTGAGAGAGAGAGATGGCAAGCTCAAGAGGGAGAGGAATGGGGAGGGGGGGGAGAGGGAGAGAGAATCCTAAGCAGGCTCCACGTCATCAGTGCAGAGCCAGACCTGGGGCTCGAACCCACTATCCTTGAGATCATGACCTGAGCTGAAATCAAGAGTTGGACACTTAAATGACTGAGCTATCCAGGTGCCCCTTTGTTCTCTCTTTTATTTCTTGATCAGTCTAGCTGGGGTTTCTCCATATTACTGATATTTTCAAAAAGGCAACCTTTGACTTGTAAATGTTTTCTGTTAGCTATCCATTTTTTTTTTCATTAAATTCTGCTTGATTTTCTCCTTTCTTCTACTTACTTTGGGATTACTTTGCTCTTTTTCTAGCTTATTTTTAAGGTAGAACATTATGTTATGGTATTTAGATATTTTGTCTTTTGAAATTCAGGCACTTAGAGCTATAAATTGCCCTGTAAGCACCACTCTAACTTCATCTTTCACATTTTGATGTATTGTATGTGATGGCTAATTTTACATATCAGCTTGGCTTGACTTCAGTGTATAGTTGTTTCGTCAAATGCTAGACTAGTTGTTACTGTGAAGGTATTTGTAGATGGATATAGTTAACATTTGTCATCAGCAGACTTAAGGAAAGCAAATTACCTTTTGAGTGGGTTTCACCCAGTTAGTGGAAAGCCTTCACAGCAAAAGCCGAGGTTTCTCAAAGAAGGAATTCTTCCTGAAGACTACCCTGACTGAATTTCTAGCTGGCTGCCCTGCTTGCAGATTTTAGACTCAAAAGACTGCAACGTCAACTCTTACCTCGAATCTCTAACCTGCTGGCCTGCCCTACAACATACTTTAAAATTTCCCTGTGATTTTGTCTTTCACTCACAAATTACTTAGAAATATATTGGCCCCAGGGGAAAAAAAAAAGAAATATATTGGTTAAACTCTATGTAGAGTTTTCCTAGATATATTATTTTATTGATTTTTAAATCAAATTCTATTGTGATAAGAGGATGCCCTTTGTATGATTTCAGTACTATAAAATGATTGTGACTTGCCTGAAGACTCAGTGTGTGGTCTCTCTTGGTGAATGTACCATGTGAACTTGAAAAAATATATATTCCACACTTGTTGGGTGTCATGTTCTATGAATGTCAATTAAACTGAAGTGTTTAAAGGTACTGTTCAGGTCTCTATGCCCCTGCTAACATTTTAAAGGCTAGTTGGTCTAGCAATTATTGAAAAATGGATGTTAAAATCTTCTATTCTAATCATACAGAGGTCTCTCTCTTCCTTTAATTCTTCAACTTTTGATTCTTATCGTTTGAGGTGCCATCATTAGGTGAATATACATTTTATTTTATTATTTTATTTTATTTCTAAATGTTTATTTATTTTTGAGAGAGAGAGAGAGAGAAAGAGAGAGCAGTGGGGGGGGGGGGGGCGAGAGGGAGGGAGACAGAGGATCCAAAGCAGGCTCTGTGTTGAGAGTGCAGAGCCTAATGTGGGCCTTGCACTCAGAAACCCTGAGATCATGACCTGAGCTGAAGTCAGATGCTTAATCTACTGAGCCACCCAGATGGCCCAGGTAAATATACATTTTAAGTTATTATGTCTTCTTGATGAAATGATCTCTTTCATAATTATGACTGTCCATCTCACTGTTCATCATTATGAAATGTCCTTTTTGTCTTAAAGTTCATTAATTTTTATAATCGAAACCTTTTCTTCTGATATAAAAATATTAAATGATAGTCATTCCAGTGCTTCTGGAATTCATTCTAATGCTTCTTGTTTGCATGGTATATCTTTGTCCTCTTTCCCTCCCATTTCCTTTGAAACTATCTTTGCCTTTATATGTAAAATTTATCACTTTAAGGCAGCTTATGGTTGGGTCTTGCTTTTTAAAAATCTACACTATTAATTTTTGCCTTTTAATTAGAGTGTTTTCTTTAGGCCTGTAACATTTAATGTAATTATTGATAAGGTTAGATTTAAGACTACCATTTTATTTAACTTCTTTTTAACTTTGGTTTTTGTTCCTTTTTTCTTTCTTTCCTGCCTTTTTTAGATTTTTGGATATTTTTTAGCATTCCATTTTAATTTACCTATTGCCTGTTTGGCTATATTCTTTGTAGTGGTTGCTCTAAAGATTACACTATACAGATCCAATTTCTCACTGTCTGTTTAGATTTAATACCATACCACTTCAGGTAAAATGTAGAATTCTTGCAACCGTACATGTAAATGTGCTTCCTCTCATTACCCTTTATGTTAGAGGTGTCATATGAATTTCTTTTACAATTATTGACATCTCTCTTTTTTTTTTAATTGTTTAATGTTTACTTATTTTTGAGAGAGACAGACAGACAGAGCACCAGCAGGAGAGGGGCAGAGAGAGAGAGAGAGAGAGACAGAATCCAAAGCAGGCTCCAGGCTCTGAGCTGTCAGCACAGAGCTTGATGCAGGGCTCGAACCCACCAAGGGTGAGATCATGACCTGAGCCCAAGTCAGACACTTAACCGACTGAGCCACCCAGGCGCCCCTACAATTATTGACATCTCTTGAGATAATGTTATAATTTTTGCTTTCATTGGTTATACATATTTTAAAGAGCTTAAGAGGTAAAGTAGGTTTTTACATATGCACAGATATTTATATTCTCTTGCTCTTCCTTCATTCCTGAAGGTTTAACTTGTCCTTCCTTTGGCATCATTTCCCTTCGACCTGATCATCCTCTAGCAATTATTTCAGAGTAGGTCTGTTGGCGACAAATATTCTGTGTTTTCCTTCATCTGATAACATTTAGTTTCTCCTTCCTTCCTGAATGGTATTTTCACTAGATAGAAAATTCTGGACTGAGCTCTTTTCTTTCAGCACTTCAAAGGTGAGTTCTACTGTCTTCTGGCCTCTGATAAGAGTTCTGTAGTCATTCAAATGGCCCTTCCACCTGTAGTGGATTGCTCTTTGGCTAGCTCTTATAAGATTTTTGTGTGTATGGTGTTCTGCTGTTTAATTTTGATGTGTTCAATTGCAATTTTCTTTGAGTTTATTCTACATGGGGTTCACTGAACTTTTTTAATCTGTGAATTTATTCCTTCCACCAAATTTGGCATGTTTGGGGACATTAGTTATTAAAATATTTTTTCTACTTGGATCTTTTTTCCTCTCTCTAGGACTCCAGTGATATATGTGTCAGACCCGAAGATATTGTGCCATAAAATGTTTTAAATCTGTTCTGTTAATTTTTTAAATCTTTTTTCTCTGTTGTTCGGATTCCATAATTTCTATTTCTCTATATTTAAGCTCACTGACTTTTTTTGTCTTTCATCTCCATTCAGCTATTGGATGATCTAGTGAATTTTTAGTTTCAGATATAGTTTCCACTTCTAAAATTCTCCTGTGGGTTTTTTTTTTTTTATAGTTTCTATTTCTCTGATTTTTGAAAACTTTTATCTTTTCACTCATTTCCACACATTTCTGCTAGTTATAATAGCTGGTTTTACATCTTTGGTGATTCTAACATCTGGGCCATCTTGTGTTTGGCATTTACTGAGAATCTTCCAATGAGAATTAGTCACATTTTGTATTGTCCTTTAGTTAGTCAGTAATTTTGGAACCGTTTGGGTTCAGACCAGAAGTGTCTTTCCTTCTGTGGGATGTGTTTCTAATTTCAGTTCTCAAAGCCTTTGCTATGCTGCTTTGATCTGCCCTACGAATGCATAATTTATGGTTGAGTCCAAGTTTGGGACAGGTTCATATTGCAGAGTTAGGGAATCTCCTGTTAGCTCTCTCCTCTCCAGGACTACCCCACCCTCTCCAGCCTACTACATTCCTATTTCTGGTGGCTAGAAAGGACAGCATTTCTATCAGAGATTTTTCCACCAATGCCACTCATGTACAAAGCAGTTCAGTGAATTCATTCTGCCTTGACTGAACAGCCATGAAAGAAAAGGCAAAAAGGAAAATTCACCTTTGCATAGGTCACTTCTTCCGGTTTGGGCTCCTGTCCACAATTTACCTTCTTTTGTTTACTTTTAAGGTACTTAGGTAAGTGATTTTAGTTAGTTTAGGTCTTATTTTTTTTATTTTAGGTCTTATTTTTTTATATTTTTTATTTGTTTGTTTTTGTTTTTCTGTTTTTTTGCCTGACTACTCTCTTTTTCTTTGCCCCAAGAACCACATGTCTCAAATATAGTCTACTCCTTAAGCCTAATACCAGAAAGAGCAGAAAAGGAACAAAGCCATAGTTGACCCACAACTGTAATTAATGCTAATTGTTGCAAGCCACTGAGATCGTGAAATTATTAATTAATGCAGGGCATCTTCTGGAAAGATAGTGTTCGTGGATTTGAAGAATTCACCTTAGTACGGTCTGGATTTTCCTCCCGCAGACTTCAAAAATCTGACAGTAAGCATACACTGAACATGGATCCATTGCTTAGGTCAGACTTACAAACTCATAAGGCTGATGTATAAGACCAGACTGTCATTTCATTAATTTATTTTGAAAATATAATAGGTAAGTACTGAAATACTTAAACCTACATGGATAGCTCTTTATTTCTTAACCAGAAAGTGCACAGGGGAAACCAAGCCATAATTGGAAGGTTGCTTAGTAATTATTATAGGAGAGGCTGAATAATAGCCCCTAATGTGCCTAAGTTCTAATTCCTAAACCTGTATTACTTTATATGGCAAAAGGGACTTTCAGATGTGGCTACATTAAAGATCTCGAGATGGAGAGGTTTGCAGGCATAAATGATCCAGGTGGGCCTGATGTAATTCCGTGGGTCCTTATAAAATGGAGGCAGGAGATTGGGTAGAAGAAGGTATTGTGACAATAGAAACAAAGACCAGAGTGGTGTGGTCACAAGCCAAGGCATCTGACATCCATCAGAAGTTGGAAGAGGAAAAGTAGGGACTCCCCTGCTGGGAGGCTCCAGAAGAAACTAGCCCAGCTGATGCTTTGATTTTAGCTTCATTTTAGACTCCTGAGCTCCAGAATTATAGGAGAATAAACTTGTGTTGTTGTAAATTACTTAATTTGTGGAGATTTGTTATATCAGTGATGGAAAACCAGTATACATGAGATCAAGAAAAAGGGTCAGAGGAGTCAAGTAGTTAATGGAATTAGCCTAAAATGGTTTGATTTCTCCACATAACAATAGGAATGAATAATTAAAGTCTAGCGAACAGAACTTGATGAGGTGTGGGTGTGCACTATGATTTGATGACCCTGAGATCAAGACCTGAGCTCAGATCAACAGTTGGACACTTAACCAAGTGGGCCACCCAGGTGCCCCTGACTTTCTAAAGTCTTTTAAATGCTATGTTGACTGACCTATTCATTCATAATTGTCACAATCTTACTTTGGATATTTATTACATTCATGTAGGTCTCAGATATGCTGCATGTTTATGAGACCAACTCTATTTTCTAGGCTTGATTTTTGCATACTTGGATCGATTTCATTCTCAGAGATCAAACTAATTCCCATTATTACCAAGTGATATGTCAGAGCCTCATCCTGGACTCTAAACACCAAGTCTACTTATCAAGAAAGAGGTTCATATCCAAACAAATCATTTCTTGAATTGTAATATCACTCCTCGATCGTGTAAAACAGAAAACTTGTTACCTAACAGCTGCCGGATGATCATGTAGGATAAGGCAGCAGTAAATGTTTATTTGGATAAATCTTTAGATCACTCCCTACCCTCTAATTTTTTGTTGTTACAATGTAATAAATTTCACAGTAAGAGAAAAACTAAACTTTGCTGATATTTCTTAGTTTTGCCTTTATAATTAATTACTTGCAACATCTTTAAGTGAGGAAAAATTACAACAAAAACTTCTAGTGTGTAATGTTATATATTACAACTCACTAGGTATGCTTCATGGAGTATAAGAAATAGTATAAACATAAATTCATAAGAAAATTTACAGGAATAAATGATAAAATAATTAAACTGAATAACCACACAATGCCAAAGCTCTGTAACGTGTTTGTGTGTGCAGAGGTGCATTAGCAATCCAGATCCAAAAGGAAGATTTCATTTCTTCATGTTAATGCTAAAATCCTTATATTTGCACATCTTCTGAAGTACAATTGTGTTCTGTTCAAAATATATTTGCATTTTAAAAGCTCCCCCCCACCCCAAAAAGAGTGAGAAAGAAAGTCCCTTTAAGCAGAGGGCTTTTAAGATTGCTAAAACTGCAAGGGAAGAAACGTTAAGACCTTTCCTGGCATGGTAAAGAGGATTCTTGGAAGAAGGTAAAATACTAAGTGATGTCTTTTAAGTAATAACTCCTGATTATAGGTAGCAGTCTCAAAGCGGGGAGATTGGCAAAGAGGACCTAAAAACAGACGCTTGGTCTCGGAAGGGATAATTGCAACCGGCTCAGTCAGGAAGCAAACCAAAACAGGATGGGAAACAGAGACAGTGCAGCCTGAAGTCAAGTTCTGAGGCCAGGATCATGGAGAGCACCTGGGGATTCAGAGGGAGAAGCCCTAAGGCAGGTGCAGTGGATTGGTTCAGGGGAAGGTTCTGGGGCTGGCCTAGAGGAGTCAAAACGATAACAAGATGAGATTTAGAACTGGTACCTTGTCCGTTGCTGAGACAGATGGTGCTTGCAGGCCATAGTGGCCCCACTAGGGATTCTTGGTCTGAGGTCATGAACTCCCGAGGAATCTATGGATAAACTAGGAAATATGCAACTTCCTGAATTGTGTATGAAATGTGTGCCTGTGTTTGTGGATATTTTCGGGGGTGGATGTCCCATAATTGACATCAAATTCTCACAGGAGTCATGGCCTTCAAAACGCTCAGACTGCCAACTCGCGGCTCAGAAGTTACAAACGGGTGGCTTGTGGATTTGCTTGCCATTGCATTGTGGCTGCAGAGCATGTCAAGAGGCCTGTGATGAAGGCTGGTCTGAGGTTTAGTCCCAAAGCAGCCAGCTTATCACCGACTTTAAAATAAGTGCAATCTGAGCCTTTAGGTAACCACATACCCCTAGCAAGCATTTGAGTTGTAAGTGCTGTGCCATTTCCACTCAGTGAGCCAGTGTAAGGCTGGTGGTACAGGAACAACCAGAGGGGCTGGTGAAAATTACAGATCTGTGGGGACGTCTTGGGGGTACTTGGGAATCTGTAATGTTATTGAGTCCTCTATGACATCACTACTCAAAGGGGGAAGAATAGCAACAATGATATCACTTCAGAGGCTGTAAAAAATAGAGAATCCATGACCCTCTTCTTCTCCCCTCCCTCCACTGAGTCAGAATTTGCATTTCAACTACATCCTTGGGTGTTTTGTGTGCACCTTAAAGACCGCGAAGTATTGCAGCAAGTTTTAGGAACTACTAGCCTAAAAGTTCACTCTCACTCCTCACTGATATGAAGGGAACTCTAAATAGGATAATGAGAATATTTTGTTAGATATGGGTAGTTATTTCAAAGCATCTTATATTTTTACATTTGATTATTTAAAAAAATAAGTTATATTATAATCGACGAGGTTTTGGGGGGATCATGGGGTTTGTGGGGTCTAGAGCAGACAACCAAGAAAGAATTCTTGAAGACGTCTTTAGTGCAAAAATGTGGTTTTATTAAAGCACGGGGACAGGACCCGTGGGCAGGAAGAGCTGCCCTGGGACCATGAGGAGCGACTGGTTATATACTGTGGGGTTGGGGGAGCTAAAGCCCAGGGGAAGTTTCCAGTGAGCTTTTCATATGCTAAAAAAGACTCCCAGGATAGTGGAGGCCTTGCTATTGTCAAGCTAAGGTGGTTTTTCCCTCTAGCAAAGCATTAAGACCAGGAGTTCCTGGAGAAACGGTTTACTCTGACAGAGTCAAGGATTTGTCAGTGGGCTGCAGATTATGAGGAAATTTAGTTCTATCCGCCATTTCCTCCTGCTTTTGTTTCTCACATCAGTATGGAGGGGTGATGGAGACTTAGGTCCTGCAGGACTATGATCTCTAGCAGTTAACCATTTGTTTTTCCTTTTTCTTTGTTCTTGGGCAGCCAGGAGTGCCAAGGAATATCACACATATCCCACCTGGTGGGGCTGGGGGGAGTTGCATCCTGTCAGCTTGCCTTATGCTTCCTCATCAAAAATTTTTTAATAAAGTAACATTATGTATTAGTTAATGCCCTCCCAGGAGACGAAAATACACATTGCAATGTTATGAGAAGCAAGCCAGGAAAAAGGGGGACCATTTAGGTAAAGATCGAGCTTCCTCCTATAAGAGCTGTGTTAATCTCTTTACAAATGTGCTTTCCATTTCTCTTGATTCTTTTAGAAGCGGCAACTTGAACTTTCCAAACCCAGAGCTCTGTGTAGCAACCGGTTATAGGGGGCTTTTCTCATCAGACTGGGAGATCAGAAGACCGTACAACTCTCCTCAGGGCATTAAGGGGGGGGGGGGGGGTGTTCTGCAACCACCAGTTCAAAGAAGAAACAAAACTAAAGCAAGTACATTTCAGCATGGGCTCACCCTACCCAGATTTTACTGAGGTCTTTTGTTTTTGTCTTTGTTGTTTGTTTTTTTGGTCTCCAGCCCCAGTCCAAGGGCATCTCAGCACTATGGTTCCTCTTTTCCATATGCCTAGAAGAGAAAACTCACAAGAATATGGTGCCCGTGTTTTTCTTTCTCCACCCTCTTCTAATCAGAATGTGATTAACTGGTTCAATGATCAGTCAAGAAGCTGCAGGTTTTTCCCCTCTCCTCTAATCCTCTTTGCTTCCTCACCGGTTATGAGTGAGCTGCTAATATTAAACAAAGTGATTTAACCACCCTCTGCGTTTTATAATCTCTACCTTTTTTTTTCCTGTAGCACATTTAATGCCGCTTCTTAGTAGAGACCTGGTCCTGTTCTGAACATTTGGAAGAAACAGTTTTTAAATATAACCTACCACAGCGATTCCTACACAGATGCTCATCCAAGCTGCTCAGTAACCCAGACAATACCACAGTCACCACACCCACGTGCTCTAGAAAGTTTCCAACCAAAAGAAAAAAAAAAACAAAAAACATCATTACTTAGCCCTGAAAGTCAGCACCTGAAAACAACAAATTAATTGTAAATTGGACACAGGTGTTTACAAAGAGGTTCGCATGCTTCCTACTTAATTTAAAAATTTTGCCTTACTCAAAAAAATGTACATGTTGGTAACTGGTACGGCCCCCAGGGATGTTCATGTCCTAACCCCCAGAACCGGTGCATATCTTACTTTATTTGGCCACACACACATACACACACACACACACAACTTTACCTGTGAAATTAAGTTAAGGGTCTTGAGCTGGGAAGATGGTTTTGGGTTATCCAGGTGGGCCCAATGTAATCACAAGGATCCTTATAAGAGTGGGAGCAGGAAGCCGGAAGCCGGTGGTAGGTGTGCAGATGGAAGTGGGTGCGTGGGTTGGAGCGTCGCGAGGAAGCCGCCTCGAGCCACGGAACACGGGAGACCTTTGGAAGCCAAAAAGTCAAAGGAACATCCTGCCGGAGAGTTTCCAGGAGGAACCAGCCGTGCCAGCGTCGTGATTTTAGCCCAGAGAGACAGATTTTGGACTTCTTCCCTCCAGAACCGTAAGAGAACGAGTTTATGTTGTTTTAACCCGCTAAGGTTGTGGTACTGTAGCGCCGGGTCGGGACGTGGAGGCTTTTCCTCCCAGGAAGCAGCTTTGTGTGTGGCTAGCGTGCATCCTGGGGGCTAAGACCCGCAAGGCTGAGGCCCAGAGGTAGCGGCGTGGGGAGGTTGCCTTTTCCACAATTTCTTGTTCCTTTGTCTCTCCTGTCCGGTAACCTCCAGTCTGAAAGGGCCGTCTGTGTTCCAGAGTCGTCAGCCATGTCGCGCACGCGCACATACCCGGGTTGCCTTCCCTGGTCTTAGTGTTTGCACCCCATTTCTTGGGGGGGGGGCTCTACCACTTAACTTTTTTGGAGCAGCAACAAGAAAACTGCGGTTATGTAGATATTTTGGTAGTCACTTTCAAATTTTACCTAATTGCGATTTTTTAGTATAAAAAGATTATATTGTGGATGCTCTGAGTTTTCCCTAAAAATAAGTACTGTACGTTTTCACTTTTGCCTTGTCTTATCTATTATCTTGCCTGGTGGCGTTATCAATCTGGTGAGTGTTTTAGAATGAAATAACCAACCTGTAAAGGCTAGGAGTAAACTTGGACTTGATAGGTGTTGGCTGGGTCCCACCTCCGTCTGCCACGGAACGCTGCATGGGTGACGAAATTTGAAGGGGTTGGGGAGCAAACGGCTAAGAAAGAATTGAGACGTCTTGGGTGCAAACGGGTGGTTTTCACTAAAGCACGGGGACAGGGCGGGTGGGCACCAAGAGCTGCATTGGGGTTGTGAGGAGTGACTGGTTATATACTTACAAGCTGGGGGGGTATACGTAACGTGACTCTCCAAGGAATTTCTGGATGCCGGAAGCAGTGCCTCACGGGAAGGACCCTGAAGATTTAGCTGTTGTCAAGGTAAGATTGCTATAAGTTTTAAGGAAGTGTAAACGCCACGGCAGCCATAAACATTTTAAGGAGTGTTACACGCTGCAGGTCTGTTATTGGGCTGTAGGCTGTAAGGGAATTGTACTTCATTTTTCTTGCCTTTGTTGCGCTCATTATGGGCATGTCTTCCTCCGTATGCTTTGTGGTTAACCTTTTACTTCTGAGAGTTAGAAATCTGTACGTTCGAATCCTGGCTCTGCCTCTGTGCAGTTTGTATCTTTAGGTATCAACTTGTTGAAGCTTTGAATTGCATGTATGTAAAACGGAGTGCAGGGATGTTATAAAGACCATATAAAACAATGCATGCGAAATGCTTAGTATGGTTTCTACTACATAGTAACTGCTACCTACTCGATAAATACCATCCACTGATTGGCTGGTTAAAACTGTAATGGGCTTGAATATGGTACACCAGTGTTTGGTTTTGCTCATGTTTGGGCCAGGCCTGATCTGCTCTGGGTACGCTTGGAGGATTGAGGAAATAAGAAATCCCTGGTAACCCATCAACCAGGTGGAAAGCATAATCTTGAGGTTGGAAGGAAATGATTCTGTAAGAGCACTTATTTGAAAACACCATATTTTCCCAGGAGTGAAATGTGTATCCAGTTCTGTTTTGCATGTGACAAAACCTGCATGATATGCTCTGTGTGGGAGGTAATTTTTAGGATTGTATTAATCCCCAAGCAGAAGATCACATTGTCCCTTAGTTCTTATTAAAGAATCAAATGATGAGGAAGCTGTCAATGCAGACAAAAATCCCGTACCGTGTGTGAGTACTTACAGTGTTGGATGGAACTAAGCTTTCTGTTTACCGGGGATCACTGCTTAATTTCCACAGCATCTTCTATTAGGAACCACCTCAGGAGAAAACTCGGGTCACCAGTAGACTTGGCCCTCGTCCAGAGTGTGGTGTGACTAATCTAACAAGTACCCGTGACCGGCAGCTAGACTCTGATGGGACCTGAGAATTCTTCAGTGACTGGTCTAGCTTAAAATGCATAGATTTCTAGGAGGTACTTTTACATTAAAAATGACACTTACTTTAGCACTTCATGGTGTTAGCCCCCTTCCTGTGCTTTATGTCCTATAACCATTGAACAGGTAAGTACTCTTAAGAGATCCTTTCTTAAGAGGAAAACAAATTTAAGGTTAAATAACTTGCCCAAAGTCATACAAGTGGTAAGTGACCGGTCAAAATTCAAACCCAGGTTTTTTGCCTTGATGGCCTGTTTTCCTAACCTCAGCTACCCTACCTTTGCAAGTCTTGAGACCCTCAGAAGTGAACCCCTTCGTTGTAGGAGCCAAGAAGAGGGGAAGGCTTTGTGTGTGGCTGTCCTCCTTTGTAAAGGCTTCTTTTCCTGGCACTGGAAGCAGCACATGTACTAGAGTCTGTCCCCATAGGGGTCAGGAAAGTTCTAGGTACTCCATCCCCGCGTTTTTCTGGTAGCCTGTTAGGCATAAATCAGCCTTTTGTACTTGTCTTCACCTGACCACCAGCAGAAGGCCTGTTGCTTTTTACCGTGAGGAGTCTGCGATGTTATTGCAGTATAACTAAGGGGCGTGTTACCTATTTGGAAAATTGAGGCTCAGGTGAAAGCAACGGGCAATTGGATGTGGGGATTTGGCTTTCTTGTGGGGGGGGGGGGTGGTGGTTAGAGGGAACCCAGCAGCAGCTGCAGCCGCTGCCTCCAGACCAAGGAAGGACCTGGTCAAGAGGGAATGGTTCCAGCAAGAGGCTAATGCACTAGCTACTGACTTTCTAAACCACAGCTAGTCCATGGCGGTGCTGGGCGGATTATTCACTGACCAATTGGACCTCTTAATAGAACCAGGTGTTCGCCAACAAATGTTTGTTCTCCTTCGTGTTCTCTTGCCACAGCAAGAAAGCCTAGTTATATATAAAGCAGTGCAGACAGGTGAGCAGCTGGGTAATTAGAATCACAAGCCTAACCTGTAACTTGGAGAGCAGGATTGTATAAATCAGTTATTCTCCACCCTGGCTACACATCAGAATCATTAGGGGAGCTTTGAAACCCTGTCTTGGCTCCACCTCCAGATGTTGTAATCTAATTATAGCTCAGACATAAGTATTTCTTTAAGCTGCCGAGGTGACTTTTTTAAAAGGACAGCCAGGTTTGAGAAGCATTGTGTGACTCCTAAGTGAGCCTTTATTTTTTTTTTCTAAGAGGGGAAGTATTTCTCACTGGCAGTGATGTCTAGAAAATAACACCCAAGTTGAGGCCTGCGTGGTGGTTGGACTAGAGCATTTTCATTCTGGTCGTTTCTAGGTTCTTCATGTGCAGCCCTGGCTCCCCTGTGCTACCCCCCAGGTGTCTCCACCCTCTCAGGGAGCCATGTTTGACCTTGGGAGGGCTGAGACCTGGAAGGGGGAGAATCCGATAATTCCTGGTATGGAGTGGATACTTCGTGGTAGAATATCTGTACGGCTCCTATATTTATTCAACTTGGACTAGGTGGTGGAATATCCCTACTGCTTAGACTTCTTCAATTTGGACTTTGATGTAATATGATTAAGTGTCCTTTTGGCTGGGCTGAGGGTGCCCACATAGTTGGTTAAAGGTCATTTTGGTTGAGGATGTTCTTGTGCTGCTTTCATGAAAGTTGCTTTGTCTCCACACCTCAAGTGGAACAGTTTCAGGGACATGACCTCTTGTTTCCCTGAACCATTGGTGGTTTGAAGAACAAAAGTGTTTGCCTTGGTCGAGGTTCCAGGAGGGGGCCAAGAAGGCCTTAGGAAACCCATGCCTTATACATTTTCGGAGGGACCATGCATCTAGGCACTAATGAACCATTCTGTACCTTAACTGACTAGGTTCAGTCATCATCTGGAATGCCTCCTGGGGGCCAGGTGGGCCTAGGGGTTGGAGTAACTTGTGCCCATAGATATACTCCTTAGTCACCGGAGTGGGGCTTTCAAATCCATTTGTTCCTTCCTTGGCTGGGAAATATATGAGCCATCCTTTTAGGTAGAGGAGTCTTTATAGGGGGTGGCAAGGGCTAAATGTAGGGCCACACAATTCCCTTGTGGAGCCTTATTTCTTTCTCGAATGGTGCTTTTCCCAGGCAATTGCCCAACAGACGATTCCCCAGGTTCTTCTATTAAGGCCAAATTACATAAAAACAGCAATTCAAGAAGCTTCCCTGTTCGTGGGCTGCCCTGCAGTCCTGATCCGTCCACAGCCTGGGCCCTGCCATCAGGCTGGTTGGATAGCTTGGCTTCCGGCACTCCTGGGTGAGTTGAACTTATATTACCGATGGATTGGGGGGGGGCAGGGTGGCTCAGTTGGTTAAGCATCTAACAGTTGGTTTTGGCTCCACTCTCCCTTGGTTGAGTTTGGGCCCCATGTCTGACCATACAGAGCCTGCTTGGGATTCTCTCTTCTCTCTTCCTCCCCCCACCCCCCTCCCTATCCCTATCAAAATAAACTTAAATCAATGGACTGAGTAAGGGGATTTAGATGGGGGCCACTCACAGAAATCAGGTTAAGGTCTGAAGAGAACACCAGGCTAAACCCACCTTGAACATTCAGTAAGGGAATTCTTGAACTGGGATGGAAGTTTTTTCCTACATTTGGATTCAACCTGAAATATTGGCACTTCCTGGGGCTCAGGCATGGGGGCATTCAAACTGTGATTAAAACCTTGGCTTTGCTGGTTTGGAGACTGGTCCGCCTTAATAGAGGTCTTCTAATCTCCTACATAATACTACTGGTTTTTGGGAAAACCTTGACCCCTTTTCTTCATGAGGAAAATTCATTAATCTTGTATCCATCTTCTAACTAGTGAGGACTACATTTTATCAGTCTTTGCTGGAATTAACCTGCTAATCTAAAAAACTTACCGAGGACCTGCTAGGTGTTAAACCTAGAGGTAAATACTTAATAAAACCTGTCTTTTCCCCAAAGGCTCACATTCTCAGAGATGAGAAATACTCTTTAAAAAGTAAAACAGGTTTAAAAAGTCTATAGGTTAGGCCTATATACAGGTTTCTATGTAGGTGAAGGAAGGGAGGAGTTAGTTTACCTTGACCTCAGGGGGCCTTCATCGTGCAGAGTAAAATCTCCATGTCTGTGTTCTTACTTTGTTCCTACTCCCTTACGTGACCTGGGGAAGCAGCCACTCAGGTGCCCTACTGTGGAGGGAACCATTGGAGACTATCATGCTTGATAGGTTGGTCTTCTATGTAGTTTGGGTTGGGACAGATTGGGACTCCGTGTCTTGTCAGTATGAGACACCGTACTTGTCTTCCAGCTTGGGGAGCGCTGAGGAGGTGACCAACATGGGGAAATTTGGTGGCCTTGAGTCTGGAGGTTATTTGATGGGAGTGGAGAACTTCTAAGAAGTCCGAGAATCTGAGGGCATCTTTGTTCAGCCACTGAATTTGGAAATCCAAGCTGCTCTAGGACCAAAGCAGTGCAACAGCTCTTCTCATGCTTTTTCTTTATTTTTCCCTTTAATGTTTATTTTTGAGAGCTCTAGAGGAGGGGTGGGGGGGGGAAGGTGGAGAGAGGGGAACCTGATTCAAGGTTTCCTAGGACTTGAGCCGAAATCAAGGGTCGGATGCTCCACTGACTGAGCCACCCAAGCATCTGTCTCCTGCATTTTATTTTTCTTCAAATAGTCACAAGATGGGACTCTCGTGGCTGATAGTTTCTACCTGAATGTCAGAATATATCCTTGGTTCTATTGGTCTGGTTGGATATGTTGCATGCACCAAGATACTTAGCCTAGTTTCTTTGCCAGTACCAGATCAGTACCTATAAAGAAAACAGGGTAGTATCTCCAGGAGGGTGATGTCCCCACCCTCCTCCCATCATTATACGGGCTTGATAAATTGGAAGGCACAACTGAAGAGGAATAGTAAAGCCTAGTTCCAGGAGAACATGGTTCTGTGTGTCTTGAACAGCCTGAATAACCTCCATTTTTGGAGCTAGGTTGTATATGCCTTTGATCCATTAGGTCTTGGTAGAAGTCATGAGGTTCAGAACACTCTGCAAGATTTTTGTCCTCAAAACAAACTTGTCACCTCTAGGAAATCAAGGCTCTAAAGGCTTCTTACTGGGCACATAAGTACTTCCGAAATGTCCATTCTTTTTCTCAAGTTTATTTTTAGAGATGGCACAAGTGGGGTAGGGGCACAAAGTGAGGCAAACAGAATCCCAAGCAGGCTCTGCATGGTCAATGTGGAACCCATCATGGGGCTTGAACTCAAACTGAGATCATAATCTGAGCTGAAACCAAGAGTCCTATGCTTAACCAATTGAGCCACCCATATGCCCTTAATTCCTTGCTCTTTGACTCCCTTTCCTATGCAGGCAAAAATCCTCAGGGTCCTGGCAACCCACCTCTACTACTACCTGGTCCTACTCCTTACCAGTATCCCTTCCACCATTACAACAATAGCTTACCATATGCTAAGACTGTTCTAAGTACTTGGTGTTCTAAATCCCTTATCCAGCAACTCAGAGGTGGGTATTATCTTTATAATCTGATGGAGAGGTTCAATAACCTGAAGGTAAGGAAGGGCTCACAGCTAATAAGTGGCAAAGCCCAGATTTAAAATGGAATCTTACTAGAAAGTCCACACAACTGTTCACCTTTTTTTTTCCCTTAGAAAAGGGGTGATCAATTCAATCCCATTGGTGTTTGTAACTTGTCTTTGCCAGTGGTCTACTCCTAATGTTTCCATTGCCCTATGGAATACATTTCTAATGGTGGAGCTCCAAGCTGGAGACATGATAAACCTGCTCTTGCCTACCCCTGTGGGAGGAAACCCTTAACTGGCATCTCCTTTTACATAAAAGAAGCTCTGTGCTCTGATCATTCAAATCATTTTGTTCTTAGAACAAAGTGGCCACAATTTCACATAGGAGCTGTCTACTCATGGAGTTCTGAGCAAGAAGTTGCCTTGGTAACAGCATTTGGAAATGACCAAGGTTTGGGGGACTTCTATCAAGACCCACTACATGGTGCTTTGAGGCTCTGCCTCATCTGGGCCTCCTTCTCTAGATCAGCTGCCTCTCTCCTTTTGTGACCAACTTAAAGGCCAAGTGAGGTAAAAGGCTGTAAGCATGGTCGGACCAGTCATTAGAGCACACCCAGCTGGAAGGGACCTCAGGACCATCAGCTCAAAATTCTAGAGGGTGTGAGCAGTGACTGGCACCTCAGTGATTTGGGTTTGGGTCTGATGGTTAGAATTCTCCCATGAACTACAGAAATTTTTACTTGAAGATCCTTCCAGATCTTCTTAGAATTGTTACCTTGTTACTCTACAAGATAGAGCTCAAAAGTGTGCCTGGTTTCTCCTGACCATCTGGTATCTGGGGACAAGGAATCTGTTTCTTCTAAGGCCTCTAAGGTCCCATGCCATCTGTTAGTAATAGTGTAGTTATAAAGCATCCAGCATCTTCAGTGCTCCACTCTAGAATCTTCTCAGCTTTACAGTCTGTTCTAAAGCATGGTTCCCCAAACTGACACCTCACATGTGGTCGGTCTGGCCAGTGTAGAGACTAGCCTAGCCCCTTACTAGATGGGAATATTACCCTATGTTGTCCAACAATTGACTTGTCTTCGTAGGCCTTCAGAAAATTTGTTCTAACAGAACAAGGTCTTTTAAACTTGTTAAACTCCTGACCAGAGTCCTAATTCCTACATTGCAAAATGGTAGGGTAGCACGTATAAAACAGGAGTTAGGATATTCTTCTGCAAAATGTTGATACAGAATGCTTTGACATAGATACTAAAAAGTATGCTTCATAGTATAAACAGCTTAGCCTTGTTCCTCTGATGAAAGCTAGGTGTTGTATTGAGACATATGTCTGCTTTCTGACTTTAGACAGCATGTTAAACTGTCAGAGAAACCCGACAAAGAGCAGGACTGGATTGATCGCAGGCTCTGTAGTGTTAAAGTGAGTATCTCAGAAGCCAAGGACGGGAAATTGGGCAAGATCCCCTCTCTTCACCCGAGCTGGAAAGTAGAGTGGGCAAATGGAGCTGGAGCTTGCTTTGTTTCAGGAGGCAATAAAACATGGTGGAACAAAGGAGGCAATAAAATACGGTGGAAGAACCTTCAGTTAGAATTACATACCTGAGTCTGAGTTTGGTCTGATTCCAGCACATTGTTAGAGCTTCTGAAGCGGATTTCATAAACCCAAATGTCTGCCCTTATATTGGGAATGGTGATCACCTCATGAATTTTATTTGATAGATGTAAAACATCTAGTTGAATGACCAGCCCCAAAATCCATTCATCTAACATTACCCTACCTCTCTTTAAGGAGTTCTGAGAGAAGGCAAACCCAATGTGCCAATGGAGGCTATTTTTGGAAGTCTGACTGCTTGTCTGTTAGCATGAATACAATTTGAGGTACTGTATTGGACATGGAGAAGTAAAATGGGCTTTTCTGTACCCTGGAAGCTTACCCATTGGGGACACCAGATTTTATAAAAGCTGTACCAAAAATACTACAATAGTGTAGAAGAAAATCTTATAAGTAGTTAGGGAGACTTTTCTTAAAATGTTTTATCTCTAAGGTGCTCTTGGAAGAGCAATAGGAATTTGTACCCTAAAAAAAGGTGAACTTCAAGGGGGGGGGGAGCCAAAGGCAAAAAGAGTGGTGGCAGTGAGGCAATGAGAAAGTAATGTTATCTGACTCTCTGTAACTGAGGCATCTATGCATTGTTAGTGAATCGTCCCAACAACTACAATTTCCTGAGTATTTCCCATATGCCAGACACTGAAGCGTTTATGTGGAGTCTCCCTGATGTCCTGGTAGCCTTTTGAAATAGGTACTGTCTCCTTTTTGGATGGAAAAGTCAAGATCTGAGTAGTTACATAACCAGCAAAGGGTAAAGTTAAAAGGGGAAGCTGAGGTTTGAATGCAGGTAACCTCCTATCTGACCTCGTATTTAAAGAGTTGAAGGAACAGAAGGTGTTTTTATAGGTAACAAAGTAGGATCAGTTTTTGAACCTAGATCAACCTGATCCTTGTGTGTTCTGTAAATGGCTAGACCCCAGCCTGGAATAGGAGCATCTGAATGAGGATCTGTAAAAAAGGACCAGAGAACTGGGCAGACTGCTTTGGGTAAGTGAGTTGATGGTTTAAGGTCTCCCCAGCTATTCTCCAGAATGGGATTGTGATCAAAATGACTTCGGTTTCCTTGGAAGTTAAATTGTATATTCCTGAGAAATAGTTAATGAATAGTCTATTTAATTCTAGCAAAACATAAACTTAGGAATGGGACACAGAGTACTCAAATCCTGCATATAACAATTGCAAATACATGCTTTCCATGGATTAACTCCCTTAATTGTTGTAGCATCCCCCATCTTATTTTGGCGTTTTTACCAAATCCTGTTTAAGGGAAATAATACAACGGAAATCTGAATTAGAAAAAAGGTGGTTGTGTTTTTTAAGCTAGGACTTGACCTGAGTATTTCTTCCACCATAGCCATGTCTCTTGAGACCAGAGCTCCTGAGGGAGACGACGAGATGTGGTGAACTGTGAAGGGGAGAGGAAGTGGTGAGAAATTAGGGCAATAGAAGGTTGGAGACAAGTAGGTATGGAGGCTGATCTGAACTGAGGTTTCTTAGGATGCGAGGAACATCAAAAGACCCTGTTAGTAAAAACTGGGTTGCAAATCTACTCGGTCTGGGTAGGCAGCTTCTCCAATTCCCAAAGGCTAGTTCTGTGGCAAAGTGGCTAAATCCTGATCAGTACCTTCTTGTTGGGCATGGTGCTTTTAAACTGGTTATTGGCAGCCTTTCCCAAACCACCACCCAAGGTGTATATTTTGTTTACTCAAACCTGTCTGCATCCTGAGGTTCTGCACTCCCCTCATTATAAAAAAAAGTCAAGAGAGGATTAAGTCACTTGCTGGGAGTCTGAGTTGGTAAGTGGAGCCAGCCTTTCTTTCCCATTGTGATGCCTGCCTCCTTAGGGGAAACAATGTTCTCTACTGATCAACTTTTTCCCTTTCCATGAGGAAAAGGCCCCTGGTGGTTTGACTTGGATGTTGTTTCTTAAAAAAAAAAAAAAAATAGTCCTAACACCTTTTTGCTTTCCTGTTTCTGTTTTTGACTTAA
This sequence comes from Herpailurus yagouaroundi, assembly GCF_014898765.1. Taxonomy (NCBI): domain Eukaryota; kingdom Metazoa; phylum Chordata; class Mammalia; order Carnivora; family Felidae; genus Herpailurus; species Herpailurus yagouaroundi. Next base: position 31,642,744 of record NW_024412404.1, on the reverse strand, counting down.
ACCAGTCTTCGAGTTGGAGTCCAGGGCTCTGTACTCAGCGTTATTCCAAGAAATCTATTTCCCATCCTTGTCTAACTCTGTATATTGACAGCTGGAAAATTGGGGAGCATGTTCCCAGGGGTAAGATATCAGCTGCAGAAATTTCATGTGTACTACACAGGCCATATATTTGAATCCTGTGCAGTTAAATATGCTTCTAGGAAGCAGAGGGCACTTGGTGAGCAGTGCTACCTGAGCTCTTCAAAGACCCGGTTTTGAGCCACATGATCTATGAGTTTATCCAGTGGTGTAAACCCTGATCTTCGGACCTACAGGACTACTTATTGAAAAACAAAGCCAATTATTGAAGTAGTGGAAAATGGGGAGTTACTTCATAGATGGAAAATCTTACTTAAAAAAAAAAACACTTTTTTTCCAACGTTTATTTTTGGTACGGAGAGAGACAGCATGAATGGGGGAGGGGCAGAGAGAGAGGGAGACACAGAATCGGAAACAGGCTCCAGGCTCTGAGCCATCAGCCCAGAGCCTGACGCGGGGCTCGAACTCCCGGACCGCGAGATCATGACCTGGCTGAAGTTGGACGCTTAACCGACTGTGCCACCCAGGCGCCCCCATAGATGGAAAATCTTAAAAGTTACTTGTAATGAAATACATAGTTGGAAATGAGATTGCTGTGGGTCATTTGTATTGCCTCCTGCATGTTAAATTTTTGCCCAGACAAAAAGGCTCTATCCTTCTAAGACCCGAAGATGACCAGAACAGAAAGTCAGCATTAGTTTTTGTGTTGAGGGATTGAGGCAACAGGCCTTTTCTGTTGTAAGTAGTTGATTGCACTCCTGCCCAGGGTAACGAACCAAGAGCTAACAAGAAGTGAGAAAAGTTGTGCTGTGGTGGGACACTTCCCTGTGTGCATGAACAAATGAGAATGTTGAAAAGCAACAGGTAGGTCAACAGAAATGACCACTCCATCTGGCTAGGGTTCATGGACCATAGCTGAGGAAGGTCTCTCTACATGGTTTCTTTGGAGACTGTAAATAAAAAACACACTGGAATTTAAGTTTAAACTTGACTGGGATCTGGGCTGTTCTGATGAATAGGCTACTTGATACTTTGTGGGAATTGAGCCTTGTGGCCAGGACTTTGTGGGTGTTATACACCATGACACAGGTCTCCCCAATCATGACCCTACATTCCCATGGTTCGAGTGATGTGTTCAGAGTCCCACACCTAGTCTAGGCTGATCATGGTCATTAGGGACATAGGATTCTTCTGGCAGCCCTAATCAAGAACAGATGATTGACCTCAGAACATACAAGGAAAAAGGTGGTCCTTGGCAGATGCCCACTATACTTGGGAAATGGACAACAAGGCGTGAGACAGGAAGGGGAAGAAAATGAGGTTAGAGCAAAAGTACAGGGGGCCAGTGTGCAAGTGAAGAGTAAACTCGCCCAACTATTAGCAGTGCTGATAATCGTAAAGGGTAATTCTGAGGGAACTCTGCCTAAAGACATGTAAGTTCTGAGGGTCTGTGCAGGCACTGGGGATGCTTCCAGAAGATCTGCCTCTAGTGGATTGAAATTGCACTGTCTAAATCTAATGCTTGGGTGTAAAGAATACAGTCTGGCTGTTTGCAGCAATAGGGATGGAACTGGAGGGTATTATGCTAAGTGAAATAAACCAGGCAGATGAAAGACAGATACCATATCTTTTCACTCATAGGTGGATCTTGAGAAACGTAAAAGACGATGGATGGGGGGGTGAGGGGGCAAACAAGAGACTCTGAAGTACTGAGAACAAACTAAGGGTAGATGGGGGGGTGAGGGAGAGGGGAAAAGTGGGTGATGGGCAGGGAGGAGGGCACTTGGGATGAGCACTGGGTGTTGGTATGGAAACGAATTTGACAAATTAAAAATGCCTGAGAATAAAGCCAGTGAAGGCTCATATCTTCAAAGAAATGAAAAATTTAAAAACTGAAGAAATCGCCTGACTGCAGCACAGAAAATAGATGGGATGAGAACAAGACTGTGAAAGTATCTAAAGTGGACCTCCTTCCTACATACTCCTTGCAGGAAAGAAAATGCAACTGCTTTTTCCTCTGCCTTCCAGACTGAAGGACCCTAAGAGCTTCCCTTTGAGAGCCCTAGCTACTTAGACAATTTCTATCAGCTGCCATACTCCAAGGTTCTTACTTGGTGCATGCTGGAAGGTAGCCTATTAGCTTTGTGAATTGTGTTCCCAAGCTGAATGCAAGGACCTGCCTAAACATCCCTGTTTCTGAAAGCAATGATTCTGTAACCTAAACCTGTTTTGGCACCCAATTTATCCTGCCACTGACAAATGGTCTGGAAAGACCGTTTCATGATGTGTGTCTCCCAGATCTTCTCTTATGACCCCTGGCTCTGACAAGTATACATGCTTGAGGATGAAATCCTGTATCTGTAGAAGATTTCCCCTCGATCTTGGTGTTTCATAGATATAACAAAGGTTGGCTATTATAATCACCACCCTCTGGATGTGAGTCTGGCATGCCAACAAGATCATGGTTGAGGAGAAAAGGGTTTTCTTGAATCCATGCTTTGTGTCATAGGAAGTATATAGAGGAGGGGGTGCCTCCAACTTGGGAGACTGCTCCATGAAAGTACCTCTTGGACTAGGAAGCTGGGGAATTCTGGTAGCGCTGCCTTGGACTAATGTTGAAATGGCTCAGAAGGATCGTTATTCTCCCTTCCAGGGGCCAAACCAGAGCAGTACGTGCACTTGGGATCGGGGTTAGGCTCTGGTTAGTGCTTCCTCCTCAGCTGTGTCTTGAACCATGTTGTTACTTGAGCATCTTTGATCTAGCCCCTCTTGCTGCTGCTTCAGTCCACAAGTTCTCTCTCTGCCCAAGGACATGCCCTGCACTCAGCCCTCTATCTGGACCATGCTGCCCTCAGCTCCTCACGTGGCTGGCTGGCCCTTTCACTGATCAAGAGTCACTTGTTCTTTTCCTCCTTAGTTATGCCTTCCCTGAAAATTTTCCCTAAGTTGGTCTCCACGTTTATTATATCATGGGATCCTCTATACCACCTCAATAGTACTTCTCAATTGGTCACTTGTATTTTTCTCTCCCCTTGTATGGGGCTGGCCAATCACCAACTGACCTCAAGGTGGGTCCCTTCCAAGCCTTCATAGGATGGGCACCAGTGTTGGGAAGAATTGAGTTACGTCCTACAGCATGGGTTAAGAAACAAGCCTTATTAGGGATCAGGGAAAACCAAGACCAGGGTATAGTGAGAAAGAGCCTAAGTCCTACCAAGTGTGGTCGAGCCAGGGGACTGCTAAACACACAGGTCTATGCTTCAGGAGAGGAGCTCTTTGCAATTCCAGCAGCCCACGCTAATGAAGGCTGAGCAATACGTAACAAAGTATTGATGCAGTTAAGGACACAGTACCCCAGGATATGGCATCTTGGCAAACCTCTTAAGCTGAAGAAGATTGAGAAAATGGCAGAAGCAGGACAGTCGCTCTCCCTGCCCCCCTCCCCCCCACTCCCCACACCTGCCCTTCTTCCCTGAGGTAGGTCCCAAAACCCTTATGTGAAGACTGCTTTCCTCTGAAAGAAACCTGACCTCCAAAGAAAAGGGATTCTGAGGATAAATAGGCTGTACTAAGTTTTCCTTAGTTTACCAAACTTCCCTTTTGTTTTGCCCTATTGTATTTCTCCATAATTGTCTACTCATCAAACCTAACATAGAATACCCAGCTTAACCATTTCTTGATCTTTATTTCCTTATGAAGGCTCTTGTGTCTCATGAAACATTTTTTTACATTTAAGAGACTGGGGCAGATTGCAAGTGGGGGAGGGGCAGAGAGGAGAGAGACAGAACCTGAAGCAGGCTCCAGGCTCTGAGCTGTGAGCACAGAACTGGATGGGGGGGCTCAAACTCACAAACGGTGAGATCATGACCTGGGCCCAAGTTGGATGCTCAACTGAGCCACCCTGGTGCCCTTTGTGTCATAAAACTTGGGGCACTGGGGTGGCTTAGTTGAGCATCCAACTTGGGCTCAGGGTCATGATCTCAGTTTGTGAGTTTGAGTCCCCTATCAGGCTCTGTGCTGGCAGCTCAGAGCTTGGAGCCTGCTTCAGATTGTCTCCCTCTGTTTCTGTGGTCCCCCACTTGGGGGAGTGGCATGTGCTTGTGCTGGTGCTCTTGCTCTCAAAAATATTAACCATGGGTGTATTTACCTTAACATTTTCATGTTAACCTCTTGATCAGCTTAATTTTGAGGCCCCATCTGGGACCCTAAGAAGGTTAAAGAACTTTTTCCTTCCCCTACAATATCCTAGACTTGAGTGGCTTACAAACAACAAAGTTCCATCTTAGAGTTCTGGAGACCAGGAATCTGATATCAGGACACCAGCATGGTCCAGTTCTCGTCAGAGTCCCCACCTGCCTTGTGGACTACTGACTTCCTGTTGCCTTCACGTGGTGAAGAATGGAGAGGAGGCAAGCTTTCTCATGACTCCCGTGATGACATTTGTCCCTTTCATGACCTCCTCTCGACTACCTTAAGTCCAATCTCCTAATCTCATGGGTTGAGGGGGCTAGAGTTTTATAGAAATCTTGGGACACAAATTCATAACACTTCCCTTTTTAAGAGGGCGAAATTGAGAGTTCTTTAGTGGGGGAATAATCAGATCATTTTTGCACTGGGCAATCTGGATTGGAGTACCAGCTATTTAAAGGAGTTTGCTGGGAGACCCAGGTGATCAGTTTGAGGACCTCTTAGCCCTGGAGAGAGGACAGTAGGTTCTTCTGGGAAGGAAGCTCCTAGCTCCATGAGGGGCTAAGCTCAGGTGAAACACTTTGTGCTGGGGAAAACAATCCTTGGTCTCCATGGGCTGGCTATCCAGACAACCTAGAGTGAGCTCCCAGTTCAGGATAATTCTCTTCACTGCATCTATGTCACATACTAAGTTGACTGGAACATAGATACTCCATTGTATTTTCAGCACATGAAACCAGGAAGGAGCTTGGATGCTGTCTAAATTAGACTTTTTGATTATTACTTCAGTAGCATAGTCTGTGGTATCTAATAAAATCCTAATTTGTCTCTACAGGGATTTGTATACATGGCACATAGCCTGGACATCCATTAAGTTTTCTAGTATTCTAGAATCTACCTCTCCCCCCCTCCCTGGGGGGGGGGGGGCGGGCGGGGTCTAGAAGCATCCTGCCAACCATGTCTGGATTGAGCAGCCTGCTAGGGAAGTAGGACCTTGGAATGTTTGGCCAAAACAGATTATACACTTCCCAGAACACCTGTAATGGATTATGGAAGACCTCCGTGTTTGAGTACTGCCTGTCTGCCTGCATCTTATAATCTGTAGCTTCTAGGTCCTCTCAGGTAGAGCAGGGCTGGTAAATAAGGTGACTTTGCCTAAGGGCACCTCAAAAATGTTTGCTATGGTTGATCTCTCCAAGAACTAAGATACCTCAGGGCTCACTAGGAACTTGGAAACCAATAGATCGCTTTCACCTTCAGTCTCTAAATGACAAAATACCAGCGTGTTCTAGGGCCAATGATAGGGTACTGCCTAATTAGCAGGTTGGGGGCATAGGAGATAAAAGGGTCCATGGTGAGGGGGAAAGGGGAACACATGGAGTCAAGGGAAGTGACTTACAAGAAGGGGACCACAGTTGTAGCCAACATCACAAAAAAATAAAACCCAACCAAAACTGGGATTTTTGAACAGCAATGGCCTGAATGGTCAGTCAGGTTCCTCTTCAGCCTTCTTTGTACATGGTTTTTTCATTGTTGGCTCATCTGCTTTCTCTGTTGATTTGCCTACATGGAAGAATAGGACTGTCCCATGGTGATGGATGGACAGTTCTTAATCGTTCAAACCACAGCAGAGACTGCCTGGCACTTGAGAACTTTGATCTGTGACTGGACCAATTACAAAGGATTTGAGATCTGGCTTCTACAATAAACCCCTCTTAAAAGTCTGTTCTTCTGGGTGGGCTTCTAGTGGGAGCGGGGTAAGGATCTCAAGGCCTGGGCATCTACCTCTAAAGCTGTCCTTTCAGTCAGTGGATGGAAACTTGATCAGGGGAGAGGGAGCAGGACCTGAGAGGGACTAGAGAAAACTGGACAATTGAACGTAGGTTCTCAGTGATCACTGGCTTTTATAAGAGTTAACTGTTCCCTTGGCAGAGACTTGAAGGAGTAAAAAACTAGAAAAAGGCTGATGGTGAAAAACTTGAAGAATTGAGGTTATTTTTTTTTAACTTTTATCTATTTTTGAGAGACAAAGTGTGAGCAGGGGAGGGGCAGAGAGGGGAGACACAGAATCCAAAGCAGGATCCAGGCCCTGAGATGTCAGCACAGACCCCAACACAGGGCTCAAACTCATGAACTGTGAGATCGTGACCTGAGCCAAAGTTGGACGCTCAACTGACTGAGCCACCCAGGCACCCCCAGGTTATTTTTGTTTTTAAACCTTATTGAGATATGCTTGAAATGCAAAAAAAAACAAGTAGGTTTTTTTTGTTTTTTGTTTTTTAACATCTACAACTTTGAGTTTAGAGACCAGTATATACCCATGGAATCATCGTTGCAAACTGGGCTGTAAACCTATCCCCTCAAAGTTTCTTTGTACCCTTTTACTTCTCTGCAGTAAGAACATGTATGGTTTAACCTCTAATTTGCCTGGAATATATTACTATACTATGAATTGGTAGCAGTTTCTGGCCTGGATTCCTTTACTAGTCTAAGCAAGGATGTGGATTTAGATTGCCCTGTGTATCCCTTTTCATCCTTGTCCTCTGTGACCAGGAGAATACATTTGAAGATGGTTTGGTTGGGATTGGCATCTTTTCAGAAATACTTGTTTCTTAAAGGGCTTGAATGGGAGTTTTTTCCTGACCCTGGGGACCGTAGACTTGGCCACCCATGTTAGGTGAACCCTGGAGTTGTCTGGGACTTTGTTTAATCTTCTGGCCTGAGGACTTTTCTACAGAAGACTTAGGTTTCTTTTATTTGACATTTGCTTTAGTCATTATCTCCACAAGCTAAACTATGTCAAAAGGCTTTAGAAAAACAGGAGTATATTGCTCTCACTGACGGTCAAATGAACAAAGACAGCTTCAAAGACTGCAGCAGGTACTAAAGCAGTGCATGTCCCCCCTGCCCTTCTGAATCCAGGTTGGTGAATCTTAATCACAATGTTCTCATCTCTACCTATGTTTCTGAAGTGCCTTTCAAACAACTTATTTTAGAATCATTGTGCTTCATTTAGGGGTCTATAGACATTACACATTAAATTCAGAGAAGTATTGTTCATGCCCTCAGGGAAGTCTCCATTCCTGTCCTATCCCAATTTCCACAATACTGTCTTCTCAATCTGCTTGTTTTGTGTTGGCTTCCTCTAGGGTTTTGCCTTGGGACTTGAAGAAAATGAGGAAAGAAGTGGATGTTCTGGTTTGTCAGCTGTTGAAAGGGCTAGAGAGTTCCCTGTTAGGTTTCTCCTCTTAAAAAACCCAATGTGATATCCTTTTAATTTCATCCTCTTAGCCCATCTGAGCTGGGTTTTCCTACCTCCTTTCGTGAGTGAAAAGGGGATTATTGGTGTAAGATTAAAAAAACCCTATGTAAACTGTAACCAAAGTGATAATTCAGTTCCTCTGGTACTTGTCTTGGTTGTCTTGGGAGGCTCTCTTCTGCCACTTGATCTGTTACCCACCCTTAAAACACCCTCAAGATGCATCAGAAGGTGAGGCCCTATTGGGCAAAATGAATGTATCCATTCCCCAACCATTGATCTTGCATGAGGAATTTGTGGGGCAATATTGTATAGTTGGAAATGAGAAACTCTTTAGACACACTGTTGGCTACAAAGCTTGGGCCAGGTTTGTCATAAGCAGAAAATTGTAGTCGCAACATACTTTAGTACCTGAAGCAGGGACAAAAGAGGCATGCGGTTGTCAAAAGCAAACCTCCCAGTGAGCAAGAACATCTTGCAAAGGAGGAAGAGTGATGGGAGGTGCCAGGAGGCAAGGTTCTATATCAGGTATCATCTTAAGGGAAGTGCTTAAGATGCACGGACTATACCTCTTCACAGATTCCTGAACACTTCTGAACTAGTTTTTGTTTTGATCAGAGACGAACGAAGCTGCAGTATGATCATGCTAAGGTGAGCATATGAAATAGGTCTTCCAAAAGTATCACTTCATGCTTCCTTAGGTACTTTCCATGTCCCTGTCATCCTCTGCCTGCTTCTCCAAGTTCATGGAGGTCTGCTTTCCCCATCCATATAAATCCTACTTCCCAAAAGCCTAGAAACTTATATTAAAGCTAAAAGTTTTAGTCCCCACCCAGCCTCTCCAACAACCTGCCCCGCCCCATTGCCATTTAATAGAAAACCATAGAACTTTCAAGTCTTTGTATTTCAAGTTGTTAGCTACCTCCCTTTTTCTGTCTTTCATAGGCCAATGAGGTCTGTCTAAAATTTTAGCTTTTTCTCCCCTAGCAATGAACTATTTTTGTTTACATTTTTAGTCCAGGAGATTGGAAGTGAACAGTTTAATAGACTATACTAAACTAGGTCACTAACGAAGCCTGTGCTATAGCTGCTCCTCTTAAGGTAATGAGATTTTGTTTACATGCCCAACTCCTTCTCAGAGCCATCCCATCCATCTGCTTGGCCATCAGAGAGGAGAGTCTGTCTTCCGGGGTTGTGCGGGTCAGACTGTTTCTCAACTCCAGTCTCCAGCCCTGCCTCCTAGTGGCCTGGCCCGTGCTGCCTTTCTAAGCAAGGGAATGCTAACGAGGCAGTGCTGGTAACAGGTAAATACTGGATGTGTCTCTTCCAGGAGAGGCTAGATGTTTCTATGTTAAGTTACTAGTACCAGAGAACACCAGCATCTAAGATGGAAGGAGGCTGTTAGGGAAAGAAGGGAGAGGGGTAGCTAGATACTAATGAAATTTTAATCAAATACTAGAATTCCCTAGTAGCTTAGCAAAACAAACCAGTGGTTCTTCTCTCTGGCTACAGTACAGAATCACCTGGTACTTCTTGAAATACTGATGCCTGGGCCCCATGCTCAGGGGTTCTGATTTTACTAGTGTGGGTAAAGGACTTGAACATCGGTATTAGGAAATAGGTAAAGTTGAGAAACCCTGATCTAGGATCAAAAGTCTTCACACTTCTCCGTGTTTCCAGCATGCAGGCAGAAAAGACTCCATAGAATGTGGTCTCGGACTATACACCTTGGGACTGTGTATCTCATGGGGTGGGGGGAGTTCGTAGAATCGGGTTTTCTATAAACCTATCAACCCTCTGAAAATCCTCTAAAACAACATTTTTCTGTGCATCCATTGTTCATCCAGACCATTTTGTGTCCTCCTGACGATCCTAGGAGGAAAGGCTCAGTATCCCATTATACAGTTAAAGCAACTCAAGTGAAGGAGATAAGATTACTTGTCCCAAAACAGACTAGCAAATAGCAAAACCAGACATCAAACATGAATGCTTTGTTGAAGTGCTAAGGACAAGAAAAGCTTGGATCACACATTTCTTAAGCTTTACTGAGCTACCCGTTGGCACACTAGCTGATCCCCTGGTATCATTAGCTCATGGCTCAAAGAGGTTGGGCAAGAGGAAATGACTGGAAGAGAGAAAGGCAGCGGTTACCCCAGGTTGGCCCAGGCCGGGAGAGGTCCTGGGGAAGTGAGATGGTCCACAGGCTATCCCAGTGCTACGGATTCTGAGGACCTGATGGGTCAGCCAGCTTTGCTTGTAAGAAAAAGCCAAACATGCTAGAGCAAATGAGAAAGCCCCAGTGCTTTAATTCTAGCTGTTTTCCCTGCTCTGTCAGATGTCAATCCTTGTTGTCCCCATAAGGAAATCTTATTGTAAAGAGCTCTGAAAGCTCCATAGACCCCATTTATGAAAACAGATGCCACCAGATGAAGGGCAACATTGTCAGAGCAGAAGGTTAACGAATGGTGGTGACCTTGTCTTGGGCATGTCTGACTTTGGAAGGGGAGAGAAACCCATTTTGTATTGGTTATCCCTTGCTCTACATCAGAAGGGAACATTTTCCCGGAGTTCTACACATTTTAGCCTAAAGTAGATCAAGCTTAGATGGGCTTCAAGGTTCTCTGTGTTCTCTGCCTCCTACTGCTTGCTTGATAGTTCCAGCTGGATGCCTCAGAGTTGACTACACGTTCTTGTCACTTTCTTGGTGTCAGACTAACTCCATTGTCTGCCTAGCTGCTCCGTGCAGAAATGGAGGGGTCCACCGTGGCATCTCTCTCTCTGATCCTGTAGCTGATCAGGCACTGATGTCTGGGGCTCTCTGCTCATCAGTGTTTCCTGTCTACTTCTGTCTTCTCTGTTGTACTCACTAACAGCCATGATAACCTGTCTGGACCATTGCGGCAGCCCTGCCTCTTCCTGCTTTTCCTGCAGTGTGCATGTCCTTCCCACTCATTCTTCCCGATGTGTGATCTCAAAATCTTAATTTTTATTTTAATCGTGGGGGGAGTGTTGGTGGGGGTTCTTAAAGATCAAAACCTCTGGGTGCCTGCCTCCCTTACCGGCTCTCATTCCCCTCACTTTCTTGGTCCCTTTCACACTGTTTCATATTACTACTTTTGGGGCCTTTGGACCAATTTTCCCACTTCTAGGACGCCCTCCCCTTGGCTTCACTAATTTCATTTGCATCCCCACTCAAATATTACATGAGTGTCCTTTCCTGTTTCTCCCCAAATGAGCTTGAATCCTGCAGTGGTGAATCCTGCCTTTCTGCACACACTTTTAGAAGTGTGTCCAACTTACGGGAGATGCAGGTTTTGGTTCAGAATATGGAAGAACTTCTTATAACTTAAAAACTTACCTCCAAAATAGCATATATAGTGCAACAAGGATTTTAGGAGTAGATTCCTTATGCCCCTTACCTATTCAGCCCACCCCCCTCCATACCCCCTCCAGTAATCCTGTTTGTTCTCTGTATTTGAGTCTTACCTGCATACAGTTTCTAACTGCTACAAGCGGGCAGTGCTAAGGCAGAGTCTCCGCCTGCTTTGTCCATGCTGTATTGCCATCACAACTCAAGGGACAAGCACGTATCGGGTAATCCGTAAGGATTTGTAAGTACAGAAATGAAGGAATAAGTGATAGGATAATACCCCACTGCCCCATTCTTACATAAACACTATTTTATCCATCTGGACTAAAGAGGACTCCGCCATTTCCCTGCTTGAAGTCTTCAGTGGTTCAGTTCACCTTTTAATGTGTTACCTGGCTAGAGTATAAAGATGGTGATCAAAAGCTATTGACAGAATATTCTAAACTACTCTCTCCCATCTGACTCTCTTAAGGACTTAGTGAAGTGTGGGTAGGTCTGCTATGATAGTCTTTGTCTAGTAGAAGAGGAACCTGGAGCTCCAATGAGGTTGACTGACCTGCCTAAGGTCAGAGATGAGGCATAAAAGGGGAAAGAATCCTCACTACAGGATTGCTATCTAGCACAAATAACAGTAAAGATCACTAACTTGGGGATTTGAAATCACTTAGATGGTGTTCTAAGGGCTCTATGTAAAACTGACTTCGGGGCGCCTGGGTGGCGCAGTCAGTTAAGCGTCCGACTTCAGCCAGGTCACGATCTCGCAGTCCGTGAGTTCGAGCCCCGCGTCGGGCTCTGGGCTGATGGCTCAGAGCCTGGAGCCTGTTTCCAATTCTGTGTCTCCCTCTCTCTGCCCCTCCCCCGTTCATGCTCTGTCTCTCTCTGTCCCAAAAATAAATGTTGAAAAAAAAATTAAAAAAAAAACTGACTTCAGTGTACCATAAAATACTATAATGTAGTAGGATTACTAGCCTTATAGACCTCAAGGCTCAACCTTAAAGGCTAGATCACACGTTGTAAGTGATAAGACACTGGGCACTGTGGCACCAGCCCTTTGTTCCTCTCCTGTGGTTACAAGAGCTTCTGGCCACCTAGATGGCACTTGTGCCATGGGCCACAGAGCGAGGCGTGTCTTGCTGTTGATTTTCCTTCATCGTTCCTTGTATCTCCTTGTATCCCACCCCCTCCTGTTTCTTGCTAGGATTCTTCATGTAATGCGGTAAGTCGAGTTGGTGTAACAACAAATTTAAATTTTGAAGAGCACCTCAGTAATCAGTGCACATACTTATCTTGTTGAGAATGATGGTCTTTTACTCTTGAGGGAAATGAACTGCCAACCATGATCTTACTCCTACTGGGTTGAAGCCATTTTTTAGCCCTTTAGGTAAGCTCATTGATGTCGTGGGAATTGAAATTCAGAAGACTCAGCATTTGGGCCCAGCTTGGTCCTTCAGTGGTGTGATGTGTAGCAAGTCATTTAACCTTTCTGAAATCAAGTGTCTTCATCTAGAAGATGAAAAAATTCTTGTGAACAGTCCTCTAATTGTAAAGCCTCTATCATAAGAGTACCTGTGGTACTTCTAGGAGGCATTAATGAGGCAAAGAGGGAGTTCCAGCACTGGGAAGATGGGTACAAAGGCCCCATAGGAGGAGCCACTATGAAACATTCAAGAAACCAAATAGAGCATTCTACTTAGGAGTATTAATGAAAATGTTAAAGACTCTGCTGATCAGCCAGCTAGTGCCAATGAATACGTGGAGTACATTTCCAAATGGCCCATGTGTGATGGAGCTCAGAACAGGGTGGGAAGGTGGGGGAGGAAAACCTGAATGACTGGTTTTCAGGCTTGGGTTGTACATGGCATGACAAGAATGGGGGGCTCTGGAGCTACTACCCAAGTTCTCTTCTAAGGGCTTGTTCACTGACCGTTGGACTATAAGGTGCCCTTGAGACTGCTCCTGGAGGCTGCAGTTTCCTGGCCCATTTAATGGTATTCTCACAACAAGTCCTTTAATAACAGTCTTCCTGCATATCTACTCAAGCATTGTACTGTAGATTGAGCAGTAAACGAAGACCAAGTCTGTGTTCTAATGAAGTAACATCTCTCAGTGATAATTCTGCTAGCATAAAGCAGAAAATGAGAATCCCTGATAATGGGGATTCTAGGTTAGATGGAGAGGCTAGGAGAGACCTTTCAAAAGGTCGCAAACGAGGTTAAATGTGAATAATCTGAGCAGTGAATCTCAAGGATATGAAGAATGAAACTGCCAGAGGAAATGGACAGTGCAAAGGCCCTGAGGTAGAAACCTACTAGAGGTGCTCACATAATAGCAAGTGTTAGGGTGGGTGAGGGGGGAATAGAACCAAGATGGGAATGGTATGTGGGAGAAGTAGACACAACCCTATAAGGCATTTTGAACTCAGTAGAAGCTTGGGATTTTAAGTGTGGTGGGAATCCATTGGAGGGTTTTGAACTGGGATGTGATGTTTTTTGAAAAGGCTCTGTCAGCTGTACTGATAAGACTATGGGGTGGAGACCATGGAGGTAGACTCTTTACTAGGAGGCTGTCACAGAAAACCAGGTGAAGCATGTTTGTGGACTCCAGTGGTGAGGAGTGGATAAATTACACCTGTTTTGCAGGTAGACTAGAAGTAGTGCTTGTGCATTTGATGTTGAGGGGTTCTCTGGGTCTGGTCACTCGTTCTCACTGAGCCAGCACTCTGATCTGTGTGCTTAGAGTTGGCCGTGACCCTGGGAACGGTCAAGAGGTGTAAACCTGTGTACACGCATTCTGTACCTTCTTCCTTCATTCTGGTCTATTTGATCGTTTCATTGAGGGGTGTCCTCTAGGCGGGTGTAACTGGGAATCTGTCTGCTCTTACGCATTGCTGTGTCCTGTATGTGGGAAGCTGAGATTACTAAAATACATGTCAAATGTTTACTGCACTCATGGAGCTCTTAATCCAGTGGGAGAAGACATGTGACCAGAGGAAGGTGAAAGAAAGGCTCTAAAGGGTTAAGAAATGCATTAGGGGAACAGAGCTTGGAGTGTTCGTTTCTTAGAGATGAGAACCAAAAGTCCTGGATCGATAGGGGAACTGGCAAGGAATGTCACCTTTAAAGGAGACTCTCCGACTTAATGTTGATGTCTGTTCAAGGTCCATTTCCTGATTTCTTGCTCTTTACTCCCTTTGGCTATTGACTCCCTTTATGGTTCCTTTTATGTATTGTTGCATAAATATGTAATCTGTGAGTGTAGAGGCAGGGGGAGAGGAAGCTTATCTCTGACAAAGACTGCATGCTACATTAGGATGGAGACCCAAGGCTGTTGCTCTTGATCCGTGGCCATAATCTTCAGGCCTCCGGGTTCTTATTTGTTGCCCATCAAAGCCAGGGCAGCAAGAGACTGTTAAGACTTGTTACCGTGAAACTTGTGATATCCCCTAACCGTGAAGCTTGGGCCTTGGGGCCCACAGAAGGTTTTATTAACCTTGCTCTGTAGGCTGCCTTAGAGATTTCCGACCTGCAAGGGAAGAGCATTTCCTATATTCCTCCTCTCAGACTGAGGTAAATTCTGTGAGTGTGTCCTTAAAAAATTGTTACTTTCACAGAGGGGGGAGGGTCAGAGAGAGGATCCTAAGCAGGCTCTGTGCTGTCTGCACAGACCCCAATGTGGGGCTCGATCTCACAAACTGAGATTACCTGAGCCAAAACCAAGAGTTAGATGCTTAACCAACTGAAGCGCCCAGGCTCCTGCAGAACTTAGTGGTGGTCTTCATTCTTGATGAGGCATTCCTTTCGTAAGGCGGGTACAAACATCCTAACAAAAGGCTTCAGTTTCTGAAGGTGGTCAAGGCGGAGAGCTACTGCTGCGGAATTACTGCAGACTTGTTTATGATATGTTACATGTGGATTATGAATCTGTTGCTGTATCAAGTGTCATCAGCTGACGTTGCTTTGAGAGACTCCTTAGAAAACGGTTTGCATGGACTTTAGAGCACTTGTCAACTAGTCTTGTTGAGTTGTGCATGTGTTGACCCTACTGGATTCTAAGTTCCTAGAGGACAGAGCATTGATTACTCATTTTCCACCCCCCCACCCCCCACCGGGCCCTTTCAGGCTTAGAACGGTCATAAGCCAGACCATGCTTCAAATAGAATCTTGGTCAGGTTAACTTCTGTGCCTTAGTTGCTTTAGAACTGAAATGGGAAACCTATGTAGGTTATGAAGTTGATGGGGATCTCAAATAAGAATACACTTAGAGTATTTAGCACTGCTGCTGAATCCACAGCACTCAGGACTATTATGTAAATGCTTAATGATCCCATTGAATTTGGTGGACGCTCTTAGAGACTAGAGGTCTATTGTAGGAAGTTCACGACTGGCCCAGGGGACCAAGGTGGCATCCCAGGCCAGTTGGTTTCCTGATCAGTAAGAGCTGGGACTGTGCTACCTGGAAGAGGTCAGGGTTTGTTTTGGGTGTGTCTTGATAGAGCCCAAGTGACTAGCCTACTACACATGTGCCAAAGCTTGAACTCCTTCTTTGGAGTAGCATGGAAATATCAAAGGTTACTGAGCTGACATTGGGCCCCTTGTTGGGGAAGGGCTGTCCCATCAACCAAGTTATGAAATGGAGTAGAACAGATGAACTCCTGCTCCCCATCCCAATCCATTCCTACACTTGTGCCTTTTGTTTCAAGTGACTTTGTTTGGTGAGTAATATCCAATGACCTGGCAGGAATTGCCATGAACACTGGATACACTGGATCTCTGCTACAAAGGTTTGGGTCTTGGCAGTAGTCTCCATTGACTGTAGGGTGGGACTGGGGAATTTGGGATCAGAATCAATTCTTGAGATTGCCTTTCTAGGGGTACCCAGGTACCACACATATCAGGTATGTGACTGTCTACTTTTATCATAGGGCCAGAACCCAGGAGTTCCCAGACCGCTCCTCCTGCCATATACTGGTACAATTTAATTGGAGATAAAGATGACTCCCAGTTGTAGAGTCCCTATTTTATACCTATCTTGTTGAATCTTCACTGAAAGCCTGAAAGTATTCTTTCATCCACATTGAAAGAACACTTTTTCCAAGGTTAGAAGATAAGGATTTAAATCAAATTTTCTGAGCTCCAGCTATACTACTCGCCTTCCAGTAGGCCTGTTACTAGAAAGTGAGTTTGCAGTATTACATGAAAATATTCTTTAATACTAGACTATTGAGCCTACCCCAGTCCTTTGTTCTGTGGTCCATAATTTAATAGCTTTTGTCAATAAAGGAAATCAAGTGTTGGTAACTTCAGAATAGCAATTTTCTGGGACTTGCCTGGTAAATGAACATTTTTCTTTTGTACTGTGCAATCCTGAAACATTGGTTGAACAGGAAAATGTAGAAATACTTCAAGAATTCAATGTCTTTCATACTTCTTGAGCTGTGAATTTGTATATATATGCTAAAAACAATTGTCCTTTAAAGTATTCACTGTGGAAGGTCATCTGCTTCCATCCTCTTTGGCCCCTCAATTTGGGAATATTTTCAGAACAAGTTAAGCTATGAAAGTAAATCAATCTTAGGATTTTCAGTAATAGAAATTATTTAATACATGTGTAACATTCACTAAAGATATGTTGCCCAGCTCACTTACGTTCAAGGTCATATGCTTTAAGGATGATGTGAGAAATAGAGATCTGTTGATTAAAGTTACTCCGTTACTACATATGGCATGCCTAATTAAAAATTGGAAATATTTTTATCCATTAAAACTCCCCCCAGTTTCCATTTTGCATGACCTTTGTTGAGAGCATTTCACCTTCAGGCATGTGTTTAAAAAAAAAAAAAGACTCGGTGTAGAAACCTACAACCCATACTACCACTTAGGATGAGTCTTCCAAACCCTTTGAATTTTTATAAACCTAATTACTAGGTAAATCGATTTCATATTCGGGGTGCCTGGGTGGCGCAGTCGGTTAAATGTCTGACTTCGGCTCAGGTCATGATCTCGCGGTCCGTGAGTTCGAGCCCCGTGTCAGGCTCTGTGCTGACACCTCAGAGCCTGGAGCTCAGATTCTGTGCCTCCCTCTCTCTGCTCCTCCCCTGTTCATGCTCTGTCTCTCTCTGTCTCAAAAATAAACGTTAAAAAAAATTAAAAAAAAAATCGATTTCATATACAAAGGCACACATGGTTCTTCTCTCAATTTGTTACTGAATTGAGAGAAATCGGTTCTTTGTTCAAAAGTTCTAATGAGAAACGGTCCAGCATATTGTCCAAGAAGGGGCACTGTAGTGTTGAATAATGTGAGCTTTTAGAGTGAGACCACCTTAGTCAAGGTGACTGTACCAGCACTGGTAACCAGTCATTATGGAGTATATGTGACCTCTGTGCCTCAATTTCCACTTATTTCTGATCTCTATTCTGTTACTTAGAACCGTGCTATCAGTTTTTTTCCCCCCTCTTTCTGGGTAATCTTTTTCTCTTCCTGTGACTTAAAGGAATATTTGTTTTTAGTATCTGATATTCTGCTATTTCCAGGAGTAGAAGATCCTTGGCTCAGGACCTCTGCTTATTCAGTCATATTTCAAGTGTTTAAATTGTGGAAACTTTACAGCCATTGCCTCTTTAGAAATTGCTCTTAATTCAAAGGTTATAGGAATTGTTATAGACCTACATTGAACACTCACCTTCCATTCTCCATATCCTTCAGTATTTCTTACAATTTCATTACTTCTATCACTCAACGATCAAGTGCCTAGCACTCTGCGTGGAAGGCCTTGATTCCTTACCACACCCTCTGTTGACACTGGGTACTTTCAGTGACTACTTGTTCTTTGTCAGAACTTTCTCCCTACCATTTCCCCCTCCCCGAGTTTTATGGAGAACATGGTTGAATTCTTTGCTTACAATGATACATAGTGTCAAGTACATTTTTGCCTGACCTACCCGTGAAACGAACATGACTTGTAAAAGATGACAGAAGACACTCTTGCTGCCAAAGGAAACCCAAGACCGTCTCCGGGCAATAAACAAAAGTATTAACATTAGCTCCTGATGGACTATGTCAGTCATTTACCACAGTTACTGTCACAGGTCACTGATAAGCAGGTGGTGGTGATTTTCTTGGGCAATCTATGATTTTTCAGAACAGTGTAGTAGGTTTAACTCCACAGAAGTCTGGAGAACATTAAGAAATACATACTAGATTTTCTTAGTGGAAAGCCTTGTTTCAGCTTTTGAGCTTTCATTTTTGTAACCTGTATTATATGCAGAAAAAGTAGTTTTAATATAATTTTACAGAACTGTTAATTACCCACACAATTGAACAAGCAGAAAATGAGTAGCTGAGTATGGTTGTAGTCTTTGATGACCATAGACTACTGCATGATCATAAAAATCTTTGTGCAAACAAAAATGACACTGAAGCATCACTGATCTATTCAGAGCAAAATAATTTGCTACAAATAATTTATCAACAAAGAATAAAACAATGCATTCTATTAAAGAATCTTAAAGTTAAAAACTAAGGAGGGGCGCCTGGGTTGAGCACCAGACTCTTGAGTTTGGCTCAGGTTGCAATGTCGTGGTGGGTGGGATCAAGCTCCACAGTGGCCTCTGTGCTGGCAGTGTGGAGCCTGCTTGGGCTTTTCTCTCCTTGACCTTTCTGCACTTGCTCTCCAGCATGTGCTCTCTCAAAATAAATGTGTTAAAAAAAAAAAAAAAAAACTGAGGAAAACAGAAGATGAAATCAAAAAGGATAAAAACAAAAATAAAACTATAAATGGTTTCTTGGGAGAGACCAAGAAATGGACAAATTCCTGGGAATGGAAGGAAAAGCTGACATGTAGTATCTGAAATGAGAAAGATGTTGTAATTAGAAACATTAAAGGTATTTAAAAAATGAGAAAAATAGGAAATGATCTTTTCCCATTTTTACTAACAACTAATAACAAATCTTTAGAAGTCGGAAATGTAAGTAATGACTGTGCTGGATTTTTTTCTTAGGTTTACTTTTTGAGAGAACAAGGCAGGGGGAGGGGCAGAGAGGAGAGAAAATGCCAAGCAGGCTTAAGGTTGTTTGTGCAGAGCCCCACACAAGGGCTCAATCTCAACAACTGCGAGATCACAACCTAAGCCAAAAATCAAGAATTGGGTGTTCAGCTGACTGAACCATCCAGGTGCCCCTGGCCATGTTTAATTTCATAATTTATCAAGGATTCACCATTAATGAACTTTAGCTTGGAGTACTTTACAGGTGAATTCTATCACACTATTAAGCTACTGAAACCATTCCAGATTTCTGGTAGAAAGGTCCAAGGCATACTTAAACACCTACTTAAAATCTACCAGAAATGGTAGGAAAGAGTAAACCATTGTCTGCAATGATAAAAAACGAGGTCTACTGCAACCTGAAACTATAAAGCACTGGCCAAATACATGTTCTCTACTGAGAAGTGCTTTTGCTGAGAGGTGCTCTTGACCTTCTGCAAGATCCAGATCTCTGTGCACTTTAGTGATGTAGTACTAAAAGGGGGTGGGGGGAGATCCACTGGAATTGTGCTTTGAGCTAGAGGAAGGGATCATCATGGGACATATGGGATGTCCCTGTGGATTCTTCAAAACCACAGGAAGTCCAGGAACTATAACTGAATGGTATACCTTGTGCTCTGTCCTTTGTCTTGTCTCTAACCAGCTCTCATAATTGAGGGAGATACTTGAGGTAGAGTGATGGAAGGAGAAGGAAGGTAGCAGTTGCAGATGGCAACAGAAAAGACACAGGGCCATGATACCTGCATGCTGGAATTAATATATCACAGGAACTGTTCAAGGTTAAATACTTAACATGCACACAGGAATTATTACTACCCTAATTGTATATACTAAAAAACACTAGTTGTCTGACCTTGAACTAGTAAGTAGCAGCATTGGAAGAACAAGTAGGTGACTTCAGAGCCTGTGTTTAGCTATGATCCTCTGGGCTTCCCCCAGCCCCCCCACTGTTTCTGGGACCCTAAAAGATTTAGTGACAAGGTAAAGGAGATGATAAAGAGGAGGCTGCAGATGACCGGCTCATGCCCCCCTTCCCCCATAGAATGTTCATCTAGAATCTGACAGCTGAATCCTTCAAAGATAAGTAAAAGTCTTAAAATGAATGTCATACATCATAAAAGGAACTGTGTAGAGGGACCCAGGAAGGGCTCTGTTCAATACTTTCCTATATTTTCACAAAAACTACAGGTAACACTTCTAAAAAACCTCAAGATTAGCGAAAAAATGTTGGAAAAGCCCAGAAATGGAAATGAAACCTCAACATAATGAAAATAACAAAGTAGAAACAAAGAAACGAAAATTTGAGCAAAGATCGGTGGATGGCTTGCAAAAAATTCTATAAAAGTAGTAAGACTTACAGAATGCCTTTATTCCTTTTTAAAGTCAAAGGAGATCTAATACATAACTGGTATTGTTGAAAACGAGAATGGATGGAACAGATCCAAATGTTGAATGCCAAGGAGAATGAATTCCAAGAATGCAAAGTTCACCATTAGAAAAAATGAGATACCCCTTATCAGATTAAAAAAAAAAAAAAAATATATTGGTGCTAAAATGCATGTGATGAAATTTGAAACCCATTCTTTTAAAAATAAGTTGAGGGCACCTGGGTGGCTCAGTTGGTTAAGCGTCTGACTTTGGCTCTGATCATGATCTTATAGTTCCTGACTTTTGAGCTCCACATCAGGCTCTCTGCTGTCAGCACAGATCCTCTGTCCTCCTCTCTGCACCTTCCCCACTTGTGCTCTAGCAAAAAAAAAAAAAAAAAAGTTGAGTACATTAGCATTAGAAAAATCGTATGGTGTCAATCTCAAATGAACAGATTAGCTTAATGTTTCGGAAGACCAGATTTATTCTCAAAACCAAGATAACAAAGGTTCTGTTATCAGGTATTTAACTTCACTCTAATTGTAGCCATCTTAATCATATAAGAATTTATGAACATACTGAACAGGTGAAGGTGTTAATATTGTAACTAAAAAAACCACGAATAGCAGAAAAACATGTCAATTAAAAGAGGAAAGTCTAAAAATAGAAGACCCTAATAATCTTACGAAATTTCTTACCCTTGATACTAATTCCAAAGAATACAAATTAAGAGGACTTGTTTTCGGGGCACCTGGGTGGCTCAGTTGGCTAAGTGTTAAACTTTGGCTCAGGTCATGATCTCGTGGTTTGTGCGTGTGAGCCCTGCTTCAGACTCTTCTGACAACTCAGAGCCTGGGGCCTGCTTCAGATGCTGTCTCCCCCTCTTTCCATGCTCTATCAAGTATTAAATCTTTAAAAACGATTTGTTTTTCCTATTGGATTAGAAGGCTAAACCTGTAATATCCAAAACAGGAAATGTACATTCATAGACACTTCCGGTAAAACTACACATTAGCACAACCTTCCAAAGTCTTAGAAATGTTACAAATGTTACCATTTGCCTCAGCAACTTCATCTCTAGACCTTTCTTAGAAAATTGGACAAGTGTAAAATAGGATACACCTTAAAACATCTGAATCTTAGTTGTTTAATAGCAAAAAAATAGAGGCACCTAGAATGTTTATGACCTATCATCTATGTAAGAGAAACTATCCAGAAGATCTTAATTTTACCCTATAAAATTTTTGGGCAGTTGGTATAACAAAAATTCTTAAATCTAGGTGGTAGGATGACTTTTATACATGTTTTCTAATGTCTCCTATAAGGATGATGTATTTGCATAGTATAAAAGTTTATAAGAAACTTTCCAGTATCCTGTTAGGTAGAAATGCTTATATGGTCTTCTTACTTTGAGCTCCAGGGCCAACCAGAATGCCTAGGAGAAACCCTGTAATTAAAATGTTAATGGTGGCTGCTGTTGGGAAATGAAGTTACAAATGATCTTTACTCTTCCTTGTATGTATGTTCTCCTGTCCGTAAGATGTTGCCTTGTTTAATTCTTTGTAAAGACAGAACTCCTCCAAAAAGAGCAAGAAACACGAAAGAAGTTGGCCCTTACCTATTCATTAAAACTTCCTCATTTGCTCTACTTAATCTGAAACTTCATGTGTGACCCCAGTAGGGGGCTCATTTGATTCAGGTTGTCTTCCTCTCCTTACTCCCTTTTCCATCCAAGAGGCTGATTTTTGAAGAAATACACAAATTAAGATTAAGTGGAATTAAACAGCAGCCTCCTTCCTGATACCATGCTTCAGACCTTTCTCACTCTCTCTCAGCTGTTCTCTTAGATCAAAGACCGGGGCCCCTCTGAGTGTGGTTTTCACTTCACCTTGAGGTTGAAGTGATTAAATGGGAATAAGGAAATGATTTGTTTCTACTGAAATAAGGTTTGAAGCTCTACACTTTTTCTTAAATTGTAATATTAGCCATTTCTGTTACTGACTTGTAAAAATACATGCTTAAAAAAAAAGGCATACAGAAAAAATGGGAAAGGAAAAACAAATTCCAACAGAAGTATGTCCTTAAAAATCGAACATCTCTCAAGATGTCTATCTGAACTCAGAGAAAGACTAGAGAGCAACTTAAAAGTGGCATTAGTTTTATATAGACTACTTAAGAGTACGGAATTTGTCTTGTAAACTAAAGGAGGGAAAGCAAAATGGAAATCCTAAACTTAACATTAACAGGTCATCAGAAGATCTGAGTTCCTGAAAGATCCTGTTCAGGTTAAGAAAGAACAGATAGAAAGGTCCCTGACTGGTTGAGTTGGTAGAGTCTGTGACTTGGGATCTTGGGGTTGTGAGTTTGAGTGAGGGAGACTTCACTTTAAAGCAAAACCAAAAAATCAAACTACACAATGAGTCACATAAACATATACATGCATGCATGAACACACATCTAGACGTTTCAGATTAAGAAATTTTTTTAATGTTCATTTTTCAGAGACAGAGCATGAGTGGAGGAGGGGCAGAGAGGGAGGCAGAATCCAAGCAGGCTCCAGGTTCTGAGCTGTCAGCACAGGACCCAATGTGGGCCTCGAGCCCACAAACTGGATCATGACCTGAGCCAAAGTCAGATGCTTAACCGACTGAGCCACCCAGGAGCCCCTAGATATCCTAGATTTTAAAAAGTATTTAAAACCTATATATTTAACCTTACTCCAAAATTCTTTTCTTTGGTAGCTTTTTCTATCCTGGTGTGTCTGTCTATCCCACTAAGTTTGGAGTTGCACTGAGGAAAGTCACTGGAGGCCAACAGATTGATACATATTGACTGTGAAAAGAACGCCAAATGGGAAGGAAGTGCCCATCAGCATGCACCAGCACTGCTGGGTTCCAACATTCCTGCTGCTTTGATTCACAGGGACACCAGGCAGCCCCTCAGCGTTCATGCCACATGTGACAGTTGTCAAGGCTGACCTACAATACATCAGAGTGGCTTGATCTTTAATTGCATGTAAAATCCTAGAGGAAAAGAAAAAAGGGCATTTCTATAATCTTTTGCTCCTCCACCCTCCAAAACCCTTGGTCTCAAGATTTGCTGGTATCCAAGAAATGTGGTCAGTCATCACTTTTCAGGCAGACCCAAATCCCAGATTTCTCCAGTAGTTAATAGTCGAGGACTACAGGTGACAAGTGAAAGCTGGTAGGCTACTGGAGTGGTAATGGGACACTTTGCCTGTGTTTGAGTCTTTGCAAAGGGGGAGGATGGAAGAATTAAATGATAGTTTCTGATAATACTTAGGCTGATCATGTTTCATGTGGAAACTTGTATGAATGTTGAGATTCTTTGCTGTCTTGTCAGGGCTGACCCACTTAGGAAATAGGGTTTTCCAGTGGATCACAGCTACACCCTTCACTAATGTTGCCCTCAGCTTCAATGAACTTCCCAATCCATGGTGACCCCTCCTAGAGGAGATAGTTTATGGTCTCTGAGACAAGACCGCAAGTCTCGGCTCCAAGGATCACTTTGGGATAACTCCAAGGCCGTTGCAGGCTCAGAGCTCCTTGTAGGATTGAAAAATGTTCAGTTGCAACAGCCTTCCTAGTCCACTTCATCTGCTCAGTCTTGCCTTCCTCACTTTACTATAGTTGTATCTTGAAGGTATTCCCCAAAACACCTTTGCACAAAATAGAAGACCACATTCTCCTTAGAGGCCAAAGGTAGAAAATCAGTCGGATACATATATAGTAAGCTTTTCATAAAGCTAAGTTTTAAAGAATTACCTTGTGGTATGTAGAAATGTTTTTTAAAAAATCATGGTAACGATAGATAAGTATAAAGTATGACCTAAGCTCTAGACTTTCTTTTCAAGCAGTGGAGTCAGTAGGCAGACTAGGAATGCCGTGAATTCATACATACTCATTTTGTTACCATGCCAGAGGGAGTAATGACAGGCAACTGTGTCCAGAATGATGTTGGCACACAGTCTTGGAGCTTCTCTCTGACCAGCTAATCTTCCTCCCTTAGGATTTTACTCCCCTATTATGTTCCTCCCCAAAACTCCTAATAGGAGTGCAGATGCCATGTAAGTGGGGATGGGAAGGGCAAGCTGGAGGGGTGCTGTGAATCTCTGCTTACATGGTTAATCGTCAGCTGCGTTGGTTGCTCAGGTGGCTGTTAGGACAGAATTTAGAACAGACCCTTCTGCCTTCCCTCTTTTGTGTCTTCCTCTATCATTGTGATTCTGGCATACTCTAAAACATGGTCTACATACATTTAAATCTTCTATAGTGTGCATCATGTTTTCAAACACATAAACAATAGAAATCAACGTGAACTTTTTGAGGACTATATTTTATGCATATATTAATAGAACAATTCTTCTTGGGCAACTAACATTTCTTGCCAAGCCAACAGGCTGCCACATTTGCTCCTCCCCATGAGGCCACTGTCTTTGTTGCCCCAACCAGTCTCTTCTATGCTCCCCTCTTTCAGCCCAGGTCACCCTCCCTTGCTCTGGGTGATTGTATATCTTCTGTCTTTCCAATCTACTGTGAGTCCCAGTCTCTTTTTCCCTTTGATTATCAAGAGCCTCTTCATCATTTACCAAAGCCCATCTCCTGCAATTCAAAACTTGTGGCTTTCAGAATGATTGCTTCTGTTAATAGCTTAAATTTTTTTAGAAGTAAAAACCCATACTGTTTCCCTTTTATTGCTCTGAGGAATTTAATTCTTTGAGAGGCAATGTGGATGCTTCTGACACACGGGGGTGGGGGGGGGGAATCATCTATAAGGAAGTACAGAAAACAATTTTAAGATACTGTGGGAAGCGTATGCAAGGCCAAGTTGCAGCCCCTGTTCTGATTGCTGTGTTTTCTGCTTGGAGAGACCATTTCCAGGGGTTCAGTCACTCAGCCTTTTGGAGCTCCTCCACGAGCATCTCCAGTACTGTTGAGTCGAGACTTGCTCAAAGTCCCATTCTTCCTGTCATTTGATCAGTGTTCACTCAAGATGAAATTCTGTTACTCATCACCTTGGTCTTTTGGGTGAAAGTTTTAAACAGGGCTTGAAGCATGAATATGAATTTGGGGGCACTCTGACATTCTTTCCAATATCCCTAGTAGTGATTTATGGAACCCACGATTTTTGCAGAATACAGTCACCATCCCCATCTTTGTTAATGTAGTACACAGAATTTTAAAAATTCATACCAGAGATGGAGATGAAGCTTTGTAGCTACCTATAGGAGGCCACATTCTAATTAAGCTGCTTTCTATTTCTAATGAAACCCTAATTAGAACTCATAATTTATGAGTGGCATTAATATTCTGAGTTCCATGAAATGCTTGCTGTGGTTGTTTAAAACCCATGGGTGTTGAAATAATAGCAAAGCTGTCCCACCTGGATGTGGAGATATTTAAATGGAGAACAATCTATATTTGGTAATGTTGAGACCGGTTTGATAAAATGGGCTTTGTTGGCTGCCAATTCTTTCTCCTTTTGATTCCATCTTTGCTCTGTTCAGCTAATACTTAAAAACCTAGTCCTGGTCCTCTTACAACTTTGCCTCCACCCATGGCTTAAAATGCCAACTACAAAATAGAATCCAAAGTTACTAACCACGTGTGACCTTGCCTAAACTTCCCAAACCATTTCTTTACCATATGCCCTCACTGTGAAATCTATGCTGCCACCAACCTTTTTTTCTTTCCTGTTTTTTAAATCTTTGTATATTTTTCAGAGAGAACACAAGCAGGGGAGGGGCAGAGAGAGGGAGACACAATCTGAAGCAGGCTCCAGACTCTGAGCTGTTGGCAAAGAGCCCCATGCAGGGCTCTAACCCACAAATTGTGAGAACATGACCTGAGCTGAAGATGAGATGCTTAGCCACCCAGGAGCCCCGTTTCCACCAAGCTTTTACTCTTGAGCCACACATAAACACTTGCCATGACAAGAGCCTAGGGATATAGTCTCTTCTCCATGTTTTCACATGGGCTGTCTTCTAGTTGAACTGTTCCTACCTGTTGACCACGTGAAAAATTCTTGAGTTATGCTCAGGTGAAAAAAAAATCAAGTAGATGATTACACATGTACACAGTCATGGAAGAGAAAATGGTGGGACATTGGAGATCATTAGTTTTGATGTGAGTTAGTATGGAGTATTTTGTGTTCCTATCGACATTTCCATACTGTAAAGCGGCTGGCACAACTATTTGAACTACTTGAGCAATGTAAATTCAGTCCAACAGGTCAATTATGATTGGAGTTCCTTGTAGATACGGGATAGCAAATGTCCATGCCCCCCAGCCAAATATCATCAGGAGCCTTGTCTGTACCTGAAGTTGGGTTTACTACACATGACAGTGAGAGTGAGCACACATAGAGAATTGTGGGATTTCTCAGTAAGACGGGTGTTTAATCTTAAAAGACTTGGGCTTTGGTGAGGTGGTTTTTAGGCCGGTCTAAGTAAAGATTTGCTGTGTATCTGGTGCTGTCTAAAGCAGAACAATTCGGTGATTGGGTGTATCTACTTTCAAGGGCAGAACCGAGCAAGGCTAATGCTGTAATTGGTAAAGAGCAGTCACTCATAGTAGCCAGGAGAGGGGCATGTTAGGTCTTCTGTGGGTTAAATGGTGATTTTTTTCTTTTTATGCTTACACAAAGTTACGGAGTAGCCTTGTTTGCTGCCCATTATCATGGGCCCAGAGTAAGCATATCTGCTATTCTGCGAGAATGTTTATGTCCAACAAGAGAATAACCCGGCCTCTCAGAAGTGCCAGGCCAACTTCATAGAACAGTCTGTCTGCAAACTTCAGAGAAGTGCTTGGATGTCGGGATTTGCTTTTTGTTTTCCTTATGAGAGAAGTGAGAGCATATGAAAAGTACTTCGGACTTGGTGATCTTGTCAATCTCTGTATAGGAATGAGACACATGATCACCTTTCTGGAATCTTGTGGGTGAGACTTTTAACTGGCAGAGGATGGGAAGCAGCAGATAGGGGTGGACATTTGACAGAAATTTGCCCTCCAAAGAGAGAGCCCACATTGTTGCAGAGGATGGCAGCCTGGAAGGGGATCCATGTAAGACTATGAGGAAAGTCATTTTCTTTGATTTTTGCCCATTGACTGGCAGTCTCCTCATACCCTGTAGCCTTGGTGGATACAAGCTGTGGATAAAGCTTCCAAGCAGACATGCTTCTGTGCTAGAGCATCCTTCTCAATGCTAACCTTTCTCCCTTTGTGTTATGTCCTGCTTAGGTCTTGAAAAATATCAAACTGATGGTACAATATTTAAGGCACACCAAAGTCTAAAATATGGCTAACACTAGCATATCTACTATTCCTTAATAAGATATTAACAACTTAGAATTCCCCTTACATAGCCCTGTCTGATCCTCCTATGGGCGTACTACCCAGCGGTAACCGTTATCCTGAATTTGGGTTCTTGTTTTCTCATACATTTTTTAATACTGAATGCATATTTACATAACGGACCAATGCATTGTGTTGCTTTGAACAGTTGTGTATTGCACATGAAAAGCTTTGTATATATTCAACGTATTTCTGAGATTCATCCATGTTGAAGCATGTAATTCCAGTTCACCTGTTGGGTAACAATTCCTTTATGAATATACTCCCTTAGTAACTTGCCTGTGTTGGACATGCTGTTAATGTTTTTTCCCTTGTATAAATATTGCTATGAAAATTGGCATACACCTGTCATGCTGTAAAGGTGGGTGAAATTCTGTAGGATTTATATGTAGGAGTAGAATTTGTGTGTCTGTAACTAATTTTTTTTTAAACCAATCACATCAATTTACCCAGCCATCAGCAATGTAGGAAAGTTCCCCAGTCTCCATAGTCTAACATTGTGGTCGTTGGACTCTCAAGTTTCCGTGTTAGGATGAAATGAAATCCTACCGTTTTTATTTTCAGATAGATTTTCCCATTCCTTGGCTACATTAGGCAACTTTTTAGACTATTGGCTATTGAAGTGGTGTTGGAATTGGCTGCTTCTGTTTGCTTATTCTATTTGGTTGTTGGTCATCTTATTGACTGGAGAAGTTCTTTGCACTGCATAGGTTTCATTTGTTGTATGGTTGCAAGTATTCTATCCTCTGTGGGTAATCTTTCCTTTCTTCGTGGTATTTTTAAAAAATTTTTTTTCGGGGCGCCTGGGTGGCGCAGTCGGTTAAGCGTCCAACTTCAGCCAGGTCACGATCTCGCGGTCCGTGAGTTCGAGCCCCGTGTCAGGCTCTGGGCTGATGGCTCAGAGCCTGGAGCCTGTTTCCGATTCTGTGTCTCCCTCTCTCTCTGCCCCTCCCCCGTTCATGATCTGTCTCTCTCTGTCCCAAAAATAAATAAACGTTGAAAAAAAAAAAAAGTGTTCTGGTGTTAATGTGGCCAGATCCAGTGTTAAGTGCTGTGTAAAGGGCGACCTATAACTTAGTGGCTTGTAACAATAACCATTAAATTATTTTATGCCATGGTTTCTTTGGGTCAGAATTTGGGAAGGGCTCAGTGGAATGCTTCTGACGCAGGGTCTCCCAGGTGGGTCCAATGGGATGGTGGTTGGAACTGGAACAGTGGGAAGCTGACTGGGCATTTCTCTCTGTTCATGTACTGTCAGAACTTTACTGTATGATGTCTCTGTAGGGTCTTACTTGACTTCCTTCACAGCATGACCACATGGGGTAGTTGAGCCACTTACTTGCAAGTTGAAGACGCCAGTGTGTGTTTCACAAGCAAGATGGAAGCTGCATAGCCTGTAAGGACTTATTAGCCTTGGAATTTTGTAGTGTCAATTCTGTTGTATTTTTTGGGCAAAACAGTCACAAAAGCCCACTCCTTGTGTGACTTTGACACTCATCCTATTAGAAGCAGAGCACGTGGAATGGGGAATATTGCTGTGGCTATCTTTGGTAAATAGAATCTGCCAAATATATCCATATTTCTCAGTGTTGGTTGTTTGAATCTTGATCTAGAAATCCTTCAACTCCAGGCTATAAAGACTTTCTCCTAGATTTTTCCTAAGTGTTACTCGGCTATATACAATTATTCAATACATCTGAAATTGGTTTCTGTGCATTGAGGTGATAATTCTAATCCAGTGCACACTAGTTTTCTATTTACTGGTGACCTGAAATGTTAGATTTGTTACAAACTTTGATGTATACATGCTTCAAGAGCTTACTGTCACATTAAATTTGTTCTTAACTGCTACAACTTTTAAGGAATTTTCACATTGTTCTTAAAAAACCATTGTGTTTTGGGGCGCCTCGGTGGCTCAGTTGGTTAAACGTCCAACTTCAGCGCAGGTCATGATCTTGCAGCTGCAGAGTTCAAGTCCCACGTCGGGCTCTTGTGCTGACAGCTCTGAGCCTGCACACTGCTTTGGATTCTGTCTCCCTCCCTCCCTCCCTCTATCTCTGCCCCTCCTCCACTGATGCTTTGTCTCACTTCTTCAAAAATACTAAAAAGAGCTATTCTTTGTCTTTTGTTCTTTCATTAAAAAACTTAGTCTAAGAAACAAACCCTGCATAGGAGCCCTTATTACATTCTCCCAGCAAAGCTTAAGTGATCGATAACAAAGTCTGTCCTCCTTACTCAACACTAAAATGTCTCTAATGAGAGGGGTGCCTGGGTGGCTTGGTTAAGCATCCAACTTGAGCTTGGGTCATGATCTCAGATTCTCTGAGCTAGAGGCTTGTGTTAGGCTCTGTGCTGACAGCTTGGAGCCTGGAGCCCCCTTCAGATTCTCTTTTGCGTGTGCTCACTCTCCCGGACCCTCTCCTGCTTGCATGCTCTTGCTCAACAATAAACATTAAAAGTCTCTAAGGAGAGGTACTGTTGTCCAAAATAGAATACCCTTAGATGTTATTGCTGCCTTGCAAGGAAGTACCTATGCCATTATCCATACAGAATGTTGTATTTATACCTGGTGAACCTGCTTAACATGTTCGCCTTAGGAAATCACATGAAGGCGCGGTGAACACCTTGCTGATCTGACCACAAGCCTAGGGATCTTAGTAAATCAAAGGTTTGGATCATGGGGCTCTTGATGGGAGGAAAAAAATGCTTTTTGGGGGTAT
Organism: Herpailurus yagouaroundi; assembly: GCF_014898765.1. Lineage (NCBI taxonomy): Eukaryota > Metazoa > Chordata > Mammalia > Carnivora > Felidae > Herpailurus > Herpailurus yagouaroundi. The sequence continues at coordinate 31,612,346 of NW_024412404.1, read as the reverse complement.
CATTATCCTCCTGTGTTTTTCTCTTGCATGTACTTGTCTTGCTACTGTGATATCTGCCTGTAGTGCAGGCAGCTATCTGCCAAACAAGCTCTCTTCATGCTAACAAAACCCATTGGTATCCATTCAGGGCATGTTGCTGAAGAGGGGGCTGTGTAAGATTTTAAGAGCAAGTTGGGAGGTGTGGGGTGTTGGAAGAGGTCCTGTAGAGGATATGACTGCCAGTTGATTGAAGAGCTGCACCCAGGTAGAGCACTGTACCCCTTCACTGTCATTGGAATGTACATTCCATCTACCATTCCCACGCTGGGAGAGGTCTCGAGGGCATAGCCTTTAGAGTAAGGTGTTGTGGAGACCATCTGGACTAATGCATGACTGAACTCCAGGCAGCTAAAATCTTTCAAGATTCTGGCAGGATGTCTTTCGGCCACCCAAGACCAGCCTTGTTTTTAAGTTCCCTTTTAAAACCACCACCTATCGATCTGGAGTGGTTTACCTCTTTATTTGCTTTCTCCTTGCCTTCTGTGTACAGAGGCTGGTTGCAAACCAATAACTTTATTATTTTTTTTTTTCTTAAATAAGGGCCATCCTACCAGGTATTGAGTGATACCTTAGTGTGGTTTTGATTTGCATATCTCTGGTTAGTGGTGTTTAGTATCTTTTAATGTACTTATTGATCACTTTGGTTTTTGGAAAAATGTTGCTCAGGTTCTCTGCCCACTTACTAATCAGACATTTTGGGTTTTTGTTTTTGCTTTTGATTTGTAGGAGATCCTCTATATTTTGGGTATTAACCCCTTACTGAACTTGGCTCACAAATATTTCTTACCTGTTCTCCAAATAAAAAAGGCTGCATTTTAATTTTGACTTCCTTTGCTCTATAGAAGCTTTTTAGTTTCAGTCTCAAGTATTGTTGCTTTCTTCTTGGGCTTTGTGTCCTATCCAAAAAATCATTGCCAAGATCAATGTCCTAAAGCTTGTTCTATGTTCAAGGAGTTTCACAGTTTCAGGTCTTAAATTTAAATCTTTAATCTAACTTTAGCTAACTTGTATGTATGGTATAAGATTTTTCACTTTACATATGAACATTATTTTTCCCGGGAAGCCTGGGAGGCTCGGTTAAGTGTGAAATCTTGGTTTTGGCTAAGGTCATGATCTATCTCCTGGTTTGTGAGTTCAAGCCCATTTTGGGCTCTGTGATATCAGTGTGGAGCCTGCTTGGGATTCTCTCTCCCTCTCTCTGCCCCTACCCTGTTCCTGTTTTCTCTCTGTGTCCCTCTGTCTCTCTCAGAATAAACTGTTAGACAAAAGAACAAAACTAGTTTACCCAACATTGATTGAAGTGACTATCCTTTGCCTGCTAACTGACCATAGATGTATGGGTTTATTTCTGGGCTCTTGATTCTTTTCCATTTTTATGCCAGTAAAATGTTTTGTAATGTTAAAAAAAAACATTGTAACATTTTATCATTAAATGACTTTTTCTTGTCATGACTTTCACTTGAGGTCTATTTTGTGTAAACTCTATTTTCTTTGATCTTGCATTCACATGGAATATCGGTTTCCATCCATTTCTAATTCCCTTTGAGCCAACATGTGTCCCCAAAGCTGAAGTGAGTCTTCTGTAGGTTATATGGAGTATTTCTTTATTTTTTTAAATCCATTTAGCCGACCTATACCTTTGAAGAACTTAATCGATTTATACTTAATCCATTTATAATCCATTTATATATAAAAGTAATTATTGATAATGACTTCCTAATGCCATCTTACCAGTTTTCTGGCTGTTTGATAGTTCCTTGTTCCTTTCTAGGTCTCCTGGTGCTTGGTTTTAGGAATTACTGGTTTTTGCATAGTGGTATACTTTCATTCCCTTCCCTTTGCCTGTGTATATATACTGCAGGTTGTCCCTTGCATTGGTGTCTGTGCCCTTCGAGGAAGTAGGCACCTCTTAGCTTTGCTTGGTCACGAGAGCCCTTCACTAGTCCTCCAGTGCAGAGATTCTAGGTGGGCTCTCTGGTGGTGTCCCTAGGTAGATGTGCTGCTGAAGTCCTTGGGCAGATGGGTCTGGTACTTAAATAAGGTACACAGACCTGTGGTTTGGGCTCATCAGGGCCAACCTGGTGCTTGGGTCTGCTGGATGGGGCTTGGAACATGGGTCTGAGTGGGCTAACCAGGCTCTAGGGACCTTTGGGGTGGGCTTGGAATCTGGGCCCATTGGTTACTGGCCCAGTCTTGGGGAAGATTTGGAGCCTGAGTCCATGGGAGCTGGTCTGGAGGCTGGCACTACTGACTGGGATTGGCCTGGCACTGCTAAAAGGGAGTTGTAACATTACCAGTCTGGTGCTGGGGCAGAACCAGATTCTGGGCCCATGAGGGCCTGTTTGGAGTGTAGGTTCCTGGAGACTGGCCTGGCACTCTAGAGCAGGCTGGGATCTTAGGATTATTGGAGCTAGCCTGGTATTGGGGCAGGTATGGGCCAGGGATTATAGGAGCCAGTATGGCATTGGGTGGTTCAGGAGCCTGGGGGGCTGGAGTTAGGGGACTTGGGTTTGTGGGAGTCCACCTGAAGTCTCAATTAACTGGAGTCAGCTGGGAGTCAGGGACCATGGGAACCAGCTGGTACTGGTGTGACCTGGGAGCCTGGAGTTCTTGGAGTCCCTTGGGCTGGTATGTACCTGGGTTTGAGGGGAAAGTCTGCTCATTCTGTCTCCCCTCCATGAGGAGGGTGTGTCTCTGCCCTGGGCTGCCTGGGTTTGGGGGAGGTGTGACAGGGTAATGTGAACTGTCTTTCCTATGGTCTTCAGTGTGTCTGATTTCTGTGTTCCACCTAGGTGATGTCCTCCCTCACTTGGAATCCTTCTTGAGAAGACCTCTGTGTGTGCAGACAGATGTTCAAACTGATATGTCTGGGAGGGGACACAATCATGGGAAATTCCAATTCCACTGTCTGACATGACTTCCGAATTCCCTTTTTAATTCTTTGATTTACGGGTTATTAAACTGTTGCAAATTCCAAATACTTGTAACTTTTCCAGATACCTTTCAGTTACCTATTTCAAATCTTGTTTGTGGCAAATGTGAAGAAATGGGCAGAAGACAGGAATATACACTTCTCCAAAGAAGACATTCAGATGGCCAACAGACAAACAAAAAGATGCTCAACATCACTCATCAGGGAAATCAAAACCACATTGAGCTACTATCCCACACTGGTCAGAGTGGCTAACGTTAGCAACTCAGAAAACAACAGATATTGGCAAGGATGTGGAGAAAGGGGATTTCTATTGCGCTGCTGGTGGGAATGCAAACTGGTGCAGCCTCTGGAAAACAGTATGGAGGTTCCTCAAAAAGTCAAAAATAGGACTACCCTATGACCCAGTAATAGCCCTACTAGGAATTTATCCAAAGGATACAGGAGTGCTGATGATGCATAGGGGCACATGTACTCTTGTATTTATAGCTGCTCTTTCAACAGCTAAATTATGGGAAGAGACCAAATGTCCATCAACTGATTTTAATGGAAAAAGATGTGGTTTTATATATACAATGGAATACTACTTGGCAATCAAAGAAGGAAATCCTGCCATTTGCAAAAACCTGGGTGGAACTGGAGGGTATTATGCTAAGTGAAATAAGTCAGAGAAAGACATCATAGGTTTTCACTCGAACTTGAGAAACTTAACAGAAGACCATGGGGGAAGGAAAGGGGAAATACAGTTTGAAACATAGGGTTTGCCTCCCTCTAAGACTCCATACAGAGAAGAAACTGAGGGTTGATGTATGGCGTGGGGGATGGGGGAAATGGATGATGGGTATTGAGGAGGGCACTTGTTGGGAATGAGCACTGTGTGTTGTATGTAAGCGACAGATCATGGGAATCTACCCCCAAAACCAAGAACACACTGTATACACTGTATGTTATCTAACTTAATGAGTTACAGGTATATAAAAGAACACTTTCTATGACCTGAATCTCTTAGAGTTAATCGAGAGGTTGGTTTTTTTTTTTGTTTTTTTTTTTTGTTTAATATTTTTTTTTTTTTGTGGTATATCTTGGTAAATGTGCCAGATATTACTGGAAAAAAATACTGTTTTTTAAGTGTTGTAGAATTGTCATTTGGGTCAAATTGTTATCAAATCTATGTCCTTACTTTCTATATTAGACAAAGGTGTTGAAGTCTAACACTGTATTTGTTTATTCTTTGTACATTCTTTTCTATGCATTTTGAAAGTCCTTTATTATATGAGTAAACACAATTACCTCCCCCCTCTTCTGAATTCTTGTGTTGGTGTATTGTAATTGTTCTAATTCTATTCAAACCACACAAGAGATTATGTAAGGACAGTACTAAGTTGTTAACTCCTTGATACTGTTGCTTTTCATACTTTCATACATATCCAGGTTTCCCTGTGGGATAATTTTCTTGGGTAAAGCTTTCTTTGGGTAAGCTTCGTAAAGAGTTCACTCTGTTTAGTTAGAATGGTGACAGAGTACCTCAGTACTATCAAAGCCTGGATTGAGTTGATCCTGGATTGGAGTTTTGACAGGATCAGTCTGTTTCATCTCCCATCCTTGGGGTATAACCACCCAATGTTTTCAAATCCTGAAATGGTGTTGATGCTAGGGCTTCTTCTGGTGAATACTCCCCTTCCCCATCTTAAGAATTGGACAGACGTCTGGAGGGCAAAATCAGCTGTACCTGAAGCAGGAGTTCTATCTCCAGGGACCTTCAAACTGCTGAAAGCTCTTCCTGTTTCCCTTGTACCAAGCTTACCCAGTTGTACATTGTATGTACAACACCATCAATAACCTCAATAAAAATGATCTTTATGTTGGCACTCATCTGTCCCTTTTCCAGAATGTTTACCCCTTGGTCTCCATCTGTTAGCAGCTAATACCTTTAATGGTTTTTAAAAGTACACACGACAGTTTTGTTTACACAGACCACCCTGGTCAACTGCAAGTTATTTCTACCGATTGAGCTTCTAATTGGAATTTTTACGTAATCTTTATCAAATTTATCTGGTGATTACTTTATGGACTCCTGATTCTTGGTTCCTTTATTTTCTTTGAATATTTTAAAAATTCCTACTTTGTTGTGCTGTACCCAATAATTTCATTAGTTGAAGTTCTTAGAGGTTTCATTGTTACTCCAGCTCACTGCTACTGATTTCTTGTTTTCTCTTGGAAGGGGTAAACTTGATGGTGAGCTCATGTTTACCTGATACTAAAGCTTACTCGGTGTATCAAGGGACTTAAGCTGAAGGTGGGTTCTTCCAGAGAATTTGTGTCACTTGGCGCGTGTTCCCTGGGCCAGTCTAAATTCAAGCCCTAGATTCAAGTTAGGGCTACTGTGCTGGTTGCATAATGGCCTCCAAATATGTCCACATCCCAGTGCCTAGAACTTGTGAGTATGCTCCTTAGATGGCAAATGTGATCAGGCACATGTGATTATGTATCTTGAGTTGGGGAGAGAATCCTGGATTTTCTGGTTGTCGGCTGTAAATAATCAGAAATCTCATAAGAGTGAGGCAGGTGGCCATAGAGAAAAGATGCTTCGTAGCTGTCCTGAAAGGTGGAGCGAGTGGACATGACCAGCATCTGGAAGCTAGAAGTAGCAAGAAGTGGGTTGTTCCCTGGAGCCTCAGGAAGAAACCCATCCCTACTCTTACTTTGGTTTTAGTCTCCTGAAACCCATTTTGTACTTGAAACTTCCAGAGTGCTAGGAGAAGAAATTTGTGTTAAGCCACAAAATAAATGGAAATTGTGAAGCAATAAACCAAGACAGGTAGTTTGTGATTACAAATTATCTGGGAGACTCACCCCACCCTGCTGCCCATCAAGCCCATGCAGAGGTTAGGATGGATTAATTTTGCATCTCCTCCTCAGCTAGTCCTGGACATCTGCAGAAGTTGCCATCTAATTCTCCAACTTGTGAGGGTCTAAGATCATTCTTCCACTGTTAAAACCAAATAGTTTTTTCATGTCAGTAGATGTCTGAGGCACCCTGTCAATCTTGTATTCACTTCTTACATTCTTGTGTCTTGTCCAAGATTTCTAGGTGTTGGTATGAGGACATAGATTCTAAAATGGCTTGGAACATTCTTATCTAGAAGATGAATGTAAGGATAATACCTACATAAGTGTTCATAAACATTCAATAAACATTTCAAGGATAAAGATAATTCTGGTAACTTAGTTTCTCCAAGCAAGCCAAATAAATCATTTTCATCTGCTTTCATACCAAATTTACAAATCTATAACTCTATCTTGTGGTTATGACACCTCCTGACAATTGCATTAAAGACTGTATTTATATGGAGTGTTTTCAAAATAGTCTGGCTTTTTTGGGAACCAAAAACTTAATTGAAACTATGACTTGAAGTATGTCCAACTCAAATTTCCACCTTTAATAATATCTGAAGCAATTCTCTAATTTGTGACTTTTAAAATACAAGCATAGAAGATTGATTTAGAGTGATGGAAAACCTGCATTTTGGATTTAAAACATTGGGGAAATTGATTTGTGATTTTCACCTTTGGACCAAACTCTATTAAAAGGGTATTAAATCAGTCAAGACATGAATAGAGGTGGGGGTGAATGAGCTTTCCAGAATGCTGGGAATCTGAAGGCAGAGATATTAATCATGGACATTTGGAGGAGGATTCCAATTTCTGGGTTCAGACAAGGGCATAGCTTGAGGATGCTGAATTCAGAACAAAGGGATCCTGGTAGAATTCTCGGAAACAATACGTAGATACTTGGTGTTTGGGTGTCTATTTTGGTAGAGCTGAGTAAAAGATGGTAGTGGAATAGCAGGAATTTCTTGCATTTGGGGAGAGCCTAGCTTATAAGCACAACATGTCTAGCAATTAGAGGTTTTATGGGGGTTGAAGTCACCTGTGATTAAATGCTTCATCCACCCCCATCTTGAATAGCCACTGTACATTTGATGCTTTTGTATTACAAGTTAAGCAAATTGAGGATTCCTGTAAGATTGGAAATTCAATCTATGAGAAGAGCTATGGGGCTTTAGCATTCTATACAGTTCTATTAGCTATAATTATATAAAAAAACATAATGACTATAAAAAGTTTTAGACTGCCTTCAGGTCTCCTGTTGTAAAGGGTAAAATCCTGAGTGATAATTTACATTAATGTAAACAATAGGTAAAATCCCCGGGCAAATGAACTCTTTCCTGATGTGAATAGTACTTTCCCCCCTGTTGCTATTCAGATACTGCTGTGTAATTCAGAGCAGTTTGTTTCCATCTCAAATAATAGATCTTAAACTAAATTCTCAAATTTTCACGCACCTGGGAAGTACGTGAATAAACCCCACTCAGGCGTTGCTGGATCAGAGTGGTCGGATAAGGTTGTCCCAAAATTCTTCTGCTCTTCCTCCATGTGTCTGCCTTCATCTCTCTCTCTCCTCCCCCTTCATATCTTTACTCTTATTCTCAAAAAGGACTTGGTTTTCATGAGCTCTTTTTCCCTTCGTGGCAGGAAAGCTAGTGACCCAAACTCAAGGCGCAGATGGTACTTTGTGCTCTTGACTCTAGAATAAGACTGTGCTCTTCACTTACCTCTCAAGCCTTAGAGATGATCTGACTGGGCCCTAGTGATCCAATCACTGTGGTCAGATCTGTGAAGTGCTTTTCTTGGCCAAGCTGGGGCTAATGAGCATCACTGTGGGAAGGTGGGAGGCAAAATCACCCCTACCCAAACCACAGGGCAAGGGTTTCCCACACCCAAGTGGAAATCTCTTAGGATGAGGAGGTAGAAAGTAGTGCTAGATGGAAAACACGGGCATCAGTAACCTATACAATTCTTCATGTCCGATGATGATCTGTGCTGGTATAAGCCTTCATATCTAGGCTCTTAATCAAATACGCAGTTTGTGCACCTGGGTCTAATTATTTAAAGTTCAAATTATAAATACCATATCTTCATTAATATTCAGCAATGTTGACTCCCTAAGTATGTCTCTGTGCATTGAAGCTGAGAAGGGTATCTCTCCTCTACAGTGCTTGGCAGAAAAAACAGCCCACGATGATTGGGACTGGCCCTTCTCTCTAGTTGTGGGGGAGGGGTGCAGCATGCGGGCTGTCCAGGTTTCTCAGGTGGTTGATTGAAGGCAGAGGAGGACTGCTCTGCAGTCTGAGGACCAGTGGCCTCTTGGCCAACAAGTGACCCGAGGCAACTGTGATCTTCTCAACTTCACTGGGTTGGCTTTTTGTATAATCTTCAAATTTTCTGTCCTTGTCATGTCTCCATTTAGGGATATTTTTAATTAGTATTAGTCACAGTAATTACTGGAAATTCACTTTTTCACTTGATTTCTGTTGCTTATAAAGTGCCTCGTTAAGTGCCACTAGACTTGAGTCTCCCAATTCTGAGCATTGTAAACAAGGCTCCCCGCGTATGAGCTGTGCAGAGTGAGGGCATTGCTAGTTTCTGATTGGTCCTACTCGTTCCGGGTCCAGAATTCAGTGATACACATTAACAAGTGGTATGTTTTAAAAACGCTTACTAAAAAAGAAAGTTCCTCTAACGATCTATGCAGTGATTCTTAATTTAGAAACACAGCGGCTTCTCTTTCAAGATGACTGAAGAATGTGTCCACAATACCTGTGACAGTGAGGACATGCTCATGTTGCAGTGGAGGGTTGAGACCTGTTGCTCACACTAGGAGGGATCCTATCAGTGATGCTACCTTACCTGTTGATTCCCCAGCCTTCGTGTTCAGCTGCTCATCAGTGAGTGATGGAAGATCCAATCCTTGAGATAAGAGTAATTTCCCAGTGAAGCCCAACTATCTCACTGCTTATCTGTTCAGGTTTTCTATCCTGTGGGCTACAGAACGCTTGTAAATAATACTGGTCTTCTCGTTAAAAATAGGATCTGGGGGCCTTGGTAGCTCAGTCGGTTAGGCATCAGACTTAAGCGCAGGTCATGTCTCAGTTTGTGGATTCAGGCCCCATGTCGGGCTCTGTGCTACCTGTGTCTCCCTCTTTGCCACTCTCCCACTAAACATTACAAAAAGTTAAAATCTTTGATTACATAGTTTTTCTGATTATTGCTTGATACAATTTGTATGGTACACAAAAATCTAAAGGAAGCATAAATCTTTTCGAATCACCTTGAGATAATTACCATTAACATTTTGATGAGAACTTTTTTTTCTTGGGTACACACAAACACAATTTTACACAAATGGGGAAATGCTGATTTTTACCACTGTCTGAAAATACTATAAACTCGTTCTTCAGTTCCTCTACTAAACTTTGATAATGAAAAATCCTGTAAGTTCAAAAGGTGTTGTTCGTGCTGTGGTTGTCATCAAATTGTTTAACTAGCTGTTACCTATATGAGTAGCTGTATTTTTCAAGGAGTTCTAAATGGTCTCTCTTTTCTAGACTCAAGTCGGGATCCTGAGTTGGGTCACTTTTTGTGTCACCCATTGAAGCTCAGGTGAACACAGTTCTGTCAGTTACACTAATGATGCTTCCTAAGCCCTGAAGAATCTGCACCTCGGGCCTGGCTGCCTGCTAGAAGATCCTAGCCATACTAGCAAGCGTTCTGTTCTGTCTCCCCACAGGGCATACATTATATGCTCCTTTGCTTTCCTTCTCATCAGCTGTGAAGGCCTGAAATCTCCCAGCTGTATGGATCTAAGAGATTCAAGGATTGATCTCCTGTGTGCTTTGAAGGGCTGCCAAGACCAGATTTCCTCCCAGAATGTCAAAGTGGGCCAGCTCTGCCCTTTGTCTGTAGAGTCCTTAGTTAGTAGGACACGTTCTTTTCAGGAAACTGCTGACAATTACCCCAGGTATCTCTTCAGGCTCTCCTGCAGCGCACAGGTGGAAGAGATGCACACAGGTCTGTCTGGGTCCTAGACCTTGCTCATCTCCTGCAAGCTGTACTCCATTCCGACTCCAGCTGGCTGCCTCAGGACAAGCAAGTCATTGGAGTTACCCTGGGAAAAATGGGACTCTCCGAGTCGCCAAAATTCCCAGAATCCACCAACTCCACCTCCCTAAGATACGGGAGAGTGTTTTCTTGCTTACTCCTTAGTACAATCCCATGAGACAGTTTTATTGCTAATTCAGTTAATTGTTCATGAATCTTCAGAAGCGAAATCAAAATAAATACTAAAGGAAGCAAGAAAGAATAGTAGTGATAAAGGACATTTCTTGATTCAGAAGCTGAATTGAAATGCTGCCATGATCTGCTATTCAAATAGAAGGTAAAATCGTGTCTATTTCTGAAAAGATCATGAAGCTTCGAAGTAGTTGATGGAGCTCTGAATGCTCTGTGGAGGTGTTGTAACCAGAAGTCAGTCCTTGGCTCTCTTTTTCTCCTTCGTAGTAAAAAGTAGAAATGTGCCATCATTCTCTTCTAGACATCCTAATAAACTACTAAATTTTTTCCTACCGAGTTTCCATAATGCATACTACAATTCTCCGTACATAACCAGAAGCGGCTGTCACTGTCAGTCTAGGTTTGACCCTAGACTCTGTCATCCTTGAGGTATGGCCCCCCGCAGTCTAGCAGCTTCCTTGAGTATCTGTCTCCTAAATGGTGAGGGGTAGACCTGTATAGCCCAGTTGTACTGTAAGAATCCAGTGAGAGTCCCTATATGAAATTGACAACTAAAGACTTCATTGTTTGGCTAGAGAACATACAGAACCATTTCTGTCTCAGCAGACTGTCGCCTGCCTCACAGTCTCTATTCTTTGTTGCGCCTTTCTTGTTACCTTGTATTCTATTTTACAGCCCTGTCTCTTCCAGTAGACTAAGGTTCTTGTGACCAGAATGTATCAACATATCTTACTGGTTTCCCAGAGCCCAGAACTATCTTGATTATAAAAAATAGCCCTGTCCTATTCTTGCCAAAACACATCTAATAACCCAAATTGTGCTTCAAAAAACCAAAACAGCAAAAAACCCAACCTTCCAATTGTGGTCTACAAAGCAGCTGGGTCATAGCTGATCTTTCCAGCCACATCTTGCCCCACATCCTCTACATCAATTCCTGTTTTTGACCATACCAGGCAGATATCTCTGTTCACTTCAGCAAAGATCATTTTTGTGATTGTGGTTTTTGTTATAGCTCCAGACAGAACACGGTAGCATTCACAAGTTTTGGATGTGTTGGGCAGCAGATGATTTCATGCTTTAGGACCAAGAAAGCACAATGTGACCTATGTCTTCGCTGAAAATTTTGGTTTCTCACCTATAAAATGAATTTCCAAAAGGACTTTGCAACTCTGAGTCCATGATTCAAATTCATTTTGAGAAAGGTTTCATTTCTCAATTCTAGGCAGTATGGAACGGAAGGATAATATTACACAGTGAGTTAATTCTACAGGTCCTTTCTTTCTAATGAATTGATTGAGGCAACCACAATGCCTTGCGTTTAACCTCGCCCTTGTAATGGAGCTCCTCCTAATCATAGTCTGCATCTTTAGGGGAACTTCAAGGCTCAGAGAAATCAGTAATAAACAGCTTATCATTAACTAATCTCCTCTATGGAAGTGAAAATAGGCCAGCCACGTATCTTTAATGCTCAATTTCCTCGCAGATGGAACCTCTCTTTTTCATGACCTGGTACTTGTTACAAGGTGGGGGGAGGGTGGCTCTGACCTTTAACCAACTTTACCTTGTTCCTTACATCAGCACTGGGGAGTTTTCTTTTTCCCTATAGACACTGATCAACCTTGGGTCATTCCTGTGCTTCATGGCCTTCTGAAATGCCTGTCTGATCATTTGTAAAAGCTCTAAATAAGCACCAGTCTCATTCAACTTTTTCCACTGTAGCATAAAGAAGCTTGGCTTCTGGTAACGAAGATCTGGGTTTCATTGACTATTTCTGTGACCTTGAGCAACTAGCTCAGTTTTCCTGAATCTGTTTTCAATATAAACTCCTGTAGGCAGTTAGGAAGTCAAGTATTCTGCCTTGTTTCTTAGTGCCTGGTAAGGACACCAGGATTTGTTTGCTCATTTATTTTCCCTCCTTTACCCTCCTTTATTTTATGCCTCTGAACTTCTACCTTATTTCCAAAGAGATTACCCAATTCAAACAAGATTGCTAAACTTAATTAAAAATCTTTAATTTAGGCTATCTGAGTCTGAAGATAGGATATATAATGACATTTTACTTAAAAGAAAATAAATTGCTGTTTGTATTCCCAGCCCTAACTCCCCAGTTGATATATATACATATATATATATCATCAGTTTTTGATTAAGCTGTTTCTAATAGGTCTCTTGTTAAAATTAATTTCAGGAGGTTGACTAGAAGGCTTGTTCGGTCAGAATGAAATAGCGGGGACCTACCAAGGGGCAACTTAATGTATGGTTAAGAGCAGAGATGCTGGTGTCCAGTGACTGGAGTCCAAAACCTGATTGACTCTTCTGGTATGATCTTGAAAAAGTTGCTGAACTTCTGGCCCTCAGTTTCCCCAACTGTCAAGTGGGAATAGAAAATACTACATAAGCATTAAATGTGTGCATATGTATAACATATCTGGAAGGGTCCTAGAACGTAGGAAGCACCATATGTGTTCACAACCCTCTTCAGCTTTATCATTGTTTGCTATTACTAGGTCTAGTTTATGACTAACAAAATCTACTGATAAAACAATAGTGGATTCGACAACATAGGTTTATTTTTGGCTAGCCTAAACCTCCAAGCTGGTAGGCAGTCAGAGGGCTAAGAGCATCTCTGCTCTGGGAGGTTGTTCCAAGACCCAGTTTCTATCTATATTGTTGAACTCTGACAGTTTACTGGCCCCTGCCCTAGGTATCTGTAAAGGGCTCATGATAAATACCTTTAAGGTCACTTTTTCTTTTTTCAATTGGAATTCCTCACCTTTGCTGTTACTATGAACTATGAATGAATAGGTAAGTTCAAATTGTTGACCACCCTGCTCCAGCATAATGCTCTTACTTGGAATCTGTTACTCCAGTCATGTCAGTCTATGGGAACACAAGGAAGACAGGAAAACAACCTTGTTTTCTTTAAGGATCATCTAGGATTTGCATACTTAAGTTGTCACTCATGCCCCATTGTTGAGAACGTAGTCATACATCCATGCCTGGCGGCAAGGGATCAATGGCCATATTCCCAACTAGAATTGAGGAGATGGTTTTACAAGAGCAGAAAAGAGGAATGGATATTTAGGAGACAACTATTTTTGCTGTAAGTTTGACAAATGCTATAATACAAATGCATTTCTACTTGAGGAAAAAAAATTAGTAAGGTTCTTTACAGAGTATGATACAAAAAAGTTTGTAACCTTGAGAATGCACAGGAGGGGCAGAGAATTCCAAGCAGGGTCTGCACTGTCAGTGCAAAGCCCCATTTGGGGCTTGAACTCCCAAACTGTGAAATGATGACCTGACCCGAAATGGAGTGTGGGACATGTAATTGACTGAGCCACCCAGGCACACCCATGTCCCTTTTTAAATCTATTTTCAACTCTTCAAAAAAAAAAAAAAAAAACCACAAAAAGCAAGGCTTATAATTCTCTGTATATAAAAGATAATATTAGATGTCAGAAAGATTGACATTTTTCTCAGGGTCACATTGTTGGTTGAGACCTGCCTTCAATTCCAAACTATGTTGCCTTCTTCATCCAAACTTCCTTTCAAATGGTAAACTACTTTCTTGACTATTACTGGGAAATTATCAGCCTCTGCCCTTTTGTTATGAGATGGGAACAATCTACAGGAAACATCCAGGATGTTGTAGTTTGCTACTGTAGCTATAACAAATTGAATGGCCTTGGTGACCTAAATAAAGTCATTATCACACTGTTCTGCAGGACAGAAATCCAACACAAATCTCCCTCAACTAGAATCAAGATGCTGGCCAGGCTGCCTTCCTTTCTGAAGGCTCTAAGGAAGACTCCCCCATCCTTGCCTTCACAGTTTATTAAAGGGTGGTCTGCATTGTTGACTTGGGGCCTTTCCTCCCTGGCTAGCAAGGGCCGTTTGAAGAACTCCTAGAACTTTGTGCTGATCAGTTCAGCTGGGAGAAAAGTTGGGTATTTTCAGGACTCCTGTGAAGACATGGGCCCATCAGATAATTCAGGATCATTTATTTCCCCATCTCAGGCCCACACCCTTAATTACATCATGAGACCCTTCTAAGGTTCCAGGGACAAATGTGTGGGCATATTTGGGGGCTGTTCTTCCCACCACATTGGAAAAACTCTTTTCCTTCTAACTTATTTTCTTAATATTTTGGTAATTACCACCTAAAAATGGGCATGAAAAACAAGTACTGAGTTTATGGACTACAAAAAAAATCTAAAAGAACAGGTAGAGTAATGAGGTAGTCATTATTAGAATATGATCTTAGCATAAAAAAGTCGGTAGCCTGATGAGTAGACTCAGGTGTGCTCATAAATTTCAGTGTGTAGAACTTGATATCCAGTATCAAACAATGCACCAAGGCTTTCTTTGGTTGCAGTGGATTTTTATTTCAGGAGCACGGATTTTTGTTTCAGGCACATTAACGATGAAGACCAGCACAGTGAGCTGAGCTACCAAAGTGCAGCTGCATGCCTGTTTCCCTTCTGTGTCCAAGTTCAGTATGAATGCTGTTGGGGGGCCGATGCCAACTGTTCTATGTCTGGGTGGCTCTGACCTCCTAGCTCATGTCCTTGTAGCATGGGGCCAAACAACAGGTTTTCTTAAAAGTTTTAGAGCAGTCTCGCTGATGGACAGAAAGTACCCCAGGCCTTACAAGGTACATGTGTCCTCTACACCAGGACCTGCAGTCGCAGCAAAATTCCTGGTGCTTACTGACTGTGACAAGTCTGGATTTCAACTGCTTATTGGATGGAATAATCATTTTTGAGTCACTGATTATAATACTAGTGGTAAAACTGGTCTGTATTTGTGCTTCTGCTCAAACATTTCCTAACCCCTCAAGGCCAAGTATACAAAAGCACTGGGTTTGGTATTTGTGCAGAGGATAAATCCCCAGCTGCCAATGTGGGCTGCTAATCTGTGTGTGTGTGTGTGTGTGTGTGTGTGTGTCCCCCACCTTCAAATGCTGTTGACAGAGCAACAGCTCAGCGTTCTTCTCCCTGTTCTATAGTAACGAATTCTTTGTGTGAAAGAATGCCTTAAGTTAGTGTGTCCTTGGGACTCATTTTTATTATGACAAAACAGTTGATAACCAGATCCCTTCAAATCATGTCCCAAATAGAGTAATATCCCAGTTCACAGCCTCCGGTTTCTCAAAGATCTGTATTTGAATCCCTGAAGGTAACATTTGACTTGTACTAAAAATGGATGGCATATGTGAGGTCTAAAGGTCTAGACCTGAAAACCTAAAGGTCTAGATTCAAGGATGTGAAAATATACAGGACTGGAAATGGTCTTGAATGTTGTAGTCAAATAGTTCGTAAATCCAGTCATGCCCCATAATCACTTGGGAGGAAGTAAAAAAAGAACCCCCCCCCCCCAAACCAAAAAAACAACCCTGGGGTCAACCGTAGACCCCACTGAGCCTGGATATTTGGAAATGGGCCAGTGGATTAAAATAGGTAGCAAGATGAGCAAATTTACTGGTCAAAAACCATCTTCATGGCATTCCTAGCAAAAGTTCATCTGGTTCCTGTTTGTACACCTCCAGTAGTAGGAACTCACTGGCTTCTGAAACACCTTCTTGCCTTTTCAGAACGTAACAGTGCTGGATATTGTTGCTCCACCTTCCACATTCAGTCTTGGTCTCTATGTGCTCATTTGTCTCACAGAAACTAGAAAGGTAAAAATCGTATTCCCCAAATTTACTTACAGTTAAGGATCTGGACTTAAATATTAGTGATAAGGTGTATTTGCATGAAATTTGAAGGGATAATTGAGGGTGAGACCTCTTACCTGTGGCTCCTGGTTGTGACCTGACTCTAATCTCGGCATTGGTGATCTGGGTGCCTGTTCTCCTGTGTGGCAATACTGATAGACTGCAGTGTGGTGAGTGGAGAGCTCCGGACACAAGCCTGCATGATGCTATTGGTGGCCTTAGAAGTAGCAGCGTGACTTACTGGTGGCCTTAGAGGTAGTGGTGGCCTTAGGCAGAACGTTCCGTGTTGTTCTGGAGACATTTCAAGACTGGCCTAAGAGCCCACTTCTTCAGCCCTTCTAACAGCTTTATACAGACTAAAGGTACTGTACTAAATACCTTTTCATTTACAAGAGTTTAGGGAGGCAAGTTGAGTTGCTCAGGATTACACAATTTGGCTAGTTAGATGGAAAACAAGAACTCAAGCCTCCTAACTCCCATTAGCATGTTTTTCTATTCAAAAATATATACCCAGTGGAGAAGGAATTCATTAACTTGAGCAGTGTGAGTGGTGTGTGTGTGCGTGCGCACGTGTGCGCACACACAGGCACATGTTGGTATAAACTTGTTCCCAGAGCTTCCATGTGTATCAGAGCAGGAGGAAGTGTGCTTGAGTTTTGTGAATGCATATTGTTTATGCCTTTGTCAGTTATTACATGTAAACAATTGACCTCTGTCATCTTCCTTTAAAAGTCCCATGGTGAAAAAAAAATTCCATGGTGATACAGCTTTCAATCCTCTATATGTAAGTATAATAAATTTATCATATTAATATCCTTTTTATGTAGGTAACCAGGGTAGTAAAAGGGTAATGGGAATACAATTTTGGTTTGATTCTGAAAGAAAAATCCAGGAAAAGACAAATCTGTCGATCCATCTTGACCCTCTAGCATCTACTTCATTGCTTCCCTTAACGTGAGTATTTTCTGAGGGAAAAGTGATACATGATCTCAAGCTGCCATGTTGCCTAGTATTTGATGGAAAGAACTCCTCAATACCCCTAGAAAGCATTGGCCCAATCTCCTTTTATTAGGTACCAGTTACATGCAAGACATTGTCAACAAAGATAATATATTAGCTCTTGTTCAGTGCCTTGCAGAAATAAAGTTCCTGGCAGTTTTCTAAAATGTTTACTGTCCCCAAGAAGAAAATCTGGCTGGCCAGGCACAAATATTTCTAGGTGAACTCATGACAGTCCCTATTGATTATGCCTTATTTTCTGAAGTACTTAACAGTTTCTGTTCAATTATTCAGTATAGAATGTGGCCTGAGATCAACAAGAAACCCCATCAATTAATGATTTGCCAAAATAATTGTTCTACTTTTGTAAAATCAGACAATCATCTGTTCTCTATCTTTTGTTATTTTTCTAATCCTGATAATTAAACTTCCCTTAGGGTGAGTCAAACTAATCTGAAAATTTTCTTACTACCCTGACTTGTGGTTAATGAATAAAACGTGTGTTGGTTGGGGACTTGTACTAAGATGGGCTCAGAGGCTTCAGCAGTGAATGGAATACAATGCTTATGTTCAAAGATCTGACCTTCTAAAGGAGCAGTAATTTTAATCGTGGTGTTCCAACAAGGTAACCCAGGTGCCTGAAGCAGATGCAAGTCTTTCCGGAAATGCTTGTGGTCCTCTAGGCCAGACATCTTGCAGAGAAGCTGAAGAGCTTTTACATTCTGCTTGCTTTAGAGTTCAGTGCTTATTTCATTGTCCCTTCTACCTCTCTGGCTGACATCTCATAAAAGAGAAGCCTGAGTAACCAATGAGAAATGTGATGGATTCCCTCCTCCTCTAACCCTGTACTGTCTTACTCCGTGGACTACCAAATTTGTATCTTCTTGCTCTGGATAGAGTTCAACTCTCCCTGCTCCCCTATCTAGTTGCTCTAAGCTTTTTCTTTTCCTTTTTTATTTTTTTATATGCCTTGTACACTAGAGACTCTAACTTTGCTGACTCTTGATGTGGTCTGAGTCCTTCCTTTATAGTCAAGCATTCTGTAGCTAGTTTTTGAGTCCATGGTGTAGGGTGAGTCACTATCCTAGGGACCACCAGCAGTGAGCAGTGAATAAAATCAAGTCCCTGCCCTCAAGGAGCTAATGCAGTACAGAGAAAGATGACACACAAAAAACCAAACCAACTAAAAACGAAGATATGACCTGTTAGATGACCTAGCAAACAGTGTTAGGAAGATAAAGTATGGGCAGGGAGATACGGAGTGTCAAGGGGTGGGGGCTACATTTTAAACAGAGGGCCACAGAGTCAGGCATTGATGAGGTGACGTTTCAAGATGGCCTGACAAGAGGGTGAGGTACGTGATTCTTAATTTTCATTCTGGTTTCTAGGCTGTCGCTTTGGCCTTGTATACATAAGACTTTGTAATAAAGAAGGATTTGTTTTTAGTGTAGAAAACCATAGAAAATCCATATAAAGAAACTGAAAATATCTAGACTCCCACTGCTTACTGATGAGTGTATCCACTGGTGCGTGTGTGTCCATGTGAATGTAGGTAAAACTGGGATTAAAATGTATCCTAACCAGTGTTGACTGACCTTCTGCCGTGGACACCTACTACATCATTTTGAAGGACTAAATTAAGCAACCCCCTATTGGACACTAAAAAAAAAAAAACAAAAAACAAAAAACCTTCAGAGAAGCAACCTTGTAACTATCTCTGAAGGGTCTTCATCACTAAAAATTTTCTTGGCAGAAATTGCTAGAATAGAACTGAGGCAATTCTTAACAGCTGAAATGTGCTTAACTATCACTCATCCAGAGATGAAAGAGCCCAAAGGTGGAGGATGCTGGTTAGGTATAGCCTCGGGGATGCATTGACGCCTCAGGCTGGAGTTGCATGTGGGCTCCCTTTGGCAGTGAACATGAACCTCAGTTCTTCCCCTGTTAGTAGAGGGGGCAGCTAGAAGCTGAGGGTCCAAGTGTACGTAGCTAAGGGGGCTCTGGCAAAAAAACAGAGGTTAGGGAGGGACTAGCAGTTCTATTTATGTGTTGTGTCCTCTCATTGTCAGCAGGACAGGTCTGCCTATATGAGTATTTTTTTTTTTTTTTTGAGTTTTAGGATCTGGAAATCATTCCTGTAGCTAATTTACATGCTTATAACTATGGATGCATATACCCGAAGGACAAAATCTCCATATTATACTTCCTCACTTGAATTAAACTGTTTATCTTAAGCAAATATAATTTCAAACATACTTCGCTTTATTATGTCTTTTTATTATTCTGAAATTCCTCTGCCATAAAGAGTGTGAATTGAAAGTCTTTAAGCCTTAAGAACAACTTAGAAAGCCTATAATAGGTAATTGATAGAGTTCTTAAAAATGCAAGCCAAAGCTATTCTGACAGAGTGCTTTTCAGAAAAATAGTGGGTCTCGGTATCCTTCCCTACGACCTGGGATTCCCACTGAACAGAGAGGAGGCCTAGGTGTAGAGGAAACTCATTGTCAAGGTCACTATTAATGGATTCTTACCTGAGGACCTGACAAACAGGAAACTGACAGATATGAACATGTTACAACTGACCTTTTGAAAGTGCCTTTAAGAATAAAGCTGTTCTTAGTTCTGAGGTTTGTATATAAAGTTGCCTTAAAGGCTTTTTGGCATTTGAAGCATGACCTCTGCCTCCTCCCACCTCTACTACCTTAATAAGCTCCTTGGAGTTAACCTGTTGATTTGTAAATTAACAGGGAAAGTAGTAGCATTTATATAGACTCAATAGAAGGCCTACCCCCACTGTCCACTCTGCTTTGAATAGGAAGACTGCAACACGCGTGCAAAACCAGGTTCCTTCCTGGCTCTGGTGACTAGACTTTCCATGTATCATGTTGGCAAACTGCTTGATCTCTCTGAGCCCCCATATCTTCTACGTTGCCTGGAAAACGTGGGTAATACTTACTTGGCAATACTGTTGGAAGAATAAAACACAACTGGGCAAAGCCCTGGCTCATAGCAGTTTCCTTCCTATTCTGACAAATCTGACTCAGGAGACCTAAGCATAAGATGTGAAGGTATATATTCAAGATGGGAAAGTTTTTTTTTTTTTTTTTTCTAGAAAAAGTACCTATCACTTTGGATCTACACCAAAACATTTGATTTTTTTTTTTTCAATTTTATTTTGTGAAAGAGAGCAGGAGGGAGTGCTGGGTAGGGGCAGAGAGAGAGAGAGAGAGAGAGAGAGAGAGAATGAGAATGAATCCCAAGCAGGCTCCGCACTGACAGTGCAGAGGCTCGATCTCACAAAACATGAGATCATGACCCGAGCTGAAATCCAGAGTCAGACACTTAAATGACTGAGCCACCCAGGTGCCCCTGATTTTCCTCTTGATGGTAGTGTATCAATATGACTTCCAAAGGTTTATTGCCTGACATGGATTTGATAACTGTCCTAATTGCTGAGCTGGAAAGGTTCTTGTCTCTTTGTAATCTTAACTAAGCCTGTAAAACAAGAATTAAGAGAAACTATATGTCCTGATGGAGCTACATTTGGGGGAAAAAAAAATTAGAGGAGAGTAACCAAGAATGACTGGCTGTTAATGGGGTGTGTGTGTGTAGCCATGAGCGTCTCTGTACAGCTTGTTTATACAGAGTGTTAATGAGTTACGAGCTTGGCTGGGCTGTGTCAGTTTGCCTTTCAAACTCAGCTTACCACCCCCTATACACTTAACCTCAAGGAGTTTGTATGATGCTGTTCATCTACAAAGAAAGGCTGCTAATGAAACCTGATCTCTCCTGGGCTTGGGGAATACAAATGACCTGCTTTTCAAAGGTCTAGCATGTGATAGTTACATCATTGTTTATCAGTTGTCATTATTAAGGTGCAACTGTGGGCTGGTGTCAGTGATCTGGCTTCTAACCTCAGCAGGGACTATCCTAAAGACTCCTTGGCTAATTTCCGC